>NC_060194.1:23422408-23751158 GCF_021184085.1 Oncorhynchus gorbuscha
CTTCCCACACCTGTTCCCTATCTTTTTCCCTGATTAGAGTCCCTATTTCTCCCCTTGTTTTCCGTTTCTGCCCTGTCGGATCCTTGTCTATTGTTCACCGTGCTGTGTCTGTGTATCGCCCTGTCGTGTCGTGTTTCCCTCAGATGCTGCGTGGTGAGCAGGTGTCTGAGTCTGCTACGTTCAAGTGCCTTCCCGAGGCAACCTGCAGTTCTTGATCGAGTCTCCAGTCTGTTCTCGTCATTACGAGTGGAATTATGTCTTATGATTGTAGATTTACTTTACTGGATTAAAGACTCTGTTTTCGCCAAGTCGCTTTTGGGTCGTCATTCACCTGCATGACAGAAGGATCCGACCAAAGAATGGACCCAGCGACTACAGACGCTCGTAACACTGCCGTCGAGATCCAAGGAGCCATGCTCGGCAGACACGAGCAGGAATTGTCTGCTGCTCGCCATGCCGTGGAGAACCTGGCCGCTCAGGTTTCCGACCTCTCTGGACAGTTCCAGAGTCTTCGTCTCGTGCCACCTGTTACTTCCTGGCCTGCCGAGCCTCCGGAACCTAGGGTTAATAACCCACCTTGCTACTCCGGGCAGCCCACGGAGTGCCGCTCCTTTCTCACCCAGTGTGATATTGTGTTCTCTCTCCAACCCAACACATACTCTAGAGAGAGAGCTCGGGTTGCTTACATCATTTCACTCCTTACTGGCCGGGCTCGAGAGTGGGGCACAGCTATCTGGGAGGCAAGGGCTGATTGTTCAAACAATTACCAGAACTTTAAAGAGGAGATGATTCAGGTTTTTGACCGTTCAGTTTTTGGTAGGGAGGCTTCTAGGGCCCTGGCTTCCCTATGCCAAGGTGATCGATCCATAACGGATTACTCTATAGAGTTTCGCACTCTTGCTGCCTCTAGTGACTGGAACGAGCCGGCGCTGCTCGCTCGTTTTCTGGAGGGACTCCACGCAGTGGTCAAAGATGAGATTCTCTCTCGGGAGGTTCCTTCCAGTGTGGACTCTTTGATTGCTCTCGCCATCCGCATAGAACGACGGGTAGATCTTCGTCACCAAGCTCGTGGAAGAGAGCTCGCGTCAACGGTGTTTCCCTGCTCCGCATCGCAACCATCTCCCTCCTCTGGCTCAGAGACTGAGCCCATGCAGCTGGGAGGTATTCGCATCTCGACTAAGGAGAGGGAACGGAGGATCACCAACCGCCTGTGCCTCTATTGCGGATTTGATGGACATTTTGTCAATTCATGTCCAGTAAAGGCCAGAGCTCATCAGTAAGCGGAGGGCTACTGGTGAGCGCTACTACTCAGGTCTCTTCATCTAGATCCTGTACTACTATGTCGGTCCATCTAGCGCTGGACCGGTTCGGGTGCTACATGCAGTGCCTTGATTGACTCTGGGGCTGAGGGTTGTTTCATGGACGAAGCATGGGCTCGGAAACATGACATTCCTTTCAGACAGTTAGACAAGCCTACGCCCATGTTTGCCTTAGATGGTAGTCATCTTCCCAGTATCAGATTTGAGACACTACCTTTAACTCTCACAGTATCTGGTAACCACAGTGAGACTATTTCTTTTTTGATTTTTCGTTCACCTTTTACACCTGTTGTTTTGGGTCATCCCTGGCTAGTATGTCATAATCCTTCTATTAATTGGTCTAGTAATTCTATCCTATCCTGGAACGTTTCTTGTCATGTGAAGTGTTTAATGTCTGCCATCCCTCCCATTTCTTCTGTCCCCACTTCTCAGGAGGAACCTGGCGATTTGACAGGAGTGCCGGAGGAATATCATGATCTGCGCACGGTCTTCAGTCGGTCCCGAGCCAACTCCCTTCCTCCTCACCGGTCGTATGATTGTAGTATTGATCTCCTTCCGGGGACCACTCCTCCTCGGGGTAGACTATACTCTCTGTCGGCTCCCGAACGTAAGGCTCTCGAGGATTATTTATCTGTGTCTCTTGACGCCGGTACCATAGTGCCTTCTTCCTCTCCGGCCGGGGCGGGGTTCTTTTTGTTAAGAAAAAGGACGGTACTCTGCGCCCCTGCGTGGATTATCGAGGGCTGAATGACATAACGGTTAAGAATCGTTATCCGCTTCCCCTTATGTCATCAGCCTTCGAGATTCTGCAGGGAGCCAGGTGCTTTACTAAGTTGGACCTTCGTAACGCTTACCATCTCGTGCGCATCAGAGAGGGGGACGAGTGGAAAACGGCGTTTAACACTCCGTTAGGGCATTTTGAGTACCGGGTTCTGCCGTTTGGTCTCGCCAATGCGCCAGCTGTTTTTCAGGCATTAGTTAATGATGTTCTGAGAGACATGCTGAACATCTTTGTTTTTGTCTATCTTGACGATATCCTGATTTTTTCACCGTCACTCGAGATTCATGTTCAGCACGTTCGACGTGTTCTACAGCGCCTTTTAGAGAATTGTCTCTACGTGAAGGCTGAGAAGTGCTCTTTTCATGTCTCCTCCGTTACTTTTCTTGGTTCCGTTATTTCCGCTGAAGGCATTCAGATGGATTCCGCTAAGGTCCAAGCTGTCAGTGATTGGCCCGTTCCAAGGTCACGTGTCGAGTTGCAGCGCTTTCTAGGTTTCGCTAATTTCTATCGGCGTTTCATTCGTAATTTCGGTCAAGTTGCTGCCCCTCTCACAGCTCTTACTTCTGTCAAGACGTGTTTTAAGTGGTCCGGTTCCGCCCAGGGAGCTTTTGATCTTCTAAAAGAACGTTTTACGTCCGCTCCTATCCTCGTTACTCCTGACGTCACTAGACAATTCATTGTCGAGGTTGACGCTTCAGAGGTAGGCGTGGGAGCCATTCTATCCCAGCGCTTCCAGTCTGACGATAAGGTTCATCCTTGCGCTTATTTTTCTCATCGCCTGTCGCCATCTGAACGCAACTATGATGTGGGTAACCGCGAACTGCTCGCCATCCGCTTAGCCCTAGGCGAATGGCGACAGTGGTTGGAGGGGGCGACCGTTCCTTTGTCGTTTGGACAGACCATAAGAACCTTGAGTACATCCGTTCTGCCAAACGACTTAATGCCCGTCAAGCTCGTTGGGCGTTGTTTTTCGCTCGTTTCGAGTTTGTGATTTCTTACCGTCCGGGTAGCAAAAACACCAAGCCTGATGCCTTATCCCGTCTGTTTAGTTCTTCTGTGGCTTCTACTGATCCCGAGGGGATTCTTCCTTATGGGCGTGTTGTCGGGTTGACAGTCTGGGGAATTGAAAGACAGGTTAAGCAAGCACTCACGCACACTGCGTCGCGCGCGCTTGTCCTAGTAACCTCCTTTTCGTTCCTGTTTCCACTCGTCTGGCTGTTCTTCAGTGGGCTCACTCTGCCAAGTTAGCTGGTCATCCCGGTGTTCGAGGCACTCTTGCGTCTATTCGCCAGCGCTTTTGGTGCCCGACTCAGGAGCGTGACACGCGCCGTTTCGTGGCTGCTTGTTCGGACTGCGCGCAGACTAAGTCGGGTAACTCTCCTCCTGCCGGTCGTCTCAGACCGCTCCCCATTCCTTCTCGACCATGGTCTCACATCGCCCTAGACTTCATTACCGGTCTGCCTTTGTCTGCGGGGAAGACTGTGATTCTTACGGTTGTCGATAGGTTCTCTAAGGCGGCACATTTCATTCCCCTCGCTAAACTTCCTTCCGCTAAGGAGACGGCACAAATCATCATCGAGAATGTGTTCAGAATTCATGGCCTCCCGTTAGACGCCGTTTCAGACAGAGGCCCGCAATTCACGTCACAGTTTTGGAGGGAGTTCTGTCGTTTGATTGGTGCGTCCGTCAGTCTCTCTTCCGGGTTTCATCCCCAGTCTAACGGTCAAGCAGAGAGGGCCAATCAGACGATTGGTCGCATACTACGCAGCCTTTCTTTCAGAAACCCTGCGTCTTGGGCAGAACAGCTCCCCTGGGCAGAATACGCTCACAACTCGCTTCCTTCGTCTGCTACCGGGTTATCTCCGTTTCAGAGTAGTCTGGGTTACCAGCCTCCTCTGTTCTCATCCCAGCTTGCCGAGTCCAGCGTTCCCTCCGCTCAAGCGTTTGTCCAACGTTGTGAGCGCACCTGGAGGAGGGTGAGGTCTGCACTTTGCCGTTACAGGGCACAGACTGTGAGAGCCGCCAATAAACGTAGGATTAAGAGTCCAAGGTATTGTTGCGGCCAGAGAGTGTGGCTTTCCACTCGCAACCTTCCTCTTACGACAGCTTCTCGTAAGTTGACTCCGCGGTTCATTGGTCCGTTCCGTGTCTCCCAGGTCGTCAATCCTGTCGCTGTGCGACTGCTTCTTCCGCGACATCTTCGTCGCGTCCATCCTGTCTTCCATGTCTCCTGTGTCAAGCCCTTTCTTCGCACCCCGTTCGTCTTCCCTCCCCCTCCCGTCCTTGTCGAGAGCGCACCTATTTACAAGGTACGTAGGATCATGGACATGCGTTCTCGGGGACGGGGTCACCAATACTTAGTGGATTGGGAGGGTTACGGTCCTGAGGAGAGGAGTTGGGTTCCGTCTCGGGACGTGCTGGACCGTTCACTTATTGATGATTTCCTCCGTTGCCGCCAGGATTCCTCCTCGAGTGCGCCAGGAGGCGCTCGGTGAGTGGGGGGTACTGTCATGTTTTGTCTTAGATTGTCTTGTCATTTTGCTTTTCCCTCTGTTCGTTTTCCCCCTGCTGGTCTTTTAGGTTCGTTCCCCTTTTTCTCTCTCTCTTCCTCTCTCTCTTCTCTCTATCGTTCCGTTCCTGCTCCCAGCTGTTCCTATTCCCCTAATCAATCATTTAGTCTTCCCACACCTGTTCCCTATCTTTTTCCCTGATTAGAGTCCCTATTTCTCCCCTTGTTTTCCGTTTCTGCCCTGTCGGATCCTTGTCTATTGTTCACCGTGCTGTGTCTGTGTATCGCCCTGTCGTGTCGTGTTTCCCTCAGATGCTGCGTGGTGAGCAGGTGTCTGAGTCTGCTACGTTCAAGTGCCTTCCCGAGGCAACCTGCAGTTCTTGATCGAGTCTCCAGTCTGTTCTCGTCATTACGAGTGGAATTATGTCTTATGATTGTAGATTTACTTTACTGGATTAAAGACTCTGTTTTCGCCAAGTCGCTTTTGGGTCCTCATTCACCTGCATGACAGTTTATTGTAAAGGACCACAGGAGGAGGCAGGTAGCTGGGTCCAGGGGCAGGCAGAAGGTCATACACAGGGGGTCCAAAAAGGCAATAGTACAGGCAGGGAAAAGGCTAGTAACGTCGTCCGGGAGATCAGGCAATAGGTAGATAACAGGAAATCCGATAGGCTAAAGTACAGGCAGGGAACAGGCAAAAGGCGCCGTTAGTGGGGCAGGCAAAAGCTATCATACACAGGAGGAGTAAATCACGCGAATAACATCGCTCCGAAAGAAGTGTGTCACAAAACAAATAATACATCAGAGTGACAGGGTGCAAAGAACTGAACTACATAGTGTGTGATAATGACATACCTATGTGTGATCAGGTGATTAGAATTCAGGTGATTGGGATCTGGAGAGTGAGCTGCGTTCAGGGGATCCACGTGTTTGAGAGTGTGAGTTGGAAGCAGATGTTACAACCGCTAGGCGAGAAGGCACCATCATGACACACACAGCTAACGTGGATTGCCTTGCAGTACTCAGTACTATACATAGTGTATGGGTGTGGCTGTGTGTGTGCATGCCTATGGGGTGTGTATGTGTGCAATCACGGATATGTGTGTGTGGGTCTGCCCATGTTGCCTGTGTGATGTATCTCATAGTCTGAGAGAGGCAATGGGATGAGCGTCAGCAGTGTTCCACGGGAAGCCATCAGCTGACCTAATGACTTTCTTCCAATCCTTCCCAGAGGGCATCTGACCTGCAACTTATCCCTCTGACTCCCCATCCCTCCATCTTCCCATCCCTCCATCTTTCCATCCCTCCATCTTCCCATCCCTCCGACTCCCCATCCCTCCCTCTTCCCATCCCTCCATCTGCCCATCCCTCCATCCTCCCATCCCTCCGACTCCCCATCCCTCCATCTTCCCATCCCTCCATCTTCCCATCCCTCAGACTCCCCATCCCTCCCTCTTCCCATCCCTCCATCTGCCCATCCCTCCATCCTCCCATCCCTCCGACTCCCCATCCCTCCATCCTCCCATCCCTCCGACTCCCAATCCCTCCATCTTCCCATCCCTCCATCTTCCCATCCCTCCATCTTCCATTCCTGGCATCCCTCCATCTTCCCATCCCTCCGACTCCCCATCCCTCCATCTCCCATTCCTGGCATCCCTCCATCTCCCCATCCCTCCGACTCCCCATCCCGCCGACTCCCCATCCTGCCATCTCCCATTCCTGGCATCCCTCCATCTCCCCATCCTTCCATCTCAACCTCTCCTTATCTCACCATCCCTCCATCTCCCCATCCTTCCATCTCAACCCCTCCCCATCTCACCATCCCTCCACCTCCCATTCCTGGCATCCCTCCATCTCCCCATCCTTCCATCTCAACCTCTCCCCATCTCCCCATCCCTCCATCTCCCATTCCTGGCATCCCTCCATCTTACCATCACTCCGTCTTCCCATCCCTCCGACTCCCCATCCCTCCATCTCCCATTCCTGGCATCCCTCCATCTCCCCATCCCTCCGACTCCCCATCCCTCCATCTCCCATTCCTGGCATCCCTCCATCTCCCCATCCCTCCGACTCCCCATACTGCCATCTCCCATTCCTGGCATCCCTCCATCTCCCCATCCTTCCATCTCAACCTCTCCCCATCTCACCATCACTCCACCTCACCCAGCCAATGTCCCCACATATCACGCACACAACAAGCTATCCAACATCCCTGCATACAGGTGAGGCAAATCAAGTGAGGCAAGAGTAGGCAATACTATCTATCCACTAATGTGAGGAGAATTCACAATTCTAGCACCTGGAATTTATCTTGAGCTAGAATGGTGAACTATGAATTATTCTCGCAAAAGGCTTCACAAAAGGTATAAACTTTAGATAATGTACTGAACAGAGCAGAGGCATACTTTTCTATGTTTCATAGGTTTCAACTGAAGCAGGCCCCAGCTGCCCAGGGCCCTCCCACTGATATGTTAGCCACTGTTTTTACAACTTCATGGGGGCTATACATTTCATAATGTATAAGCAGTGGATGCAGGTGTCCCAGCTAGCACACAGCAGTAGAAACTGTATGGATCCGGACCCAACCGGTGCATGGTTACCTCAGACTTGATCTTGTTGTCTCCGAAGCACAGGTGTTGGAGGTAGGCTGCAGCGTTGGACTGGACCGAGGGGAACTGGTGCTGCAGCATCTGGATCACCTCAGGCAGCTCTGGATCTCTCCAGCCAAACTCCCTGCAGAGGACCATGGGAAACACATGGATGAATACAGAACAGAACTGGATGGGTAAAAGGCCCCTGCGTCCCAAATGGCACCTTATTCCATGACCTCATAGGGCTCTGGTCAAAAGTAGTACACTATATAGGACACAGGGTGCCATTTGAGACAGACACAAGCGTAGAAATACAGTGCTAAACAAAACGATCACTCATTGTGTATTATACTGCAATCTTCAACCTATCTTTTCAGATGTCTGCTGTATGCATGTCTTTGTGTTGTTTCATCTTCATGGTAGATTGACATAGCAGTTGTGGTGGTAATTCCTCTAAGTGGTGTTGTGGTATAATGCAATTTCTGCATTAGGCATCTCTGCTCTCTCTTTCTTTGAAATGCCATGCGTTTGGCTTATTGTGTGTAGCTATATTGATGTTTAATACTACAGTATGTTCAAATCAAATCAAATTGTAATAGTCACATGTGCCAAATACAACAGGTGTAGACCTTGCAGTGAAATGCTTACTTACGAGCCTCTAACCAACAACGCATTTGAAAAAAAATACAGATAAGAATAAGAAATAAAAGTAACAAGTAATTAAAGAGCAGCAGTGAAATAACAATAGCAAGACTATATACAGGGGGGTACCGATACAGAGTCAATGTGTGGGGAAACCAGTTATTTGAGGTAGAGTACTGTAGGTAGAATTATTAAAGTGACCATGCATAGATGACAACAGAGAGTAGCAGTGATGTAAAGAGGGGGTGAGAGTGGGGCACTGCAAATAGTCTGGGTAGCAACTTGACTAGAGGTTCAGGAGAGTCTTATGGTTTGGGGGTAGAAGCTGTTTAGAAGCCTCTTGGACCTAGACTTGGCGCTCCGGTACCGCTTGCCGTGCGGTAGCAGAGAGAACAGTCTATGACTGGGGTGGCTGGAGTCTTTGACAATTTTTAGGCCTTCTTCTGACACCGCCTGGTATAGAGGTCCTGGATGGCAGGAAGCTTGGCCACAGTGATGTACTGGGGCCTCAATCTTGGACTCAATCATGGACACTCTTACTGACAGTTATGGCTGCTTTGTGTGATGTATTGTTGTCTCTACCTTCTTGCCCTTTGTGCTGTTGTTTGTGCCCAATAATGTTTATACCATGTTTTCTGCTGCTACCATGTTGATGTCATGTTGTGTTGCTACCATGCTGTGTTATCATGTGTTCCTGCCATGCTATGCTGTTGTCGTAGGTCTCTCTTGATGTAGTGTTGTGTTGTCTCTCTTGCCATGATGTGTGTTTTGTCCTATTTATATATTTTTTTAAATATATATTTTTTAAATCCCAGCCCCCGTCCCCACAGGAGGCCTTTTGCCTCTTGGTAGGCCGTCACTGTAAATAAGAATTTGTTCTTTGACTTGCCTAGTTAAATAAAGGTTCAATCAAAATATAAAAAAATAATAAACTGGGCCGTTTGCACTACCCTCTGTAGTGCCTTGGGATCAAGGGGCCGAGCAGTTTCCATACCAGGCAGTGATGCAACCAGTCAGGATGCTCTCGATGGTGCGGCTGTAGAACCTTTTGAGGATCTGAGGACCCATGCCAAATCTTTTCAGTGTCCTGAGGGGGAATAGGTTTTGTCGTGCCCCCTTCATGACTGTCTTGGTGTGCTTGGACCATGTTAGTTTGTTGGTGATGTGGACACAAGGAACATGAAGCTCTCAACCTGCTCTACTGCAGTCCCGTCGATGAGAATGGGAGCGTGCTCGGTCCTCCTTTTCCTGTAGTCCACAATCATCTCCTTTGTCTTGATCATGTTGAGGGCAAGGTTTTTGTCCTGGCACCACACGGCCAGGTCTCTGACCTCCTCCCTATAGGCTGTCTCATGTACTGTTGTGTCATCGGCAAATTTAATTATGGTTTTGGCCGTGCAGTCATGAATGAACAGGGAGTACAGGAGGGGACTGAGCACGCACCAATGAGGGGCCCCTGTGTTGAGGATCAGCATGGAGAATGTGTTGTTACCTACCCTTACCACCTGGGGGCGGCCCGTCAGAAAGTCCAGGATCCAGTTGCAGAGGGAGGTGTCTAGTCCCAGGGTCCTTAGCTTAGTGATGACCTTTGAGTGCACTATGGTGTTGAACGCTGAGCTGTAGTCAATAGCATTCTCACATTGGTGTTCCTTTTGTCCAGGTGGGAAAGAGCAGTGTGGAGTGTAATAGAGATTGCATCATCTGTGGATCTGCTGGAGTGGTATGTAAATTGCAGTGGGTCTAGGGTTTGTGGGTGATGGTGTTGATGTGAGCCATGACCAGCCTTTCAAAGCATTTCATGGCTACAGACGTGACTGCTATGGGTCGGTTGTCATTTAGGCAGCTTACCTTAGTGTTCCTGGGCACAGGGACTATGGTGGTCTGCTTAAAACATGTTGGTTTTACAGACTCAGACAGGGAGAGGTTGAAAATGTCAGTGAAGACACTTGCCAGTTGGTCAGCGCATGCTCGCAGTACACGTCCTGGTAATCCGTCTGGCCCTGCGGCCTTGTGAATGTTGACCTTTTTTAAATGTATTTTTATTTCATCTTTATTTAACCAGGTAGGCCAGTTGAGAACAAGTTCTCATTTACAACTGGCACTTTGGCTACATTGCATTGAGATACACTTACAGAGCAGAAAAACAAAGTGACACGTGACATTTGCATTGTCCACAACCAGCCGTGGCCAGGAGCCCCATAGGCCGCGCACAATTGGCCCAGCATAGCGGAGGGTTTGGCAGGGGGCTTTACATGGCTCATCGCGCTCTAGCGACTCCTTTTTGCGGGCCGTGTGCATGCAGGCTGACCCCAGGTGCCAATTGAACAGTGTTTCCTGTGACACATTGGTGCAGCCGGCTCGCGGGGGTTAAGAGCACGGTTAGGCAGGTCATTTCTCGGAGGACGCATGACTCCACCTTCGCCGTTCCCGAGCCCGTTGGGGAGTTTCAGCGATGAGACAAGATCGAAATTGGGGAGGATTTTTTACACTTTTTTAAAGGTAACAAACATGTGTGACAGATTTGCCAAACAAACATAAGTTCTCTCCATCTGTTCCAATAGCACATGGCCTAGCGTAAAAAAAAACAATTTTAATAAGAAGATATATTAAAATCCAAAACAAGGTTGTTTTCTACACCCACAAGTTATGAATGAAATAATTTGGCAAAGAATGTTACAGACTAGTACTAGTACAAGAGTCCCTACTCTTGGAGAATGAGTGTGTTCATACAGTATTATCCTCTGGTGATGCAAGCTGTGGTTCTCCAGTGTGGTAGCCTGAGGCTAGCTAGGTGGCTGTCAGAGACCCCTGTCATCCCCACCATTATCTTCACCACCCCCACCACTATCACCCCCACCCCACGCAATTCTTATCAGCAACAAAGAGAGAGAGCAAGAGACACACACTGTGGTAAAGGCTGTGCTCTCCCTGTACAGTGTTAAACACCTACCAGCAACTGTTTAACCTCCAACCATCACAGCTGTCCGCAATCAAGCCTTTCATTTTGTCAGCTCTCAAAGACCGAGAATCAATTATATTAACGGCTGAGATCACGTGTGAGAGAGAGAGAAATGTGAGAGAAAAGGAGAGATGTGTTATGAGAGCGAGAGAGAGAGCCAGTGAGAGGGAGAGGAAAACTAGGAACAGAGAGCTAATTCTGATCCATGGGGCCACAGTCAGTGATGTATACACTACGAAGGCTAAAAGTGCCTCAGGACCATTTAATCTCCCCACAACCCATCTCCCAACAATACCAACCATCACTAACATGAGCCAGGGAGAAATGGAGGAGGCCATGGCCATTTACAGAGAAAGAGAAACGTTAACTTTCAAAAAGGTCAACAGAACGATGGGGCTCTAGCTGGGATTCTCTCTGACCTCAATCACATAAAACAAAACCCAGCGAAATAAAACAACAGGGAGCCCAGCTATGGACGTCTCTCCTGAGCCCCTTCAGAACTGTTACATAGAAAATGGAGTTTCACACAGTAGGTGGGGAGTGTACCAACCAAACACAGTGGGACATCATTCCATTTCCAGACTACACGGGCAGCTGCCAAGTCTTTCTGCACCCTTCTACCAAGCAGCAGAACCCCACACTAGTGGGCACTGGGCATGCTCAGTTCAGGCAGTAGCTAGGCTGCACTGAGCACGTATTGTTGAGTTATTGGAGCTGACTGGTGTGCAGTCGTCAGAAATGATTTCCTTGTGAATATAAGGCATCAAAGGGAACGAACACAGAGGAGCATGGAGGGATTGAAATCCTTTTGTTTCAGCAAATGGACCAATGGGAGAAAATATTTTTCAAAATGTTTTTTCCCCTCTCATCGCTGATGATTATGAAGCTTGTTCACATGCTCTATGGTCTGCCCCTGTGAGGCATGGTTGCATTAGCAAAAACATTAATCTACAGTCATATTCATCTTCTATAATTATGATCATAGCTGTGCATCTAAGTATTTGTTGATCAAATACAACTTCATAAAAAATTATCTAAAGATGATGTAACCTTGCATAAGTTACCTTTGGGTAATTGGGAAATCAAAATGCTCAATCAAAATGCTCAATCAAGAATGCTCAAACAGTTTGTGCAAACTACTGTATGCTTAATCATATCCAATTCGGAAGTAGGTCGCTTGCTGAAACATCGCCTTCGGTCAAATGAAGTCGGAATGCATTACAGTACATAGGGTTTTAAGATATTTTCTCGCACAAACATTTCAGTGTTGTACTGTATGTTTGTGTTAGCTTATCAGTCAATGTTTATTTATTTATTTAATTTATTCCACTTTTATTTAACCAGGTAGGCAAGTTGAGAACAAGTTCTCATTTACAATTGCGACCTGGCCAAGATAAAGCAAAGCAGACAGATACAACGACACAGAGTTACACATGGAGTAAAACAAACATACAGTCAATAATACACTATAAACAAGTGTATATACAATGTGAGCAAATGAGGTGAGAAGGGAGGTAAAGGCAAAAAAGGCCATGGAATGGTAGTTTTGCAATGGAAGAATGTGCAAAGTAGAAATAAAAATAATGGGGTGCAAAGGAGCAAAATAAATAAATACATTAAATACAGTTGGGAAAGAGGTAGTTGTTTGGGCTAAATTATAGGTGGGCTATGTACAGGTGCAGTAATCTGTAAGATGCTCTGACAGTTGGTGCTTAAAGCTAGTGAGGGAGATAAGTGTTTCCAGTTTCAGAGATTTTTGTAGTTCGTTCCAGTCATTGGCAGCAGAGAACTGGAAGGAGAGGCGGCCAAAGAAAGAATTGGTTTTGGGGGTGACTAGAGAGATATACCAGCTGGAGCGTGTGTTACAGGTGGGAGATGCTATGGTGACCAGCGAGCTGAGATAAGGGGGGGCTTTACCTAGCAGGGTTTTGTAGATGACATGGAGCCAGTGGGTTTGGCGACGAGTATGAAGCGAGGGCCAGCCAACGAGAGCATGCAGGTCGCAATGGTGGGTAGTATATGGGGCTTTGGTGACAAAACCAGCAGCAAGAGCGACCTCATTGATGTATACAGAGAAGAATTGAACCCTGTGGCACCCCCATAGAGACTGCCAGAGGTCCGGACAGCAGACCCTCCGATTTGACACACTGAACTCTATCAGAGAAGTAGTTGGTGAACCAGGCGAGGCAATCACTTGAGAAACCAAGGCTGTCGAGTCTGCCGAGTCTGCAGATGAGGATGTGGTGATTCACAGAGTCGAAAGCTTTGGCCAGATCAATGAATACGGCTGCACATTAATGTTTCTTATCGATGGCAGTTAAGATATCGTTTAGGACCTTGAGCGTGGCTGAGGTACAGCCATGACCAGCTCTGAAACCAGATTGCATAGCAGATAAGGTATGGTGAGATTCGAAATGATCGGTAATCTGTTTGTTGACTTGGCTTAAGAAGACCTTAGAAAGGAATGATAAGATAGATATAGGTCTGTAGCAGTTTGGGTCAAGAGTGTCCCCCCCTTTGAAGAGGGGGATGACCGCAGCTGCTTTCCGAACTTTGGGAATCTCAGCCAACACGAAAGAGAGGTTGAAATGGGCTAGTAATAGGGGTGGCAACAATTTCGGCAGATAATTTTAGAAAGAAAGGGTCCAGATTGTCTAGCCCAGCTGATTTGTAGGGGTCCAGATTTTGCAGCTCTTTCAGAACATCAGCTGAATGTATTTGGGAGAAGGAGAAATGGGGAAGGCTTGGGCGAGTTGCTGTTGGGGGTGCAGTGCTGTTGACCGGGGTAGGAGTAGCCAGGTGGAAAGCATGGCCAGCTGTAGAAAAATGCTTATTGAAATTCTCAATTATGGTGGATTTATCAGTGGTGACAGTGTTTCCTATCTTCAGTGCAGTGGGCAGCTGGGAGGAGGTGTTCTTATTCTCCATGGACTTTACAGTGTCAGAGTGTATGTAAACTTCTGACCCACTGGGAATGTGATGAAAGAAATAAAATCTGAAATAATTAATTCTCTCTACTATTATTTTGACATTTCACATTCTTAAAATAAAGTGGTCATCCTAACTGACCTAAGACATGGCATTTTACTAGGATTAAATGTCAAGAATTGTGAATAACTGAGTTTAAATGTATTTGGCTAGGGTGTATGTAAACTAACGACTTTAACTGTATATATAAACTCAGCAAAAAAATAAACATCCTTTCACTGTCAACATCAAAAGTAACAGTCGGTATCTGGTGTGGCCACCAGCTGCATTAAGTACTGCAGTGCATCTCCTCCTTATGGACTGTACCAGATTTGCCAGTTCTTGCTGTGAGATGTTACCCCACTCTTCCACCAAGGCACCTGCACGTTCCTGGACATATCTGGGGGGATGGCCCTAGCCCTCACCCTCCGATCCAACAGGTCCCAGACATGCTCAATGGGATTGAGATCTGTGCTCTTCGCTGGCCATGGCATAACACTGACATTCCTGTCTTGCAGGAAATCACGCACAGAACGAGCAGTATGGCTGGTGGCGTTGTCATGCTGTAGGGTCATGTCAGGATGAGCCTGCAGGAAGGGTACCACATGAGGGAGGAGGATGTCTTCCCTGTAACGCACAGCATTGAGATTTCCTGCAATGCCAACAAGCTCAGTCCGATGATGCTGTGACACACCTTCCTAGGTGGCAGCGTAGCCTAGTGGTTAGAGTGTTGGACTAGTAACCAGAAGGTTGCAAATTCAAACCCCCGAGCTGACAAGGTACAGATCTGTTGTTCTGCACCTGAACAGGCAGTTAACCTACTGTTCCTAGGCCGTCATTGAAAATAAGAATTTGTTCTTAACCGACTTGCCTAGTTAAATAAATAAAGATTATTATTTTTTTAAATGAAGGACCCTCCACCTCCAAATCGATCCCACTCCAGAGTACAGGCCTCGGTGTAACGCTCATTCCTTCAACGATAAACGCAAATCCAACCATCACACTTGGTGAGACAAAACCGTGACTCATCAGTGAAAAGCACTTTTTGCCAGTCCTGTCTGGTCCAGCGATGGTGGGTTTGTGCCCATAGGCAATGTTGTTGCCGGTGATGTCTGGTGAGGACCTGACTTACAACAGGCCTACAAGCCCTCAGTCCAGCCTCTCTCTGCCTATTGCGGACAGTCAGAGCACTGATGGAGGGATTGTGCGTTCCTGGTGTGACTCGGGCAGTTGTTGTTGCCATCCTGTACCTGTCCCGCAGGTGTGATGTTTGAATGTACCGATCCAGTGCAGGTGTTGTTACACGTGGTCTGCCACTGCGAGGGCGATCAGCTGTCCGATTTGTCTCCCTGTAGCGCTGTCTTAGGCGTCTCACACTACGGACATTGCAATTTATTGCCCTGGCCACATCTGCAGTCCTCATGAACTCCTTGCAGCATGCCTAAGGTATGTTCACACAGATGAGCAGGGACCCTGGGCAGCTTTCTTTTGGATTTTTGTCTGAGTCAGTAGAAAGGCTTCTTTAGTGTCCTACATTTTCATAACTGTGACCTTAATTGCCTACCGTCTGTAAGCTGTTCTTGTCTTAACGACCGTTCCACAGGTGAATGTTCATTAATTGTTTATGGTTCATTGAACAAGCATAGAAAACAGTGTTTAAACCCTTTACAATGAAGATATGTGAAGTTACTTAGAATTTGAAGATTTATCTTTGAAAGACAGGGTCCTGAAAAGGGGACGTTTCTTTTTTTGCTGAGTTTATATTTATGTGTGTGTGTGTGTGTGTGTGTGTGTGTGTGTGTGTGTGTGTGTGTGTGTGTGTGTGTGTGTGTGTGTGTGTGTGTGTGTGTGTGCGTGTGTGCGTGTGCGTGTGTGTGTGTGTGTTCGTGTGAATGCGCATGAGTGTCCGTGCGTGTGTGTGTGTCAGTGCTTGGGGATGTCGGCCTGAGAACTCCCCTGCTGAAGCTAATCCGGCCTAATGGGCCACATCTCAGACACTACAACAATGAACACAGCCGCTAGAGTCCTATTCAGGGACCTACCCTCTCTCTGGTGCTGTAAATAAGAGCCATAACCTCCATTTTAATGGTTCGACCTGGACACTCTTGTAGTGGTCCTTTTGTGGTCACTTCATTACAGACACATAGTGCCTCTCGATCTGCCCAGCCTCGGTGTCTGTCTGTCTGTGCTGCCTGCTTGGCTGGCTGGCTGTGGGACCTGAGAGCTCCCACTGTGGGACCCTTTCATATAGCTTCCCAATTTACCCCAATACATGTGGACTAAACAGCTAAACTAACACAGACATACTTTATACATATGTACATATGTCTGAAATGGTTTCCTGTTCCCTATATAGTGCATCCCTTGACCAGGGACCAGGGCTCTGGTGAAAAGAAATGCACTATATAGGAAATAGGGTGCAATTTCGAATGCATACCAAATATACAGAAACAAACATATAAACGCAAAATGAAACAATTTTAACGATTTTACTGAGTTACAGTTCATATAAGGAAATCAGTCAATTGAAATAAATTCATTAGAGCCTAATATATGGATTTCAAATGAGTGGGCAGGGTCCCAGCCAGAGACATCTGTGTCATTGTGTTGTGTGACAAAACTGCACATTTTTGGAGTGGCCTTTTATTGTCCCCCGCACATGCACCTGTGTAATGGTCCTGCTGTTTAGTTTTTGATATGCCACATTCTTGATATGCCACACCTGTCAGGTGGATGGATTATCTTGGCAAAGGAGTTCAACAGGGATGTAAACCAATTTGTGCACAACATTTGAAAGAAATAAGCTTTTTGTGTGCATGGAACATTTTTGGGATCTTTTATTTCAGCTCATGAGACCAACATGTTGTGTTTATAGGTCCTAAACGATATCTTAACCGCCATCGATAAGAAAGATTACTGTGAAGCCATTTAAGCCGTATTCATTGATCTGGCCAAGGCTTTCGACTCTGTGAATCACTACATCCTCATCTGTCATGTTTTGTCATATATTGTCTTGTCATTATGCTTTCCCTTCTGTTCGTTTCCCCCTGCTGGTCTTATTAGGTTCGTTCCCTCTTTCTATCCCTCTCTCTCCCCCTCCCTCTCTCACTCTCTCGCTCTCTCTTCTCTCTATCGTTCCGTTCCTGCTCCCAGCTGTTCCTATTCCCCTAATCAATCATTTAGTCTTCCCACACCTGTTCCCGATCCTTTTCCCTGATTAGAGTCCCTATTTTTGGGTCCTCATTCACCTGCATAACAGAAGGATCCGACCAAGAATGGACCCAGCGACTATGGATTCTCTCTACTCTACTCTCGAGTTCCAGGGAGCGATGCTCGGCAGACACGAGCAGGAAATGTCTGCTGCTCGGCATGCCGTTGAGACCCTGGCCGCTCAGGTCTCCGAACTCTCAAGACAGTATCAGAGTCTTCGTCTCGTGTCACCAGCTACTTCCGGTTCTTCCGAGCCTCCGGAACCTAGGGTTAATAACCCACCTTGTTATTCTGGGCAGCCCACTGAGTGCCGCTCCTTTCTCACCCAGTGTGATATCGTGTTCTCTCTCCAACCCAACACATACTCAAGAGAGAGAGCTCGGATTGCCTACGTCATATCACTCCTTACTGGTCGGGCTCGGCAGTGGGGCACAGCTATCTGGGAGGCAAGCGCTGAGTGTACTATCAATTATCTGAACTTTAAAGAGGAGATGATAAGGGTTTTTGATCGCTCAGTTTTTGGGAAAGAAGCTTCCTGGTCCCTGTCTTCCCTATGTCAAGGTAATCGATCCATAACGGATTACTCAATAGAGTTTCGCACTCTTGCTGCCTCCAGTAACTGGAACGAGCAGGCGTTGCTCGCTCGTTTTCTGGAGGGACTCCACGCTAAGGTTAAGGATGAGATTCTCTCTCGGGAGGTTCCATCCAGCGTGGATTCTTTGATTGAACTCGCTATTCGCATTGAACGACGGGTAGATCTTCGTCACCGAGCTCATAGAAGAGAGCTCGCGTTAACTGTGTCTCCCCTCTCTCCGACACTACCGTCTTTCCCCACTGACTCAGGTGTTGAGCCCATGCAGCTGGGGGTATTCGCATCTCGACTAAGGAGAGGGAACGGAGAATCACCAACCGCCTCTGTCTCTATTGCGGTTCCGCTGGTCATTTTGTCATTTCATGTCCAGTTAAAGGCCAGAGCTCATCAGTAAGCGGAGGGCGACTGATAAGCGCTACTAGACGGTCCTCTCCGTCAAGTACATGTACTACTTTACCGGTCCATCTACGCTGGACCGGATCGGCAGCATCCTGCAGTGCATTAATAGACTCTGGGGCAGAGGGCTGTTTTATGGACGAAGCCTGGGCGCGGGAACATGACATTCCTCTCAGACAGTTAGGGGAGCCCACGGTCATGTTTGCCTTGGATGGTAGTCCTCTCCCCAGTATATTATATGAAACACTACCTTTAACCCTCATTGTATCTGGTAACCATAGTGAGACCATTTCTTTTTTTATTTTTTGTTCACCTTTTACACCTGTTGTTTTGGGTCATCCCTGGCTAGTGTGTCATAATCCTTCTTTTGATTGGTCTAGTGGTTCTGTCCTTTCCTGGAGCGTTTCTTGTCATGTGAAGTGTTTAATGTCTGCTATTTCTCCTGTTTGTTCTGTCCCCTCTTCTCAGGAGGAACCTGGTGATTTGACAGGAGTGCCGGAGGAGTATCATGGTCTGCGCACGGTCTCCAGTCGGTCCAGAACCAACTCCCTTCCTCCTCACCGGTCGTATGATTGTTGTCCTGTTCTCTTCAAGAAGCGTTTTGCATCCGCTCCTATCCTTGTTGCACCTGACGTCACTAAGCAGTTTATTGTTGAGGTTGACGCGTCGGGGGTGGGCGTGGGAGCCATTCTGTCCCAGCGCTCCGATACTGACGATGGGGTCCACCCTTGTGCGTATTTTTCTGCTTCTGCTCCTGGTCTTGCTGTGTCTCAGTCTGTTCCCTGCCATCGCATCTCTCCTGTTCTTGTTCCTGCCCTTGCTGTGTCTCAGTCTGTCCCTAGTTGTTACTCTCCTGGCCTGTTTGGTCCTGTTTGCTCTAAAGTTTTCAGTTCTCTACCCGTGTTCCAAGTGCCTTCCGAGGCAACCTGCTTCTCTCAAGTCTATCTGTCTCATTTTTTTTTTTTTTTAGTAGTACCCTAGTTTCCCTTTTTATCGTTTTTCGTTACGGTCCTGAGGAGAGGAGTTGGGTTCTTTCTCGGGACGTGCTGGACCGTTTGATCTATGATTTCCTCCGTTGCCGCCAGTGTTCCTCCTCGAGAGCGCCAGGAGGCGCTCGGTGAGTGGGGGGGTACTGTCATGTTTTGTTCGTTTCCCCCTGCTGGTCTTATTAGGTTCGTTCCCTCTTTCTATCCCTCTCTCTCCCCCTCCCTCTCTCACTCTCTCGCTCTCTCTTCTCTCTATCGTTCCGTTCCTGCTCCCAGCTGTTCCTATTCCCCTAATCAATCATTTAGTCTTCCCACACCTGTTCCCGATCCTTTTCCCTGATTAGAGTCCCTATTTCTCTCCTTGTTTTCCGTACCTGCCCTGTCGGATCCTCATCTATAATTCACCGTGCTGTGTCTATGTTTTGCCCTGTCGTGTCGTGTTTCCCTCAGATGCTGCGTGGTGAGCAGCAAAACTACCATTCCATGGCCTTTTTTGCCTTTGCCATTTGCTCACATTGTATATAGACCTTCTCATGTCTTGTCCCTGTGCTCCCCATTCTATTCGTTTCCCTCTGCTCTTATTAGGCAGCTCTCTGCTCTCTTCTCTCTATCGTTCCGTTCCTGCTTGTATATAGACTGATTAGAGTCCCTATTTCTCTCCTTGTTATTGTCACCGTGCTGTGTTTGTGTCGCCTGTCGTGTCGTGTTTTCCCTCAGTTTTGAGCAGGTGTCTGAGTCTGCTAGGTTCAAGTGCCTTCCCGAGGCAACCTGCAGTTCTCGATCAAGTCTCCAGTCTGTTCTCGTCTTTACGAGTAGTATTATGCTTTTTGTTTTGTAAAGTTTCTTACTGGATTAAAAACTCTGTTTTCGCCAAGTCGCTTTTGGGTCCTCATTCACCTGCATAACATCATCGGCAGACTCGGCAGACTCGACAGCCTTGGTTTCTCAAATGATTGCCTCGCCTGGTTCACCAACTACTTCTCTGATAGAGTTCAGTGTGTCAAATCGGAGGGTCTGCTGTCCGGACCTCTGGCAGTCTCTATGGGGGTGCCACAGGGTTCAATTCTTGGACCGACTCTCTTCTCTGTATACATCAATGAGGTCGCTCTTGCTGCTGGTGAGTCTCTGATCCACCTCTACGCAGACGACACCATTCTGTATACTTCCGACCCTTCTTTGGACACTGTGTTAACAACCCTCCAGGCAAGCTTCAATGCCATACAACTCTCATTCCGTGGCCTCCAATTGCTCTTAAATACAAGTAAAACTAAATGCATGCTCTTCAACCGATCACTACCTACACTTACCCGCCTGTCCAACATCACTACTCTGGACGGCTCTGACTTAGAATACGTGGACAACTACAAATACTTAGGTGTCTGGTTAGACTGTAAACTCTCCTTCCAGACCCATATCAAACATCTCCAATCCAAAGTTAAATCTAGAATTGGCTTCCTATTTCGCAAACAAAGCATCCTTCACTCATGCTGCCAAACATACCCTTGTAAAACTGACCATCCTACCAATCCTCGACTTTGGCGATGTCATTTACAAAATAGCCTCCAATACCCTACTCAACAAATTGGATGCAGTCTATCACAGTGCAATCCCTTTTGTCACCAAAGCCCCATATACTACTGACCATTGCGACCTGTACGCTCTCGTTGGCTGGCCCTCGCTTCATACTCGTCGCCAAACCCACTGGCTCCATGTCATCTACCAGACCCTTTAAAGAGGACCATGGTCGGGTTTTTGACCGTTCTAGAGCTTCATTGCGGTCTGACACTTTGCCGGGAAGGTGAACGGTTCGATGCTAGGTAAAGTCCCCCTTATCTCAGCTCGCTGGTCACCATAGCATCTCCCACCTGTAGCACACGCTCCAGCAGGTATATCTCTCTAGTCACCCCCAAAACCAATTCTTTCTTTGGCCGCCTCTCCTTCCAGTTCTCTGCTGCCAATGACTGGAACGAACTACAAAAATCTCTGAAACTGGAAACACTTATCTCCCTCACTAGCTTTAAGCACCAACTGTCAGAGCAGCTCACAGATTACTGCACCTGTACATAGCCCACCTATAATTTATCCCAAACAACTACCTCTTTCCCAACTGTATTTAATTAATTAATTAATTAATTTTGCTCCTTTGCACCCCATTATTTTTATTTCTACTTTGCACATTCTTCCATTGCAAAACTACCATTCCATGGCCTTTTTTGCCTTTACCTCCCTTCTCACCTCATTTGCTCACATTGTATATAAACTTGTTTATACTGTATTATTGACTGTATGTTTGTTTTACTCATTTACATTACATTTAAGTCATTTAGCAGACGCTCTTATCCTCCATGTGTAACTCTGTGTCGTTGTATCTGTCGAACTGCTTTGCTTTATCTTGGCCAGGTCGCAATTGTAAATAAGAACTTGTTCTCAACTTGCCTACCTGGTTAAATAAAGGTGAAATAAATAAAATAAACAGTCAATTAGTATTTGGTAGCACTGCCTTTAAATTGTTTAACTTGGGTCAAACATTTCGGGTAGCCTTTCACAAGCTTCCCACAATAAGTTGGGTGAATTTTGAACCATTCCTCCTGACAGAGCAGGTGTAACTGAGTCAGGTTTGTAGGCCTCCTTGTTTGCACACGCTTTTCAGTTCTGCCCACAAATGTTCTATAGGATTGAGGTCAGGGCTTTGTGATAGCCATGCCAATACCTTGACTTTGTTGTCCTTAAGTCATTTTGCCACAACTTTGGAAGTATGCTTGGGGTCATTGTCATTGTTTGGCAGACCCATTTGTGACCAAGCTTTAACTTCCTGACTGATGTCTTCAGATGTTGCGTCAATATATTCACATAATTTTCCATCCTCATGATGCCATCTATTTTGTGAAGTGCACAAGTCTAGGACTCGTTTTACTATGGATATAGATACTTATGTACCCGTTTCCTCCAGCATCTTCACACGGCCCTTTGCTGTTGTTCTGGAATTGATTTGCCCTTTTCGCACCAAAGTACGGTATCTCTAGGAGATGAACCCACTGGAATTATGATACAGTGAATTATAAGTGAAATAATTTGTCTGTAAACAATTGTTGGAAAAATGACTTGTGTCATGCACAAAGTAGATGTCCTAACCGACTTGCCAAAACTATAGTTTGTTAATAAGAAAATTTGTGGTGTGGTTGAAAAACTAGTTTTAATGACAGCAACTTTAGTGTACAGTATGTAAACTTCCGACTTTAACTGTATATGCAAGCATGCACACACACACACACACACACACACACACACACACACACACACACACACACACACACACACACACACACACACACACACACACACACACACACACACACACACACACACACACACACACACACACACACACACACACACACACACACACACACACATTTGACGATTGTCTCTCTCTACTTAGACCACAGCCAGACATGCATTACTTTACCATAAGAATTGTGCATGCCAATGCAGAGCAGCATATTAAAACTTACTAATGCTGCTTAGCTTGTACCGTAGACTAGTGCTGGCCTGAATAGATGCACCGTATATTCTTTGTACTCATTTATTGCCCTCAGCAGAAGTCGTGTTTTTCAGCTACAATGACTGTTCTTCCTCAAACACATCTTTCTTTCAAGAGGGCATGGACGGAAGTACGATTTGCCCTCATCACTTCCTCCAGAGCCATATCGCCTCAGAGGATGGGTAGGCTCATACATTCCTCAGGGCTCCAGTGCTGTGTTGGCCATTTCACTTCTTCATTAGAGAATTACCCAAAGACAATTATCCATCCAAACGGCCGTGTGACCGCCCATGATAATGCCACTGTTCTCACATCTCATCTCGTCCTCCCTCTTCAATACCACACCACAGCCCTGACCGCTATAAAAGGGAGAAGCATCGTTCAGCTCAGCTCAGTCAAATGACTTGAAAACATCATATGCCAAGTACGGGCAGTGGCTAGCAAATAATGTTTTACTCTAATTCCATATATTTATCTATTTGTCAAGGTTGGTACTGTAGATTCTTAACATTCTCTAACGCTATTCTGTATGTATTCCCATCTCGGCGCTCTCAGAGCTTTAAAGCAGTAAAGAGCCGTTTGCATAACACTTCACATAATGAGTTAAGTATCTGGGTTCCAAATGGACTGGATCACAGTGATGATTTCTCTCAGGATGCAACGACGGCCTGATCAAAGATCTGCTGATTCACAAGCAAACTGCCCAAGACAATGAACTCTTTCTGTATCTTTCTTTCTCTCTCTCTCCCACGGCACTTGGATAACAAACTGAAATGTCTATAGCATGCATGCTAGAGCAGTGAAGTTTGCCTTCAGCCCTCAACTCCATAAGCTGGCCTTTCAACAGCCTTTCCTCAGGGCTAAAATGTCAGCTTTTAACTTTGAATGCCGTTCATTTTGGAAGATAGGAGTGTGGTCTTCTAGTCATGTTCGCAAGGTCTCCATGTTATCTCGAAAAATCATACTACACAAGGATCAAGGTTGGCAGGGGAGCTGAGCTGAGGTTAAATCCCCTCAGTAGAAAGTAATGTAGCATTTGGCGACTCACTGGATTGAAACTAACTCTCGGGGTTGCAGACGGATCGTCATTCAGGGCTTTGTTCAAGAGCAGCCAGGTGAACATATCTGTCGGCCCCATAGCTGGGAACATTTACACCAGAATACAGAGTGCCATGCTCGAGGCAATCAAACAATTCCCCCCTATAATAGAGTTATAAATGATGTATTCTAAATGCATGGCTCTGCATTCTAGTTAAAGACCATTGGGGTATACATTTTAACTGAGTATGTTGTTGACTAGTGCCTTGGGCCAAAAATTATATTTACAATGACTCAAGGCTTGTACAATAGAGTGAACTGAACACAACACACAGGTCAAAACTGTAAGCAAACACTGCTGCCTCACATCACAAAGGAATGATACAGAGGGGAAAGAAGCATTGTTGATGACTCAGGCAACCAATCAAATAGACAGACAGACAGGGGCCTTTCAGATAGGAAGACACACACAGTCATTCAATGTGCATGACTTTATTCTTCAGCAGAAATTAACATCCGTTTCCGAAGTAAAAACAATATAGTGCTATTGTCATTGAGACACAATGATATAAAATCATCCAACAAACATTATCGAAAACATTTTGGTTCAACTTCACAATAAAGGGAGCTATACAATCTGACAGACTTTTCCAATTTGAAAAAGATGGCCTTTCCATTTCAATACTAATTTAGTGCCATTATAGAAATCTGTTAGTATCTGTAATTAACCATGTGTTAACTTGGCCACAATATTAGATGAAAACTGGTTGTGCAGAATGACAAAACTAGTCTGAAGAGCAGTTAGCGGCATCAACGTTGTACAAGGGAACACAGTTGAAGTCCAATAGACCATGTAATTGCCTTCACTCAATGTTCTAGTTCAGTTTAGCCAGTCAAGTGCGGACGGTGTTTAAACAAACACTTTAATGAGCAACTTGTTTCTCTGCTTCCTTAAATTCTTTAATTCAGCCTCCATCCACAGTCCTCCTGTTGCGGTTTTCTTCCGTTGAAGGAGAGTCGGACCAAAATGCAGCGTGGTTAGTTCGATACATCTTTAATGATGAAAAAACCACAAACAATACAAAAACAACAAACGGAATGTGAAAACCTATACAGCCTATCTGGTGACTACAAACACAGAGACAGGAACAATCACCCACGAAACACTCAAAGAATATGGCTGCCTAAATATGGTTCCCAATCAGAGACAACGATAATCACCTGCCTCTGATTAAGAACGCCTCAGGCAACCATAGACTTTCCTAGACAACCCTACTCAGCCACAATCCCAATACCTACTAAACCCCAATACAAAAACACACCACAAAATAAACCCATGTCACACCCTGGCCTGACCAAATAAATAAAGAAAACACAAAATACTAAGACCAAGGCGTGACACCTCCTGTCTAAATACTATCCAATATTAGACACTCTCAATAAGCTCCAAAGACGAAGCTTTTAAAAGCTCTGCAAATGCAGAGTGCAAAGGGTTAAATCCTGGACTTGTATGACAGATGTCAAATGTATACAGGGGCGTAACTTTGGTTTCAGAAGTGGGGGGGACATAATATTATTATTATACCGTTACGTGTCAAAAGTTTGGACACACCTACTCATTCAAGGGTTTTTCTTGATTTTTACTATTTTCTACATTGTAGAATAATAGTGAAGACATCAAAACTATGGAATAACACATATGTAATCATGCAGTAACCAAAAAAAGTGTTTAACAAATCAAGATATATTTTCTTCAAAAATAAAAATAAAATTCAAAGTAGCGACCCTTTGCCTTGATGACAGCTTTGCATACTATTGGCATTCTCTTAATCAGCTTCATGAGGTAGTCACCTGGAATGCATTTCATTTAAAATGTGTGCCTTGTTAAAAGTTAACTTGTGGAATTTCTATCCTTCTTAAAGTGTTTGAGCCAATCCATTGTGTTGTGACAAGGTAGGGGTGGTATACAGAAGATTGCCCTATTTGGTAAAATACCATATTATGACAAGAACAGCTCAAATAAGCAAAGGGAAACGACAGTCCATCATTACTTTAAGACATGAAGGTCAGTCAATACGGAACATTCAAGAACTTTGAAAGTTTCTACAAGTGCAGTCACAAAAACCATCAGCGCTATGATGAAACTGGCTCTCATGAGGACCGTCACAGGAAAGGAAGACCCAGAGTTACCTCTGCTGCAGAGGATAAGGTCATTAGTTACCAGCCTCGGAAATTTCAGCCCAAATAAATGCTTCACAGAGTTCAAGTAACAGACACATCTCAACATCAACTGTTCAAGGGAGACTGCATGAATCAGGTCTTCATGGTCGAATTTCTGCAAAGAAACCAGTACTAAAGGACACCAATAAGAAGAAGAGACTTGCTTGGGCCAATAAACATTAGCAATGGACAATAGACCGGTGGATATCTGTCCTTTGGTTTAATGGGTGCAAATTTGACATTTTTGGTTCCAACCGCCGTCTCTTTGTGAGATGCAGAGTAGGTGAGCGGATGATCTCCACATGTGTGGTTCCCACCGTGAAGCATGGAGGAGGAGGTGTAATGGTGTTTTGCTGGTGACACTGTCTTTGATTTATTTAGAATTCAAGGCACACTTAACCAGTCTGGCTACCACAGCATTCGCAGAGATACGCCATCCCATCTGGTTTGCGCTTAGTGGGCCTATCATTTGTTTTTCAACAGGACAATGACCCAACACACCTCCAGGCTGTGTAAGGATTATTTGACGAAGAAGGAGAGTGATGGAGTGCTGCATCAAATGACTTGGCCTCCACAATCACCCAACCTCAACCCAATTGAGATGGTTAGGAATGAGTTGGACCACAGAGTGAAGGAAAAGCAGCCAACAAGTGCTCAGCATATGTGGGAACTCCTTCAAGACTGTTGGAAAAGCATTACGGGTGAAGCAGGTTGAGAGAATGCCAAGAGTGAGCAAAGCTGTCATCAAGGCAAAGGGTGGCTACTTTCAAGAATCTCAAATATAAAATATATCTTCATTTGTTTAATACTTTTTTTGTCACTACCTGATTCCATATGTGCTATTTCATAGTTGTGATGTCTTCATTATTATTATACAATGTAGAAAATAGTAAAGTAAAGAAAAATCCTTGAGTGAGTAGGTGTCTCCAAACTTTTGACTAGTAGTGTATAGGGTTTATCCAGTCGATAAACCCTCCAAACAGCCTCCCCGACCGCTCGGAGGCCTTCGCATTGTCCTAAAGCACACCGTTGCCCTGTTTTGTATCACATTCTAATGATAAAACTGGATGGGTTGCGCCCATGAATGTATCAGTGCATTCGGAAAGTATTCAGACCCCTTCACTTTTTCCACATTTTGTTACGTTACTGATTTGGCGAACTCCAGATCACCAAGTCAGCCAATAGATGGTATGGCCATACTTGTCTAGAACACATCCATCCATTTATATCCTCATGACAAAGTATAGATTTGGCTTAGATGTGCTCAATCTAAACAGTGTACCAAATTATTCAACTCCGTTACTCCTTCAAGTACCATGTCGCAATGCGCCCTGTGTCTGTGGGAAACAGATATGATACATAAAGGGGAGATAGGAATCCTATTGGCAACGAATGGAGAAACGGCCCACCCAACTGACTGTCGACCCATCACATTCACGTTGTCATGCTGAGTTCAAGTGGTTTCTTAGCTAATCGTCACACAATCCCTTCTCAAAGTGAGGGTATGAGTCAAGAACCCTGCCTATTTTCCTCGAAAGTACGTAATGTCACGATTCCAAAGCTAGACGATATTACATAGAACAAGTTAATAATCTCACATCTTGGAAATTATTTGCAATGCTTTGCGTGTGGTATGCCGTGGTAAAGTGAGGTGCGTTACCGTGCTTGCCGTTAATGCTCATTCAAACCACCAGCGGGCATCGTTGAGCACATCTACTCCATTTATTAAGCAGGGCTTTTGAAGCCGAGCAAACAACACCATGACATGCAATTGTGAATACGCATCATGACTAAAATGTAATTATATATTTCATTGTAGGCCTATAGGAAGAAAAACAAACTAGCAGTCCCGATATGGGCCAAATATTGTATGAAATATTTGGATGGTTAAAGGCTGACATTTGATAGCACCCATTTGACTCCCATTCACTCATTGAAGGAGAGCTCTACTTGTCCCAGAATCATCCAAAATGCACCACGTGGCCCATTGACAACTTATGGGCAACATACACAATGTGCGTTAATACGATTTTAATGGAGTGCCCTATCTCCTCAAAAGTACCTCTCTGGGAAAGCAACATTACTTTGCTCTCACTCTGGGCAGAAATGCCATTTCTTGCTCAGTGGCAGATACAAACTGCAAGTTGAACTAGTAAGACACCTAAATTGATAGTGCAGTTTGTTTAGGCAATTTTACAGCTAGCTAGCTACTTCTCATGCTGATATTGACTTTGGTATTATTGTATGTGGCTATGTTTTCTAGCTAGCTACCTAGCTAGCTAGCCAGCCAGCCCAGAGAGAGAGAAAGCATTGCAGGTTTTTTAAGTAGTCTTGAGCTGCAACAGATTTCCCAAAACTATTTTCACATGTTTCTACCAACCTTGTTATAACAATAAAATTAAACATGTTCACAGAAATGATTGTTTTCACATATTAGTGTTATTTAACACTGTTAATCATAGGACTTTGTGGTTTGGATTGGATTATCTCTTTAACATACTTCGAATGCCGGGCATCACTGTAGTCTTGGGGAAAAGACTACAACCATGGAGCTTTAAAATCTCACCACTATAATACTGTATAAAACGTATCATGTGGTAATCAGCATGATTACCATTTGATGAATGGGAATCCTATATTGTCTATGTAATGGCCTGTGTGGGCCATGGATGTCAGTGAGTTATACTATAATGACAGACAGGAAATAAATAGAGCATTTGGGGCTCCCGAGTGGCACAGCGGTCTAAGGCACTGTGTCTCAGTGCTAGAGGTATCGCTACAGACCCTGGTTTGATTCCAGGTTGTATTACAACCAGCCGGTGTATGCCGTCATTGTAAATAAGAATTTGTTCTTAACTGACTTGCCTAGTTAAATAAAGGTAAAATAAATTTTAAAAAATGTTGCTGACAGCAGCATACATCCACACATATATTATCAGAAGAACAATCAGATAACACTGAGTTAAAGGGGAGTGTATAGTGCTTTCTGTGTCTGTGAAAAGCCAAAGTGTGAAAATGCATGACTGCCCTTATGAGCCTGGTCTCTGGTCGGGTCAGGCTGTGGTAAAGGTCAAGAAATGTCAGTTCTGGGCTTCCATTCCATACACTATTCATCTGAGATACTTTAGGTATGGATGAAAAAGTTCAGTGGCTTGGTTGTTGGTATTTCGATATATATCATACAATTAAAACTTGCGGCGTATTGGTTGTGGTATGGTAAAATGCGTTACGGTGCTTGCCGTTAATGCTCATTCGAACCACCAGTGGGCATCGTTGAGCACATTTATTAGATCAGGGTTGTGAAGCCAAGCAAAGAGCACCATGCCATGCAATTGTGAATACGCTCCATGATTAAAATAAATTATATATTTCATTGAAATATTCAAATGGTTAAGGGACATTTGGTAGTTTCAATTAAATTTGTCATTTCAATTCAAAATGTGAGTTCCATTCTCCATTCTCTTGCTGATATTATATCCTGGCCTTTATTTTCAATTATTGTAATTGTTGCCCGTTCTCCAGTTCACAGTGCTGTATGGGTTTTGACTGACAGCCATTATAAACTTCAGCACTGTGTGCGACAAGAAGATGTCCTCATCCCTCCTGCTAATTGGGCTACTTTTGCACATTTGTTTTTGTCTGAGTGGGGGAAATGCTGATGCTTATTTCTATTGTCTCTATCTATTCGGTACCATTCCATAATCATTCATTCAGACGGTTAAAAACTGCTCTCGCTCCTATCCTCACTCAGACGACTGACCGCAGCATCTATCGGTAGCCTAAACTGTGGAACAAATTGGCTGATGTTCAGACCTAGCAGAGCTGTTAGATTATCCCTTTGTAAATGATTGGAGGTGTGAATGTTTCAGTCCGAGAGTCTCTCTCCTCTCGCACTATAGGGTCCTGGCGGGTGGTCCGGGTTGAGAGAGAGCTTGGGTAATGGTGCAATAACACTTGACATGTGGACTGATGATTTTCGAATAACAGGATACTTGTGCCTTACAGTATATTACATAAACAAGGAGTGGGTGCTCGCGGAGAGGATGCTATTCAAAACGGAGTGACACAGTTCCCAGAGCAAAACTGCAGGTAAGAGAAGGCCAGCTATTGTGGAAGAATTACTTGGGGATCTTGCTGATTTTCTCTATCGCTTCAAAGAGGCCACACTCGCCTTGGAGGCAAGCAAGCTGCCTACTTTTCACCTGGTAAGTGTGTGGTTCTAAAGGATAGAGACATAATTACAGCTGGATAGGCCTGGAGTATATCTACCTTTTTTTTGAATCAACTGAAAACAATCTGTAATTCTGCTAAGCCTACAGACAAAGATGAACTTGTTAAGGCCATCAAAATGTTTTGGCTCGAGAAACTGACGATACAACAATGCAACAAATACATCAATAGATGTTTCTTTCTATTGGATATATATATAAATCATTACCTATTATAAGGTTGATTTGCTATTTGCTATGCAAAGTCGAATCACAGACACGCAGTCTCCCTCCTCTCACGATAGCTCATCTTGTGTGAATTATTATTGGATTCTAATAAATTGACATATTTGTAAGGGGCAACAACGTCTTAGCCGCGATGTGGTAGGCCACACAAGCTCACAGAACGGGACCGCCGAGTGCTGAAGTACATAGCGTGTAAAAAATCATCTGTCCTCGGTTGCAACCCTCACCACTGAGTTCCAAACTGCCTCTGGAAGCATTGTCAGCACAATAACTGTTATTTGGGAGCTTCATGAAATGGGTTTCCATGGCCGAGCAGCCGCAAGATCACAAGCCTAAGATCCCCATGCTCAATGCCAAGTGTCGGCTGGAGTGGTGAAAAGCTCACCGCCATTGAACTATGGAGCAGTGGAAACACTTTCTATGGAGTGATGAATCACGCTTTACAATCTGGCAGTCCGATGGACAAATCTGGGTCTGGCGGATGCCAGGAGTATGCTACCTGCCCCAATGCATAGTGCCAACTGTAAAGTTTGGTGGAGGAGAATTAATGGTCAGATTTTTTTCATGGTTAGGGCTAATGGTCTGTTTTTTTTCATGGGTCGGGCTAGGCCCCTTAATTCCAGTGAAGGTAATTTTAATTTTAAATTTTAAAGCTACTGCATACAATGCCATTCTAGACGATTCTGTGTTTCCAACTTTGTGGCAACAGTTTGGGGAAGGCCCTTTCCTGTTTCAGCATGACAATGCCACCGTGCACAAAGTGAGGTCCATACAGAAATGGTTTGTCAAGATCGGTGTGGAAGAACTTGACTGGCCTGCACAGAGCCCTGACCTCAACCTCATCGAACACCTTTGGGATGAATTGGAACGCCGACTGCAAGGCAGGCCTAATATCCCAACATCAGTGCCTGACCTCACTTATGCTATTTTATCTGAAGTTCCCGCAGCAATGTTCCAACATCTAGTGGAAAGCCTGGTGGAAAGGTTGGACCAACTCCATATTAATGCCCATGATTTTGTAATGAGATATTTGGTCTTGTCGTGGTCATGTAGTGTATATCAATCATTCATTCAATAATTTTAGTTATAAAACAAAATAACAAATGGAGCCTTGAATAGTTAAACTATAAATAAACCTCAACATGTTGGTTAAAGCAATTGCATTCACGAATGCATGTGACTGTTTTTAATCTTGGCTGTGGTAAAGACTTTAAAAGCTTTTTTAGTTAGAATTTATGCAATTTTGGGGGGAAATTATTGTTGTGTTTGTTGTGTTGTTTACACTGTTCCAAATGACCAGAAAAAAAGATTGCTCACCTGTTTGACAAACATACTGTAATAAGCACGCAGTGCTCACTCCTCCTACCCTCCCTTCTTGATCTCAAGTCCCTAAAAATAGAAATCAGCTCGGAAAGAGTCTATTGTCCTGCTGATAGCACATCAAGGGTGGATGGCTTCTTTTGTGATGACAATTTATTGAAAGAATAGGTAAGGCTGCCTAACCATTTACACCTGGCCCACAGCTTAGTAGCGCACTCTTAGTGTACTTTCCCTCCATTCTCAGCCTGACTCTCTACCAATGCCACCAGATGCTTCTATTGTTGTTATCTATCCGGTGACATTCCACTGGTAAATATAACACATACAACTAATCAATTAAATGACTTCCTGCGCCGACAGAGATGGCTGCCTCGCTTCGCGTTCCTAGGAAACTATACAGTATTTATTTTCCCGTGTTATTTATTACATTGGTACCCCAGGTAATCTTAGGTTTTATTACATACAGTCGGGAGGAACTACTGAATATAAGAGTAACGTCAACTCACCATCATAACGACCAGGAATTACGACTTTCCAGAAGCAGATCCTGTGTTTTGTCCACCACCCAGGACAATGGATCAGATCCCAGCCGGTGATCCAATACAATGACGCCGAAAAAGGGGCAGATGAAGCGGTCTTCTGGTGAGGCTCCGGAGATGGGCACATCGCGCACCGCTCCCGAGCATACTACTCGCCAATGTCCAGTCTCTTGATAACAAGGTTGATGAAATCCGAGCAAGGGTAGCATTCCAGAGAGACATCAGAGACTGTAACGTTCTTCGCTTCATGGAAACATGGCTCACTCGAGCCTCACTATCGGAGTCGGTACAGCCAGCTGGTTTCTTCACGCATCGCGCCGACAGAAACAAACATCTTTTTGGTAAGAAGAGGGGCTATGGGGGTATGCCTTATGATTAACGAGATGTGGTGTGATCATAACAACATACAGGAACTCTAGTCCTTCTGTTCACGATGCATATAAGGCCCTCCCCCGCCCTCCTTTCGGAAAAGCTTACCACGATTCCATTTTGTTGCTTCCAGCCTATAGTCCAAAACTAAAACAGGAAGCTCCCGCTCTCAGGTCATTTCAACGCTGGTCCGACCAATCTGATCCCCTGCTTCAAGATTGCATCGATCATGTGGATTTGGATATGTTCCGCATTGCATCAAACAACAACATTGACAAATATGCTGATTCGGTGAGCGAGTTCATTAGCAAGTGCATTGGCGATGTCGTACCCAACGCAACTATTAAAACATTCCCAGACTAGAAACTGTGGATTGATGGCAGCATTCGCGTGAAACTGAAAGCACTAACCACTGCTTTTAACCAGGGCAAGGTGACTGGAAACATAACCGAATACAAACAGTGTAGCTATTCCCTCCGCAAGGCAATCAAACAAGCTAAGCATCAGTATAGAGACAAAGTAGTCTCTCAATTCAACGGCTCAGACACAAGAGGTATGTGGCAGGGTCTACAGTCAATCGAGGATTACAAAAAGAAAACCAGCCCCGTCGCGGACCAGGATGTCTTGCTCCCAGAAAGACTAAACAACTTCTTTACTCGCTTTGAGGACAATACAGTGCCACTGATACGGCCCACTACCAAAACCTGCGGACTCTCCTTCACTGCAGCCGACGTGAGTAAAACATTTAAAAGTGTTAACCTCTAGCAAGGCTGTACTCCCTGTTCACCCACGACTGCGTGGCCATGCACGCCTCCGAGTCAATCATCAAGTTTGCACTACAGTGGTAGGCTTGATTACCAAAAACAACGAGACGGCCTACAGGGAGGAGGTGAGGGCCTTCGGAGTGTGGTGTCAGGAAAATAACCTCACACTGTAACGTCGTTCGTCTGTTGAATGAAGAGAGTCAGACCGAAATGCAGCGTGTAGGTTACTCATGACTTTAATGAAATATATCGCGGTACATGAAATAACTGAATAAATACAAAAACAACAAACGGAACGTGAAACCTATTACAGCCTATCTGGTGAACACTACACAGAGACAGGAACAAACACCCACCAAATACAACACCAACTCAGGCTACCTAAATACGGTTCCCAATCCGAGACAACGAGAATCACCTGACTCCAATTGAGAATCGCCTCAGGCAGCCAAGCCTAACTAGACACACCCCTAATCATACACAATCCCAATTAATACAAACCCCAATACGAAACCCAACATATAAACCCATGTCACACCCTGGCCTACCCAAACATATACCAAAAACACAAAATACAATGACCAAGGCGTGACACACACTCAACGTCAACAAAACAAAGAAGATGATCGTGGACTTCAGGAAACAGCAGAGGGAGCACCCCCCTATCCACATAGACGGGACAGTAGTGGAGAGGGTAGAAAGTTTTAAGTTCCTCGGCATACACATCACCGACAAACTGAATTGGTCCACCCACACAGACAGCGTGGTGAAGAAGGCGCAGCAGCGCCTCAGGAATTTGGCTTGTCACCAAAAGCACTCACAAACTTTTACATATGCACAATCGAGAGCATCCTGTCGGGCTGTATCACCGCCTGGTATGGCAGCTGCTCGGCCCACAACCTTAAGGCTCTCCAGAGGGTAGTGAGGTCTGCACAACGCATCACCGGGGGCAAACTACTGGCCTTCCAGGACACCTACACCACCCGATGTCACAGGAAGGCCATAAAGATCATCAAGGACAACAACCACCCAAGCCACTGCCTGTTCACCCCGCTATCATCCAGAAGGCGAGGTCAGTACAGGTGCATCAAAGCTTGGACCGAGAGACTGAAAAACAGCTTCTATCTCAAGGCCATCAGACTGTTAAACAGCCACCACTAACATTGAGTGGCTGCTGCCATACATGTAAAAAATGTATCACTAGCCACTTTAAACAATTCCACTTAATATGATGTTTACATACCCTACATTACTCATCTCATATGTATATACTGTACTCGATACCATTCACTGCATCTTGCCTATGCCGTTCTGTACCATCACTCATTCATATATCTTTATGTACATATTCTTCATCCCTTTACACTTGTGTGTATAAGGTAGCTGTTGTGAAATTGCTAGGTTAGATTACTCGTTGGTTTTTACTGCATTGTCAGAACTAGAAGCACAAGCAGGTCGCTACACTCGCATTAACATCTGCGAGCCATGTGTATGTGACAAATAACATTTGATTTGAAATAGGTCAGGTCTTGAAAATGTGTAAAATGTGCGTAAAAGAGGCCCATATAGACGACTTGGGTTTCCCTCGCCGTACTCTCTTTCATTCAGTTTCTTCTTCACATCAGCAAAGAACGACTCTGCATTGTCTGCTTCATATGAGGCTTTAGTTTAGGAAGGTCATAAAAACATCATACTAAGACAACCTATTTCAAAACAACAGAATAGCATGTTTTACGTTTTATTGATCTGGGCTTAGTAGCCGAGGCTATGTGGCTGCACCATCAACTTGTTAATTTAGCAGACATCACTCGCGTATATTCAGTCAACACATATATTTAAAGATTATAATGGAATATAACAGAACATTTTTGTTTCTCTTAGGATAAAAACCTTACCGTGTAACAACAGTTATAGTAAGTAATGAACTACAGTCCAGTTACAGCTTCTTCTGACAGAATAGAAACAAAAAAAAGAGGTGTCTTATTCCGAAAGTCCACACGGGATAGAGGAAGAGCAATTCTTACACTATTGTTTTAAATTCAATCAGCTTCTTCTTCCTCATTCAGTTCATTCAAATTAAACCGTGATATCAGGTATACAATTATCTGTTTCTATCACCTGTTCATCAATTCATGTCATTCATTCAGTATTGTGAGAGACACATTAACGCCTCAGTACTAACGCTTTAGACTGAACCCAAAGGCATAACCAGCATTCTAAACTCTCCCTTGCTGTGACACAATGTCCTGCACTATATCACAATCTACCTCAATGCACTGTGCCAAAAACTCAAAACGTTTAGTTGAGGAACCACTGTATATGTACTAAAATGTAACAGCTTATGAATCGGCAACATGATTAATGCGTAAATTGTCAACTACATCATAGATATCAGTTTGAGTATTACTTAAGAAAAATAGCATAAAGGTAGTATGATCAGATACTGCAAAAGTGACATTTAAGTCAATGGATTCTGCCCCTTAATTACTGCACATGTCACAGTAAATCTTGGGATGATGAAGCACATTTAGAAAATGATGAAGGACAAATGATGATGAATGATGTAAAATGAAGGAGAAAATGTATGATTTTTGGATAATGGATTCCTACTGTTGCTCTCCTCACACAATCAGCAAGTACGTGTAACCTACCCTATCACTTTTAGAAAGCCATTAAAGCTTAACTAAAGAGTAACTTCACAACATCACATCTTACCTTTAATTACTAGACAACCTGAAGAGTAAACTTGAGAAACTTGGAGGCAAATAGATACATAACCTAATCTGTGAGAAGACACTGTATATAAAATTGTGGACAGCACCAATGGCACTACCTTTACTTTACTTTTCCTGAGGAAGTCACATGAATCTTTCAGTGAAGTAGCTACTGTAAGTAAATGGGAATCAGAGGACAATGCAATGGAAAAAATAACTGAACTATTGTCATTCATGCTCTTTCATTGGTAAGGAAATGTTCCTGGTATTTGTATAGTAGACATGAAGGACAGATTCAGTGAATGAGAGATAGAAATATGTAATAAATGCTGGATTACTTTGTCATTCTTTGCTCGGCTTGATTTTGATTCCAGACAAGGAATTCAGGGTCGTACCTATCAGGAGACAGGCAGAAAGGAAAAAAAAAATGTAGGTGGGTGTCTCGCACAAAGGAGCTTGACAAGAATAAAATAATACTCATTTGAATGTCTTTCTATCTCAACAATTTTCCTATTACACACTTACACTGGATTCAGAACATGCACTAGATGATTTGATTGTGGTGGATGGGGATCTTTTAAAGAGGGGGTCTTACAAAACCAAGAAATCAGCTAGGTCAATTATGGATTGTTCAGTCATCAGAACCATTATCATGGTTTGTGGAGAGACACATTCCAGTGATCTTGTCATTGTTTTTCTTAAATATGAATAGATGTATTTAGGACTATGCTTTCCTATAATTTAGGACTCTGCTAAATAGTGACAAATTATATCACGCAAACAACCATTGGACATTAGGAAAGTTTTAACTTACAGCTACATAGCCAAACATAACAACCTTAATTGTGGTTGAGTATTTATTTTATAGAGTATTGTTTTGGTCGTTGACTTTGAACATGATTCATTAAAACATTTCATTAATCTCTTTCTAGAATTCAACTGATTTGCTACTCACAATACAGGCCTAGTGTTTCCACAATTAATTGCAATTAAGATCAATTGAATACCTGCTTTGGTGAAACCCGCCCTTTAACAATAATGAATATGAAGTAACCAAAAAAATAGGGAGTCATTTCTAATTTGGGGATTACTGTAATTGATTGACTGTGCATGTTGTGAAGTTGGTTGCAGACAGCAAATCAATGCATCACAAGTCAATCCACTGAAAGCGTGTACAAATGCCAAACGTAATGCCAGAGCTACAGCAGATACAGTGCAATGTGGAAAAGGAAAGAAAGATAGAGACATAGTACAGGGGATGGTGAATGAAGAAAACAGAATGGGATAAATCAAAAGTAATGAACTTGAGTATTGAGTATTGCAAACATACAGTTGAAGTCGGAGGTTTACATACACCGTAGCCAAATACATTTAAACTCAGTTTTTCATAATTCCTGACATTTAATCCTAGTACAAATTCCCTGTCTTAGGTCAGTAAGGATCACCACTTTATTTTATGAATGTGAAATGTCAGAATAATAGTAGAGAATGACTTATTTCAGATTTAATTTCTTTCATCACATTCCCAGTGGGTCAGAAGTTTACACTCAATTAGTATTTGGTAGCATTGCCTTTAAATTGTTTAACTTGGGTCAAACGTTTTGGGTAGCTTTCCACAAGCTTCCCACAATAAGTTGGGTGAATTTTGACCCATTCCTCCTGACAGCTGGAGTAACTGAGTCAGGTTTGTAGGCCTCCTTGCTTGCACACGCTTTTTAAGTTCTGCCGAAAAAAAATTCTATAGGATTGAGGTCAGGGCTTTGTGATGGCCACTCCAATACCTTGACGTTGTTGTCCTTAAGCCATTTTGCCACAACTTTGGAAGTATGCTTGGGGTCATTGTCCATTTGGAAGACCCATTTGTGACCAAGCTTTAACTTCCTGACTGATATCTTGAGATGTTGCTTCAATATATCCACGTAATTCTCCATCCTCATGATGCCATCTATTTGTGAAGTGCACCAGTCCCTCCTGCAGCAAAGCACCCCCACAACATGATGCTGCCACCCCCGTGCTTCACGGTTGGGATGGTGTTCTTCGGCTTGTAAGCCTCTTCCTTTTCCCTCCAAACATAACGATGATCATTATGGCAAACAGTTCTATTTTTGATTCATCAGACCAGAAGACATTTCTAAAAAAACTATGATATTTGTCCCCATGTGCAGTTGCAAACCGTAGTCTGGCTTTTTTATGGCGCTTTTGGAGCAGTGGCTTCTTCCTTGCTGTGCGGCCTTTCAGGTTATGTTGATATATGACTCGTTTTACTGTGGATATTGTCACGACTTCCACCAAAGGTAGTTCCTCTCCCTGTTCGGGCGGCGACGCCGACTACTAGTCATCACCGATACCTATTTCCTTTTTTGTTTGTTTTGTCTTTGGTTATTTTCACACCTGGTTTCATTTGCCTTAATTTCTGTGTGTATATTTACACTGTTGCCTGCCTAGGTTTGTGTGGAATTATTATTTTCTTCTGATGTAGCTCGATGAGGTTATGCCCTATTTCTTGTTTTCACGGATTTAATGAGAGTGTGTTATTGTCGGAGCTTTGTTTGTTCCTCTGTGCGTTTGTACGGGTTCTCTGTTGTCGAGGGCATTTTACTTTTTTGATTGTGCCATACCTGTGTTGGTGGACTTGCCAATTAAAAAGTACGCTTGTCAGACATCTCTGCTCTCCTGCGCCTGACTCTTTCACCTACCTCCTAACGCAACATTATCACAGAATCCCGCATCACTTCGATGGAGTCAGCAGGAGCGGACGCGCTCCCAATATCTATGGAGGAGCACGTTCAACACCACATGGCAGTGTTACACCAGCTGCGATGGATCAGGTGATGGCGACGATGGATCAGGTGATGGCGACGATGGAAAGATGGGAGAGAGGTGGCCTTCCCACACCTCCATCAGCCACAACACAACCAGTACCACAACCCTCTCCTTCATTGCCTGGGTCCAGTGGTATTCGATACGCACTCCTGAGGGAGTACGATGGAACGGCGGCCGGGTGCCAGGGATTCTTACTCAAAATGGAGTTATACCTGGCAACCGTTCACCCAACTCCTTCGCGAGGTGAAATCGTGACGCCCCCGTCTCCTGCCTCTCAGGCAAAGCCCTAGAGTGGGCCAACGCGGTATGGAACGATCCTGACTCGGCGAGGCACCACTACCCAGAGTTCCCCCGCTACTTTCGTGTTCGACCACCCACCTGAGGGCCGAGCGGCGGGTGAACAGCTGTTCCATCTAAGGCAGGAGAAGAGGGGCGCTCAGGATTTCGCCATAGAGTTCCGGATCTTGGCCGCTGGCGCGGGATGGAACGACAGGACCCTGATCGATCACTATAGCTGCAGTTTGCACGAGAACGTCCGTAGGGAGCTAGCCTGTAGAGACACCTCCCTCTCCTTAGACCAGCTGATAGACATGTCCATTCGGTTGGACAACTTGCTGGCGACCCGCGGGCGTCCGGTTCGGGACCTGTCAGTTTCATCCCCCAGCCCCTCCACTCCAACGCCCATGGAGCTAGGAGGTGCTGCAGTGAGGGCGACCAGAGGAGGGGGCCTTTCCCGTACCAGCTGTGGTCGTAGAGGGCACACTGCTGACCGGTGCTGGAGGGGTCCTACAGGGAGTGTGTTATTGTCAGAGCTTTGTTTGTTCCTCTGTGCGTTTGTACGGGTTCTCTGTTGTCGAGGGCGTTTTACTTTTTTGATTGTGCGATACCTGTGTTGCCAATTAAAAAGTACGCTTCTCAGACATCTCTGCTCTCCTGCTCCTGACTCTTTCACCTACCTCCTAATGCAATATTATCACAGATATAGATACTTTTGTACCTGTTTCCTCCAGCATCTTCACAAGGTCCTTTGCTGTTGTTCTGGGATTGATTTGCATTTTTCGCACCAAAGTACGTTCATCTCTAGGAGACATAACGTGTCTCCTTCATGAGCGGTATGACGGCTGTGTGGTCCCATGGTGTTTATACTTGCGTACTATTGCTTGTTTAGATGAACGTGGTAACTTCAGGCGTTTGGAAATTGCTCCCAAGGATGAACCAGACTTATGGAGGTCAAATACATTTTTTCTGAGGTCTTGGCTGATTTCTTTTGATTTTCACATGATGTCAAGCCAAGAGGCACTGAGTTTGAAGGTAGGCCTTGAAAAACATCCACAGGTACACCTCCAATTGACTCAAATTATGTCATGGCTTTAGAAGCTTGTGATAGGCTAATTGACATCATTTGAGTCAAAAGGAGGTGTACCTGTGGATGTATTTCAAGGCCTACCTTCAAACTTTTTCTGAAATTTTATGGAATTTTTCAAAGCTGTTTAAAGGCACAATCAATTCAGTGTATGTAAACTTCTGACCCACTGGAATTGTGATAATAAGTGAATAATAAGTCAATAATAAGTCAAATAATCTGTTTGTAAACAATTGTTGGAAAAATTACTTGTGTCATGCACAAAGTAGATGTCCCAACTGACTTGCCAAAACTATAGTTTGTTAACAACAAATGTGTGGAGTGGTTGAAAAACTAGTTTTAATGACTCCAACCTAAGTGTATGTAAACTTCCGACTTCAACTGTAGATAGTCCTGTTTTCTCTGATCTTTCATTAGTATGTATTCCTAGTGATTAAACATGTTGTTGTTTACAGTATTGTTTTTTAAATATTTGCTCTAAAGGAATAAACTCCTTGATCAGACCCACACAAAAGCAACTATGATAGTACAGCAATACAACCATAAAGCTTATGACTCAAGGCCACTCCCAGTCAAACACTTTATGACACACACACACACACACACACACACACGCACACGCACGCACGCACGCACGCACACACACACACACACACACACACACACACACACACACACACACACACACACACACACACACACACACACACACACACACACACACACACACACACACACACACACACACACACACACACACACACACACGCGCGCACACACGCGCGCACACACACACACATACACACACACAAACAGACAGCCCAGATAGACAAACCCACACACACACACAAGTAAAAGTTTAAACAATACAAGGTGAAGGAAGGTGAGGTTTAACAAGCTTCATGTGCCCTCCAGAAAACAGTGGCTGTGTCATTCAAGGCGTAGTGGTACCAACAGGCCAAACAGAGGAGCGACTGGTAGGCAGTGATGTGGATGTGTGCTTCATATTCAATGGTCTGACTGAAGGAGAGGTGAGGTGTTATAAATAACAGCGCTAAAGTGACACTCACCTGGGATCCTTCTGGATGCTGTCGACAGAAGGTGAGCGGGCCAGTGCGGCCTCCGGGGGCAGCACGGGGCCAGACTTGCTGTAGGGCAACTCGGTGGTCGGGCAGAACTGGAGGGTGCGGTACGGATTGGCGTAGTCCGAGCCAGTGGCAAAGCTGCTTCTCTGGTAGGGCAAAGTGCCTGAGGCGTTCTGGCTGCCTGTACGCTGCAAGGGGATGGAGTCAACACCAGGGGAAGATGGGGCTACGGCAGGAGGGAAGTAGGGACAGAGCAGAAAGTTCAGGACCTCTTCACAAAACTGGTTTACTGGGTCTAGGCAGAGGAATGAGCGAGCACACAGTGAGAAGAGAAACAGAACAACCAAACACCAGAGAAATAAGAGGAGGGGAAGAAGAGGGTGAAAGCAAAATCAAAAGAAAGACAGAAAGGATCATTCATTTAATTAATGTTTCAATACTTCCCTTGGCAGCCTCTGCCAAGAACTATATGGAAACAATACACAGAAAAACATACCGTGTCACAAAAGATTCCGGTACATTTCAATACATTTCATAACTTTCAGTACATTTATCATGTATGAATTATGACGAATGCACTAAATGTCACTTTGTCAAATTACAGTTAGATAAACACAATTGACAAATGGCCAGAAGAAGAAGAAGTAGGCATTCTGTAGATGAATGATTATTTACTCCAATAGAACACAACAGATGTAACTCTCTCAGAACACTGAAAAGACCTTAGACAGTCAGTTTATTGTGAAATGTATTTCTTTACTAACTTTGTGTTTTCATAATCTACCATGAGGAGCATTGAACATGATCTTAAACACAGAACACCTTAATTTCCACACAGTATTGTGTTGGTTAAAATGAATTTCAGAAGAATTCATGGAAGACAGCGGTGAATGGCTAACGATTTCATGTCAAACAAAGTCCAATGGAGGCTCCTGAAAAGTCATTTTTCTGTCTGAAAAGACTGCTTTTCAGGAAAAATGAATGGCAGGTATTAGGTTAGAATCACTGTGAGGCCAACATAATATAGTGAAAAGTCTATGTTATTCTGAATATATACATATACAATTTGTTGATTTGAGCAAAGCCATGGAATGAGACACGATTCTTTCACTCATTGCCATTTATCTTTGAGGTATGTATCACTGTAGGGCTGCAGACTACTGTGCTGCATTCCCTGGTCAGGGCAGAGCTGCTGCTGCTACTGCTAATCGTGATCATGTGGAAGGCCTCTATACATCCCTAGGCAGCCCTGCCTGCCTGTCAGTTTAACACAGAGTGAGAGGTAAATAGAGTTACCGTGTAGCAGCTTTTACACTGCACCCGCCTCCCTGGCAGCCATGACCTAGGCTCCACACATGAAACTCCCACCTGGGCAGTTCTCAGTTGTACTATGGTCTGATAAACATTTTACACGGAGTGTACAAAACATTAAGAAGCTAATATTGAGTTTCACCCCCTTTTGCCCTCAGAAGAGCCTCAATTCTTTACAGACTTTAATGTCCCCGTGGGGAAATGTTGTTGCAGTGTCATGTACACATTTAAAGTGGCATTTAAATAACAAAACAAATTGCAAATACAACTTTCATAACAGTTACATGCCAAACTTCATTTGCCACATGCGCCGAATACAACAAGTGTAAACATTACAATTAAATGCTTCCTTACAAGCCCTTAACCAACAGTGCAGTTTAAGAAGAAGAAAATATTTAGCAAGTAGACTAAAATAAAAAGTAATAATAAAAAGTAACACAATAAAAATAACAATAACAAGGCTATATACAGGGGGGCACCGGTACCAAGTCAGTGTGCAGGTATACAGGCTAGTTGAGGTAATCTGTACATGTAGGTGGGGACGAAGTGACTATGCATAGGTAGCAAACAAACAGCGAGTAGCAGCAATGTACAAGAGGGGGGAGGGTATTAATGTAAATTGTCCAGTGGCGATTTTTATGAATTGTTCAGCAGTCTAATGGCTTGGCGGTAGAAGATGTTGAGGTGCCTTTTGGCCCCAGACTTGGTGCTCTGGTACCGCTTGCTGTGCGGTAGCAGAGAAGACGGTCTATAACTTGGGTGACTGGAGTCTTTAACAATTTTATGGGTTTTCCTCTTACATCGCCTGGATGGCAGAAAGCTTGGCCCCAGTGATGTACTGGGCCGTTCGCACTACCCTTTGTAGTGCCTTATGGTCAGATGCTGAGCAGTTGCCATACCAGGCGGTGATGCAACCGGTCAGGATGCTCTCGATGGTGCAGCTGTAGAACCTTTTTAAGATCTGAGGACCCATGCCAAATCTTTTCAGTCTCCTGAGGGGGAATAGGTTTTGTCGTGCCCTCTTCACGACTGTCTTGGTATGTTTGAACCATGATAGGTATTACGGACTCAGTCAGGGAGAGGTTGAAAATGTCAGTGAAGACACTTGACAGTTCGTCCACGCATGCTTTGATTACATGTCCTGGTAATACGTCTGGCCCAGCGGCTTTGTGAATGTTGACCTGTTTAAAGGTTTTGTTCACTTCGGCTACAGAGAGCGTTACCACACAGTCATTCAGAACAGCTGGTGCTCTCATGCTTGCTTCAGTGTTGCTTGCCTCGAAGCGAGCATAAAATGAATTTAGCTCGTCTGGTAGGCTCGCGTCACTGGGCAGCTCGCGTCTGGGTTTCCCTTTGTAGTCCGTAATAGTTTTCAAGCCCTGCCACATCCAACGAGCGTCAGAGCCGGTGTAGTAGGATTCAATCTTAAATCTGTATTGATGCTTTTGTTTGATGGTTCGTCTGTGGGCAAAGTGGGATTTCTTATAAGTGTCCGGATTAGTCTCCCGCTCCTTGAAAGCGGCAGCTCTAGCCTTTAGCTACATGCGGATGTTGCTTGTAATCCATGGCTTCTGGTTGGGATATGTACGTACAGTCACTGTGGGGACGACATCATCGATGCACTTATTGATGAAGTTGATGACTGTGGTCAGATTTGCCAAATGAAGGGCCTGGGAGTGCTTTGTATGCATCTTTGTGTGTGGAGTAAAGGTGGTCAAGGATAATTTTTTCCCTGGTTGCACATATGACATGCTGGTAAAAATTTGGTAAAACTGATTTAAGTTTGCCTACATTAAAGTCCCTGGCTACAAGGAGCGCCGCTTCTGGGTGAGCATTTTCTTCTTTGCTTATGGCCTTATAGAGTTGGTTGAGAGCGGTCTTAGTGCCAGCTTCACTTTGTGATGGTAAATAGACGGGTACGGATAATACAGATGAGTACTCTCTTGGTAGGTAGTGTGGTCGACAACTTATCATAAGGTACTCTACCTCAGGCGAGCAATAACTCGAGACTTCTTTAATATTTGACATCGCGCACCAGCTGTTATTGACAAAAAGACACACACCCAACCCCTCGTCTAACCAGAGGTAGCGTCTCTGTTCTGCCGGTGCATTGAAAATCCCGCCAGCTCAAAATGGTCCATTTCTTAGTTCAACCACGTCTTGTTGAAACATTGTTACAGTTTTTAATGTCCCTTTGGTAGGATAATCTTAATAATAGAATTGAAGTCGGAAGTTCACATACATACTGTATTATTGAGTGGCAGACATCCAGGGATTTATTTAGGATGGCTCAGTGAGAGAATCAGATCCAAGATGGTAGTGTCTCGACCAACTGATTTAGATAGAGTTGAAGTCTTAGCCAAATACATTTAAACTCAGTTTTTCACAATTCCTGACATTGAATCCTAATAAAAATTCCCTGTTTTAGGTCAGTTAGGATCACCACTATTTGAAGAATGTGAAATGTCAGAATAATAGTAGAGAGAATGATTTATGTCAGATTGTATTTCTTTCAGCACATTCCCAGTGGGTCAGAAGATTACAAACACTCCATTGGTATTTGGTAGCATTGCCTTTAAATTGTTTAACTTGGGTCAAATGTTTCAGGTAGCCTCCCACAAGCTTCCCTTTTTGTCCCATTCCTCCTGACAAAGCTGGTGTAACTGAGTCAGGTTTGTAGGCCTCCTTGCTCACATACGCTTTTTCAGTTCTGCCCACAAATATTCTATAGGATTGAGGTCAGGGCTTTGTGATGGCCACTCCAACACCTTGACTTTGTTGTCCTTAAGCCATTTTGACACAACTTTGGAAATATGCTTTGGGTCATTGTTCATTTGGAAGACTAATTTGCGACCAAGTTTTAAACTTTCTGACTGATGTCTTGAGATGTTGCTTCAATATATCCACATAATTTCCATCCTCATGATGCCATCTATTTTGTGAAGTACACCAGTCCCTCCTGCAGCAAAGCACCCCCACAACATGATGCTGCCACCCCCATGCTTCACAGTTGGGATGGTGTTCTTCGGCTTGCAGGCCTCCCCCTTTTTCCTCCAAACGATGGTCATTATGGCAAACAGTTCTATTTTTTTTCATCAGACCAGAGGACATTTTTCCAAAAAGTTTGATATTTGTCCCCATGTGCAGTTGCAAACCGTAGTCTGGTTTTCTATGGCGCATTTGGAGCAGTGGCTTCTTCCTTGCTGAGCGGCCTTTCAAGTTATGTTGATATAGGACTCAAATTACTTGTGGATATAGATATTTTTGTACCTGTTTCCTCCAGCATCTTCACAAGGTCCTTTGCTGTTGTTCTGGGATTGATTTGCACTCAGAACGCGTCTCCTTACTGAGCATTATTACGGCTGCGTGGTCCCATGGTGTTTATACTTGAGTACTATTATTTGTACAGATGAACGTGGTACCTTCAGGCATTTGGAAATTTCTTCTAAGGATGAATCAGACTCGTGGAGGTCTACAATTTATTTTCTGAGGTCTTGGCTGATTTCTTTTGATTTCCCCATGATGTCAAGCAAAGAGGCACTGTGTTTGAAGATTGGCTTGAAATACATTCACAGGTATACCTCCAATTGACTCAAATGATGTCAATTAGCTTATCAGAAGCTTCTAAAGCCATGACATCATAATCTGGAATTTTCCAAGATGTTTAAAGGCAGAGTCAACTTAGTGTATGTAAACTTCTGACCCACTGGAATTGTGATACAGTGAATTATAGATCAAATAATTTGTCTGTAAACAATTGTTGGAAAAATTACTTGTGTCATGCACAAAGTCCTAACAGACTTGCCAAAACTATAGTTTGTTAACAAGAAATGTGTGGAGTGGTTGAAAAATGAGTTTTAATTAATGACTCCAACCTAAGTGTTTTTAAATGTAAATAAATAAGTGCAAATAAATTTCACGTTAGCAAGGAGAATGGAAGGCATTGGGAGCTTACTCGCTCGCCTCAGGCTTCTCAGAAGGATCCCCGATCTGCGTCCCCTTTTCTGCCGTCTTTTCTTCACGCAAAAGGCGTGGATCTGGGCCTGTTCCAGTGAAAGCAGGATTTCCTTCTCGTCGGACTCGTTAAAAGGAAAACATTTCCAGAAGTTATTTTCGGTCATAAGAGACGGTAGCAGCAACAGATATTTGTATTCCTCTACAATCTCTATGTTCTGACCTCTGATAGATGTTGCAGAGGTAGGTGCTGTATGCTTCCTGAAGTCTATGCACATCTATTTGGTCTTATTGGTATTGAGGACCAAGTGTGATTCGTCACACCACTCTACAAAGTCATTTAGGACAGGGCCATGGTGTTCCTCGTCATCATGCAACAGGCTGATCAAGGCAGTGTCTTCAGCGAACTTAACTTTCCCATCATCTGTCAGGACGGGAACTAGTACAACTATTAGTGTACAAGATGTACAGGCTCACCTGTTTGTCGGGACATGGACTACAAGGTGACGAAAGCGTTCCACAGGGATGCGGGTACATGTTGAATTCATTGCTTCCCACAGTTGTGTCAAGTTGGCTGGATGTCCTTTGGGTGGTGGACTATTCTTGATACACACAGAAAACTGTTAAGCGTGAAAAAACAAACAGTTTTGTAGTTCTTCACAACTCAAACAGGTGCACCTGGCCCATTATACCATAATCCATACCGCGTTCAAAGGCACTTACATCTTTTGTCTTGCCCATTCCTCTTCAAAATCACACACATGCACAATCCATGTCTCAATTGTCTCAAAGCTTGAGAGCTCAGTAACTTTCAACGCGGCACCATCATAGGATGTCACCTTTCCAACAAGTCAATGCGTCAAATTTCTGCCCTGCTTGACCTGCACCGGTCAACTGTAAGTGCTGTTATTGTGGAGTGGAAACATCTCGGTATGCATCGGTGGTATGCAACACAAAATTGTCTGTCCTCGGTTGCAGCACTCACTACTGAGTTCCAAACTGCCTCTGGAAGAAAAGTCAGCACAATAACTGTTCGTCAGGAGCTTCATGATATGGGTTTCCATGGCCGAGCAGCACTACAGCATACAATGACATTCTAGACGATTCACTTTGGGGAAGGCCCTTTCCTGTTTCAGCATGACAATGCCCCCATGCACAAAGCAAGGTCCATACAGAAATGGTTTGTCGAGATTGGTGTGGAAGATCCGATTGGGATGAATTGGAACGCTGACTGTGACCCAGGCCTAATCGTCCAACATCAGTGCCCGACCTCACTAATGCTTGTCACCCCAGCATTGTTCTAACATCTAGTGGAAAGCTTTCCCAGAAGAGTGGAGGCTGTTATAGCAGCAAAGGAGGGACCAACTACATATTTTGGAATGACCACACACTTTTGATCATGTAGTGTATATTCCCGTCACAAAATAATTGACACACTGTTTTGCAATGAAGGTCTACAGTAGCCTCAACGGCACTCTGTAGGGTAGCAACACTGTGTAATTGGAGGACAGCTAGTTTCCGTCCTCCTCTCGATACATTGACTTCAATACAAAACCTAGGAGGCTCGTGGTTCTCACCCCCTTCAATAGACTTACACAGTAATTATGACAACTTCCTGAGGACGTTCTCCAACCTATCAGAGCTCTTGCAGCATGAACCGACATGATGTCCACCCAATTAAAGGATCAGAGAATTAATCTAGTACTGAAAGCATAAGCTACAGATAGCAAGCACAGCAGTGCATAAAATGTGGTGAGTAGTTGACTAAAAGTGAGAGAAAGACAATAGTTGAACAGCTTTAAACAAATGAATTTCTTAAAATATGAAGGAGAAGCAAGAGAGCGAGAAAGAGAGTATTTCTTTTTTTTGTTGCTTTCACTTACTTAGCTAACAAATGCAGCTAGCTAGTTTAGCCTACTCAAACACCCGGCTCAAACAGAGAGGGATGCTATGTTAGCTAGCTGGTAAGCTTATGGTTCTAAGAATTTATTGCCACGGGGGCCGGCCGGTGTAAGTGCTAAACTGCTTGATGACTGTACACTGTACTGCATGATTGTATCAGAGTGGATTTACTAACGCTTTAGTTCTAGTAGCTATGTTGACTTGGCATTAGCTAATATGTTGACAAATGTAGGCGGTGTGTAGTTAGTGATTATGATATATATATATAATTATGCCATTTATATATATATATATTTGAAGACTTACAGTCATTGTGCATACATTCTACGTATGGGTGGTCCCGGGAATCGAACCCACTACCCTGGCGTTACAAGCGCCATGCTCTACCAACTGAGCTACAGAAGGTTTGGCTTGGAAAGGTTTTTTTCGCCTGGCCACAGACAGCTGATGTGCTGTGCACTGATGTCCAAAAGCAAAGGAAAAAGGTGAGAGGAGAAGACTGGGTAGATACGAAAAGGAATTCTCCAACAATCAAAGGGAGATCATGCTGTTTATATATATATATATATATATATTACCTTTATTTAACTAGGCAAGCCAGTTAAGAACAAATTCTTATTTTCAATGACGGCCTAGGAACAGTGGGTTAACTGCCTGTTCAGGGGCAGAATGACAGATTTGTACCTTGTCAGCTTGGCGGTTTGAACTTGCAACCTTCCGGTTACTAGTCCAAAGCTCTAACCACTAGGCTACCCTGCCACCCCGGCTGTTACGATAGTGAACTGTGTTTGAGTGTGATCAGGGGTGTATTCATTCCACCGATTCTGTTTCTTTAAACTTTCTTAAAAGGAAGCAAACGTAACTAAAACATACATGAATTTGTCCAGTATAAACTCTTGTTTGCAACTGCTGGACTAATAATTAAACCCTAGATCAGCTAGATGCAGGCAAGATTGTGGAAAGCACTATTGAATGTGTCAATGTCTGTCACCTTGATTACTCAAATGTGTCTTGACCTGTGCACCTATGTTGTAAACTTGAATTCATAGCCTAGGTTGTAGCAGGGAAAATCGAGTATCATGTAGTAGACTTAAACCTGTCAATGTTACTTTGAGCTGGGTGAATGGAATATGAATGACAGTCATCCAATATGCTGTAATAGAAATAAATCCATGCTCATAAAACAAATTCACGTCCTCCCTCATCTTAAACAGCACTGACCGCCACAGCACACAGTGTATATCAGATCAATGAATGTTGGTTGACTGAAATAAATATTATCACAGAAACAACATTGTGGCACTGTCTGAAATGTGAATAGGCCTACAAAAAGGTGTCCCCATTGCAATGTGTGATTTCATTATATATTTGATGTTGATGCAACATTTTTGGACAACCAAAGAGGCAAAAAACAACATTGAACCACCAGATGTGAAATGTTGCCCTGGGGGTTGCCTAAAGGCCCACACAAACTGTACAATTTTAGCCTTCTTATGCTACAACTTTACCACCTCAGACAAAATGTCCACATTGTGGGCAAATTATTAGGTCATAAACGATTGTTGGACGTCTTGGCTCGTTCAGTGTGACAGGGTCTAGGTCTGTGGATTAAGTACCACTATGTGCGGTCGTAGGCTTTGACAAAGTTCTGACACTGTCAGAAATGTTGAGCCTTTATCCGTGTAGTGTGGTTGGTGTTACGAGCCGATACCAGAAGGAACAGGTCTGGAAGGAACAGGCCCAATACAAACAGGTCCGGCACCTGTGAATAGCTAGATGAATATAATAGTTTGATTTAAACGTTTACATGCTTTGCCAGAACAACGATTTCCCTAATAATCTTGTTTACATGGACATAAACCAAAATCAGACTACCTAATGGGATTTTGATAAAAGCACAAAATGGGCAAGAATGACCGTCTACCGCGTTATTTTTGGGAAGCCTCTGACATACAACCTTTACATGTGAAAACAATTTCTGCACAAAGGTGCATACTTTCAGTTTTTCCGAACTCACTTCACTAGCGCATAAGCACAGAGGCTTGCGCTGCCGGTGCTGGCACATGCGCAGATCAAATACACTAAATTGGTTATATCGTACAAATCAGCAAAACAAAAATTTGCTTTTTGGTCTTCATTTTAGTTTAGGGATAGGCATTAGGGTTAGTAGTGTGGCCAAGGTTAGGGTTAGGTTTAAAATCAGATATTATGGCTTTGTGGCTGTGCCGGCTAGTGACCACTCTGCACAGCTGCCTCCATGGCAAGATTAATGACGATAAATACCAACCTGTAGTGTGACACAATAATCGTAAAAGACAGAATCCTACATACGATGTTAGAAGGGCTACAGTACTGGCTGTGAGGATATGATCAAACAGCCTTCATGGACAATCTGTACCATCTCAACCCATGCTCTCAATAAAACACCAGTAAGAATCATGGTATCCCCTCCGGTCTTTCATATAGTAGCCTGCATTCTTTACAAACAGGAAGCAATATCATAACTCCAATTCCCTAGCCTTTAGGAAACTAAAGCTTTTCAGATCGTATAGTAGGATTTGATCATATGCAGTGAAGTGAGGCGGAAATTCTGTGGAGGGGATACACATGCTCATTAAAGAAAGCATTAGGCTAAATACTGTGGAGTGAATTTGACCATGGTGGGTGCCTCATACTCAGTTTTCAATGCTTGAGCATAAATCCTGAGATTAATTGAGATTAATTTCTGTCTAATATCTAATGATCTGTGACTACACAACAAATTGCCATCAAGATACTAATGGGATTTGCATACCTGAACTGAAAAAATGTAGATAAGCTAAACAATCTGATGAAGCGATAAAAATTCTGTTATTTGCAAGAAAACCACAGTTTAAAGGCCCATCTTCTGAGTTCTACCTGAATGATAAGCTAAATGTGGGGAATTGACTGTTGAAATTCCTGCTTCCTTACCTTTTTGGCTTGTTGTGTTTGCTTGATTCCCATCTAATTCTGACATTATACCATTTTTTGTTGCATTGAGTAATTTCTCCTATCAAGGATGAATCCAGTGCTGACTCAGAACCTCAAAGAGCCAATAAAAGATTAGCAGCTATCTAAAAACGTTTTTTCCTCTTGAACCTCTCTTTGAATGATAACCCCCTATAACCTACTGTGAAACAATAACACTTGGTTGGCTAAGAAGTGAGAAAGCCACAAAGTTATAGTATAATATAAGGGGATGCCCAGCGCTGCGGGGCAAGGGCTCCGGACCAGCTGACTCACCCTGGTTCTGATTGAGATTCCTGAGAGAGGGCTTCTGGTAGACCCTGTCCTCGTAGATGGGGTCAATGTGGTGCTCAGGAGATTGGAGAGGTCGCAGCTCTGAGCCCAGGTGACTGTGTTGGCTGCTGTAGGAGCCTCTGGACCCTGAACACCATAACACAAACACAGGAAACATTGTTAATTGATTCCAAACATGGTTAATAACGACATCTAGTATTATCAAGCCTATTAACTACAGCATTTAAAACAATTTGAGAGCATATTTATTTATCAATATATAGACTGCTGAACTCATAGAAAACACTATTTTAGACATAATATATATAAAGATATTATCTCTCTGTCTGAGCATGTGAACCCACCTGCCAAGCTGCCAGGCCTCCCGAGGGTGGCGTTGGCGTAGAGCTCGTGGGAGATCTTGTACTGGTCAGAGGAGTGCTGCATGCGCTTGCTGGGGGACAGGGTGGCGTAGTTACCCACAGTGGAGCTGAACTGATGGAGAGGGGACAAACCCGAGGCATTGCCTGAAGAGGCCATGTGCAGTGGAGACGTGGAGGACAGCCCGGCAGACCCCACCACCATGTTTATGGGGGAGCTGGTGCTATAGGACTTTGCCAGCCGGCTGGGGGACTGCTTGGGCGAGGAGACCCGCTGCAGGGTGGCGTAGCTGGGCATGTCGGAGGCTGAGCCAAGGCGCTGGAGCTTGGTGGGCGAGCCCACGGCCTGTATGGAGTGGGGGGAGCTCACGCGTTGAGCGGGCAGGGTGGAGCAAGAGTAGTACATGGAAGGAGTGGGTGGGGCGTCAGGCATGTGGAAGGCGCTGCCATGGCTCTGGGCAAACAACTCTCTATCTCTGCACTGGGACTGGGAGGAGTCTACACTGGCAGCCAGCTGGGCTGCACGGCTAGATGTCACCTGGAGAAACACAGGAAGAACCTTATTATTGTTTCAACTGACATTTACTCTGTTCCCCCAAAAGGACATGTATCATTGTTACAGCTGTAAATATAGTGAGCTCTAAAGGTATTGGTGCAGTGACACATTTGTTGCTGTTAAGGCTCTACACTCCAGTACTTTGGATTTGAAATGATACAATGACTATGAGGTTAAAGTGCAGACTGTCAAATTTAGTTGTAGGGTATTTTCATCCATATCATTTAGAAATTACATCACTTTTGTACATAGTTCCCACATTTTTAGGGGACCAAAAGTACTGCGTAACTCGACACTTTTAATGTCAATAAGAATATAATATGTTTCTAACACGTCTACATTAATGTGGATGCTTCCATGATTATGGATAGCCCTGAATGAATCGTGAATAATGATGAGTGAGAAAGTTACAGACACACAAATACCATACCCCCAAGACATGCTAACCTCTCACCATTACAATAAAATGGGAGGTTAGCATTTTTTGTAACCTTCTCACTTACCATTATTCATGATTCATTGAGGATTATCCGTAATCATGGTAGCATCCTCAAAGTGTTTGGAAACATATGATATTCTTATTTACAATAAAAATGACAATACATTATTTACCATTCATTTCTACTGGGCACAAAATAATCATAGAAACAACCAGAACAAACAGCAAATGCATCCAACAAGTTTGTAGTCACAAGCTTGATGGGGGACTATGTACAAAAGGTGCTGTAATTCCTAAACGGTTCACCTGATACGGATGAAAATACCCTCAAATTAAAGCTGACAGTCTGAACGTTAACTTCATAGTAATTTTATAATTTAAAATCGAAAGTGCTGGAGTATAGAGTCAAAACTGCAAAAAATGTGTCACTTGTCCCAATACTTTTGGAGCTAACTGTGTGTATATATTATTATTATTTTTTATTTATTTATTATTGTTTCATTTACACCTCTTTTTGACCTGCACTGTTGGAGCTCGGAGCTTAAGAATTTCACTGTAACCTGCAAATACATCTGCGAGTGCGACCCTGTGCATGTGAGTAATAAACTAAACTAATTGAATCTTTTATCTAGATCACATGCCATCTTGAAATCCAAACTATACAGCGAAAAGGCTAAATTATCTTTGACCTTGACAATCTAAGAGCCTGTTCCAAATGGCACTCTATTCCTTATATAGTCCATTACTTTTGACCAGGGCTCTAAAACTAGTGCACTACTGTATATAGGGAACATGGTGCCATTTGGGACACACAATAAACCTCACCCACCTGGTTGTAACTGTGGATTGCCCCTCCCACCTGACCCCCGCGGGGTGGGGCCTCTAGTGTCTGGTTGCTGTGGTAACCGGCTGGGTAAGGGAGTGTTCCATCCTGATTGTTGAGCTTAAGTGCACTCTGGGATAGCAGGCCTTGTCCTGTTTTGGAAGGAGAGTGGAGCTGAAATATTGAGACAATCTCTTACCCTCTGTGTCTGTATCCCCCATACTCTCTTTCTCCTCTGCCTCTCTGCATCCATCACACTCTCCCTCTCTCTCCCTCTTTCAGCATCTCTCTCCCAGTCTCTCTCTCCCAGTCTCTCTGTACATAACTACCTTTCTATCTACCAACCTCTTTCTCTGCCTCTCTCTCTCTCCCTCCCTCTGTCTCTCTCCCTCTGTCTCTCTCCCTCCCTCTGTCTCTCTCCCTCTGTCTCTCTCCCTCTGTCTCTCTCCCTCTTTCAGACCCAGAGAGGGAAAGCATGTATAATGGATCAGAAGGAATTGGGAGTCACTGAGCACAAGTGGTGCGGAATGAGGCCGACAATAAAGGTAATCAGACTACAGAGTTGTTTGGGCCTCACTACTCTCGTACGGGTAATTTCAAAAGCATGCAGAAAAACTAACGCTGACCGGCGTTTTTGTGCTTTGCCAGAACTCCTGTAAATAACAGCAGAGTTAGCATTCAATTCAAATAGTAACACTAACATCAGCATTTTATTTCCAAAGGCCTACATTTTCATTACATTATCCAAGCAATATTATGCAGTATATTGTATTATATACTGTATATTAGCCACAGTGTTGTAAATCAAAAATAGAATTACTGCACACAAAAATAAATAGAATTTACTCCACACTACAGTATAATAGCACACAATCTTCAGCAACATAGCTGTGAGTACTGTGCGTGTCATTAAATAAAATGCTGTGAACCTGTTTCTGTGTGACCTGTTTCAGTGCTCTACACCGCTCTCAGGTCAGTGAGACTTCCTGCATTGACAGCCTTCACACCTTCCCCTGTGTTTACTCTCACATCCATGTTGTTCTGGCAACACCCAACTCATTTTCACATTAGCGTGGAGTAACTGGCCCAATGACTGCCTTTGTCACACACACACACACACACACACAAGCATCTCATCTCTCACCCCCCCATCATTTTCATTCAGGAAAAGTGAGCTAGCTCATTATGAAAATTATGATTGTAACTAGCACTGAAAAACTAGCACTGAAAATGCTGTCGTAAGTGACTCTATATTATTTATCTTGTGACATTTATCTGTGAGCGGCTATATGAAAATGACCACAGAAATGTTTCTGCAACAACTTCATACTGTTACATATGTACACTGGAGCATTTAAGTAGTTGAGTATTTCATAAATACATAATCATGTCAATGGTATCGAGTTTTTGGTTGAGGATTTCTGGAATTTAAGTGAATACTACAGGGTCCTTCTTAGAAGAGTCCGTGTGCGTGCGTGCGCGTGCGTGTGGTAAAGTAAAGTAGTCCAGCAGTCCAGAGGAATATCCCTGGCAAGGTGGTCGCTCAGGGTGCTTTAAATATGCAGGGAGTGGCTCCTTTAATTCATCTAGTCTATAACACATTTCCATTTTTCATCAAGACGCTATTTTTAGCGTAACTGCTAGGGAGGGAATGTAGAGTACAGTGCACGTGCAAACACAGTCTATGACACACACGCATGTACGCACGCAAACGTACGTACGTACGTACACACATAGAAATACAGACACACACACAGACAGCATATACTATCTGCATATGTTCTTTCTTTCTAGCCCCAAAAACCTCTCTGCTCTTTTCAGCACATTGAATATGAATGTGATTGCTTTATAGTGGCTGATTTGAAACCATATTCCTCGTACACATGTGTACTCTGCTGTGCTCAAAGGAAGCTGCTGACGCCTCGGCGGGACATCATTTCCATATCAAACCCTTGACATACGCTGAATCTCTCCTGACAGCTAATACTCTCTTAGTAGGTCATAGTAAAAAGATGAAGATCATTGCTTGGATCAAATGAAGTGAGGGCATTTGGGATCAGAAGAAAAGGGGAAACAACTGTTTTGAATGCAGAACGCAAACGTGATGAGAGACTTGAACACCTGCGGGTATCTAGTTCCTGATTGAAACGTTCAAAGTCATTGACATCACTCAGTGCTAAAAGACAAAGATCCTGTCATGTTTTGTCTTATATCATCTTGTCATTTTGCTTTTCCTTCTGTTCGTTTCCCCCCTGCTGGTCTTATTAGGTTCGTTCCCTTTTTCTATCCCTCTCTCTCCCCCTCCCTCTCTCTCCTCTCTCTATCGTTCCGTTCCTGCTCCCAGCTGTTCCTATTCCCCTAATCATCATTTAGTCTTCCCACACCTGTTCCCGATCCTTTCCCCCTGATTAGAGTCCATATTTATTCCTTTGTGTTCCGTTCCTGTCCCGTCGGTTCCTTGTTTTGTATTCACCATGCTGTGATTGTGTTTCGCCCTGTCCTGTCGTGTTTTTTGCCTTCATCAGATGCTGCGTGTGAGCAGGTGTCTCTGTCTACTACGGCCTGCGCCTACCCGGCGACCTGCAGTCTGTGGCCGCTTCTCTTGTCATTCCCTCTACAGACTAGAGGATTTCTGTTATTCCCTGTTTGGACTTGAATAAACTCTGTTTCTGTTAAGTCGCTTTTGGGTCCTCTATCACCTGCATGACAGAAGGAACCGACCAAGGAATGGACCCAGCGACTTCAGACGCTCGTTACACTGCCGTCAAGATCCAAGGAGCTATGCTCGGCAGACACGAGCAGGAATTGTCTGCTGCTCGCCATGCCGTGGAGAACCTGGCCGCTCAGGTTTCCGACCTCTCTGGACAGTTCCAGAGTCTACGTCTCGTGCCACCTGTTACTTCCTGGCCTGCCGAGTCTCCAGAACCTAGGGTTAATAACCCACCTTGCTACTCCGGGCAGCCCACTGAGTGCCGCTCCTTTCTCACGCAGTGTGAGATTGTGTTCTCTCTCCAACCCAACACATACTCTAGAGAGAGAGCTCGGGTTGCTTACGTCATTTCACTCCTTACTGGCCGGGCTCGAGAATGGGGCACAGCTATCTGGGAGGCAAGGGCTGATTGCTCTAACAAGTTCCAGAACTTTAAAGAGGAGATGATTCGGGTTTTTGACCGTTCAGTTTTTGGTAGGGAGGCTTCTAGGGCCCTGGCTTCATTATGCCAAGGTGAACGGTCCATAACGGATTATTCTATTGAGTTTCGCACTCTTGCTGCCTCTAGTGAGTGGAACGAGCCGGCGCTGCTCGCTCGTTTTCTGGAGGGACTCCACGCAGTGGTTAAGGATGAGATTCTCTCCCGGGAGGTTCCTTCAGATGTGGACTCTTTGATTGCTCTCGCCATCCGCATAGAACGACGGGTAGATCTTCGTCACCAAGCTCGTGGAAGAGAGCTCGCATCAACGGTGTTTCCCTGCTCCGCATCACAACCATCTCCCTCCTCTGGCTTTGAGACTGAGCCCATGCAGCTGGGAGGGATTCGCATCTCGACTAAGGAGAGGGAACGGAGGATCACCAACCGCCTGTGCCTCTATTGCGGAGTTGCTGGACATTTTGTTAATTCATGTCCAGTAAGAGGCCAGAGCCCATCAGTAAGCGGAGGGCTACTGGTGAGCGCTACTACTCAGGTCTCTTCATCTAGATCTTGTACTACTATGTCGGTCCATCTACGCTGGACCGGTTCGGTGCTACATGCAGTGCCTTGATTGACTCTGGGGCTGAGGGTTGTTTCATGGACGAAGCATGGGTTCGGAAACATAACATTCCTTTCAGACCGTTAGACAAGCCTACGCCCATGTTTGCCTTAGATGGTAGTCATCTTCCCAGTATCAAATTTGAGACACTACCTTTAACCCTCACAGTATCTGGTAACCACAGTGAGACTATTTCTTTTTTGATTTTCCGTTCACCGTTTACACCTGTTGTTTTGGGTCATCCCTGGCTAGTATGTCATAATCCTTCTATTAATTGGTCTAGTAATTCTATCCTATCCTGGAACGTTTCTTGTCATGTGAAGTGTTTAATGTCTGCCATCCCTCCCGTTTCTTCTGTCCCTACTTCTCAGGAGGAACCTGGCGATTTGACAGGAGTGCCGGAGGAATATCATGATCTGCGCACGGTCTTCAGTCGGTCCCGAGCCAACTCCCTTCCTCCTCACCGGTCGTATGATTGTAGTATTGATCTCCTTCCGGGGACCACTCCTCCTCGAGGTAGACTATACTCTCTGTCGGCTCCCGAACGTAAGGCTCTCGAGGATTATTTGTCTGTGTCTCTTGACGCCGGTACCATAGTGCCTTCTTCTTCTCCGGCCGGGGCGGGGTTCTTTTTGTTAAGAAGAAGGACGGTACTCTGCGCCCCTGCGTGATTATCGAGGGCTGAATGACATAACGGTTAAGAATCGTTATCCGCTTCCCCTTATGTCATCAGCCTTCGAGATTCTGCAGGGAGCCAGGTGCTTTACTAAGTTGGACCTTCGTAACGCTTACCATCTCGTGCGCATCAGAGAGGGGGACGAGTGGAAAACGGCGTTTAACACTCCGTTAGGGCATTTTGAGTACCGGGTTCTGCCGTTCGGTCTCGCCAATGCGCCAGCTGTTTTTCAGGCATTAGTTAATGATGTTCTGAGAGACATGCTGAACATTTTTGTTTTTGTCTATCTTGACGATATCCTGATTTTTTCTCCGTCACTCGAGATTCATGTTCAGCACGTTCGACGTGTTCTACAGCGCCTTTTAGAGAATTGTCTCTACGTAAAGGCTGAGAAGTGCTCTTTTCATGTCTCCTCCGTTACTTTTCTCGGTTCCGTTATTTCCGCTGAAGGCATTCAGATGGATTCCGCTAAGGTCCAAGCTGTCAGTGATTGGCCCGTTCCAAGGTCACGTGTCGAGTTGCAGCGCTTTTTAGGTTTCGCTAATTTCTATCGGCGTTTCATTCGTAATTTCGGTCAAGTTGCTGCCCCTCTCACAGCTCTTACTTCTGTCAAGACGTGTTTTAAGTGGTCCGGTTCCGCCCAGGGAGCTTTTGATCTTCTAAAAGAACGTTTTACGTCCGCTCCTATCCTCGTTACTCCTGACGTCACTAGACAATTCATTGTCGAGGTTGACGCTTCAGAGGTAGGCGTGGGAGCCATTCTATCCCAGCGCTTCCAGTCTGACGATAAGGTTCATCCTTGCGCTTATTTTTCTCATCGCCTGTCGCCATCTGAGCGCAACTATGATGTGGGTAACCGTGAACTGCTCGCCATCCGCTTAGCCCTAGGCGAATGGCGACAGTGGTTGGAGGGGGCGACCGTTCCTTTTGTCGTTTGGACAGACCATAAGAACCTTGAGTACATCCGTTCTGCCAAACGACTTAATGCCCGTCAAGCTCGTTGGGCGTTGTTTTTCGCTCGTTTCGAGTTTGTGATTTCTTACCGTCCGGGTAGCAAGAACACCAAGCCTGATGCCTTATCCCGTCTGTTTAGTTCTTCTGTGGCTTCTACTGATCTCGAGGGGATTCTTCCTTATGGGCGTGTTGTCGGGTTGACAGTCTGGGGAATTGAAAGACAGGTTAAGCAAGCACTCACGCACACTGCGTCGCCGCGCGCTTGTCCTAGTAACCTCCTTTTCGTTCCTGTTTCCACTCGTCTGGCTGTTCTTCAGTGGGCTCACTCTGCCAAGTTAGCTGGTCATCCCGGTGTTCGAGGCACTCTTGCGTCTATTCGCCAGCGCTTTTGGTGGCCGACTCAGGAGCGTGACACGCGCCGTTTCGTGGCTGCGTGTTCAGACTGCGCGCAGAAGAAGTCTGGTAATTTTTTTCTGCTTCTGCTCCTGGTCTTGCTGGGTCTCAGTCTGTTCCCTGCCATCGCATCTCTCCTGTTCTTGTCCCTGCCCTTGCTGTGTCTCAGTCTGTCCCTAGTTCTCATTTTTTTTTTAGAGTAGTACCCTAGTTTCCCTTTTTATCGTTTTCGTTACGGTCCTGAGGAGAGGAGTTGGGTTCTTTCTCGGGACGTGCTGGACCGTTTGATCTATGATTTCCTCCGTTGCCGCCAGTGTTCCTCCTCGAGAGCGCCAGGAGGCGCTCGGTGAGTGGGGGGTACTGTCATGTTTTGTCTTATATCATCTTGTCATTTTGCTTTTCCTTCTGTTCGTTTCCCCCTGCTGGTCTTATTAGGTTCGTTCCCTTTTTCTATCCCTCTCTCTCCCCCTCCCTCTCTCTCCTCTCTCTATCGTTCCGTTCCTGCTCCCAGCTGTTCCTATTCCCCCTAATCATCATTTAGTCTTCCCACACCTGTTCCCGATCCTTTCCCCTGATTAGAGTCCCTATTTATTCCTTTGTGTTCCGTTCCTGTCCCGTCGGTTCCTTGTTTTGTATTCACCATGCTGTGATTGTGTTTCGCCCTGTCCTGCAGTCTGCAGGCCGCTTCTCTTGTCATTCCCCTCTACAGACTAGAGGATTTCTGTTATTCCCTGTTTGGACTTGAATAAACTCTGTTTCTGTTAAGTCGCTTTTGGGTCCTCTATCACCTGCATGACAGATCCTATCACCGAGCATTTCTGTATCTGGTTGATTTTGTATAGATCATTCTTGACATTCTTCTTGACATTTAGACTATTGATAAGCATAAAAAGTGTTGCAGTGAACTTATGCTATTTGTGTTGGCTTGAACAATATCTTCCTGCCTGTTTCATTTGGGACGACATGATATTTGTCTATTTCTAGTGAATTCATGAATTCTAAAATACACTATATATACACAAAAGTATTTGGACACCCCTTCAAATTAGTGGATTTGGATATTTCAGTCACACCCGTTGCTGACAGGTATATAAAATCGAGCACACAGCCATGCAAGATCCATAGACAAATATTGGCAGTAGAATGGCTTTACTGAAGAGCTCAGTGACTTTCAACATGGCACCGTCATAGGATGCCACCTTTCCAACAAGTCAGTTTGTCAAATTTCTGCCCTGCTAGAGCTGCCCCGGTCAACTGTAAGTGCTGTTATTGTGAAGTGGAAACGTCTCGGAGCAACAACGGCTCAGCTGCAAAGTGGTAGGCCACACAAGCTCACAGAACAGGACATTCACTACCGAGTTCCAAACTGTCCATGGAACCAACATCAGCACAATAACTGTCGCCATTGGACTTTTGAGCAGTGGGAACATGTTCTCTGGAGTGATGAATCACACTTCACCATCTGGCAGGCCGACCGACGAATCTGGGTTTGTCGGATGACAGGAGAAGGTTACCTGCCCCAATGCATAGTGCCAACTGTAAAGTTTGGTGGATGAGGAATATTAGTCTGGGGCTGTTTTTCATGGTTCCGGCTAGGCCCCTTAGTTCCAGTGTAGGGAAATCTTAACGATATAGGATACAATTACATTATAGACCATTCTGTGCTTCTAACTTTTGGGGACAGTCCTAATCGCTCAACATCAGTGCCCGACCTCACTAATATTCAGCGATATTCCAACATCTAGTGGAAAGCATTCCCAGAAGAATGGAGGCTGTTCTAACAGCAAAGGGGGGGGGACCAACTACATATTAATTCCCATGATTTTGGAAGGGGATGTTCGACAAGCAGGTGTACACATACTTGGTATGGTAAGGATACAATGTCTTTCAGCTTGGAAATCAACATTTTTATTCACGTTTCAACTTTTGAAAAAGGTGACATTCAATGTATATCTAAAATTGTGTGAGATCTGTCGACGTGTCCTTGAGCAGAGTGTTGACCCTGGTTGCTTCTGTGGGTCGCTCTGGATGGGAGTCTGTTAGATCACTGAACGTAATGTAAATCGGATTCCCTGCAAGTAGATGGTACGTTTTAATATATTTAAAAAATGTATCTGCACTGTATAACGTAAGGAGCGTCCTTACTGTCACCTGTGGAGAATTCCTGGGAGTCAAGGATCCCAGATTCCTGGAGTGACCTAATGCAGGAGTCCACCAGCTCCAAGCCAGTCGTCAGTTCCTCCTCAATGTCCTTCTGTCCATCTGTGGAGACACAGCAATGAGTGGAGAAGCAGGATTATTGTCCCGTTACCTCACAAATAGTCAAATGTTTACAAGCAGCTGAGGTTTACTACAGGCACACTGACGGCAAAGTGGTAGTGACCATGTTAGATAAAAGCCGAAAGCTTTGTAGCTTTACTGTTTACTGAAACGTGTCTCTGCCATGCTGTACCGTCTCCTTGTCTATCTGTCTGTCCGTGCCTACAGAAACGGACAGACTTGTCCTCTGTCTTCAGTTTGGCAAACAGTGCCAAGGGATAAAGCCTTACACAAGAGGGTTAAGATCAGCATTAATCTCTCTTCTATAGTGGCAGGCATGGAGGCTGAAGCTACTAGCAGTAGACACTTAGTCCTCTACCGTATAAGGATGATTACTAGTGTTTTAACTCAAGGATAATTATCTTTGTGCAACCTCCCTAAACTCATCCCAAACATTTCTAAACTCATCCATTGGTCCCGTGTGGCTCAGTTGGTAGAGCATGGCACTTGCAATGCCAGGGTTGTTGGTTTCGATTCCCATGGGGGATCAAGGCGAAAATGTAGCGTCGCTCTGGATAAGAGCATTTGCTAAATGACTTAAAGGTAATACAAATCAGTGGAACTTTCATAGAGTAAATGACTAAAGGGAAGCAGGAACCTGAACATGACTTGCAGTCATAAATCTTTTAGCACTGCTTCAATCAAATCCTAAACTACCTGTGTTTGATACTTTAGAAGACAAGGTTGCGGTCTGTGGTTCATACTTTGCTTGAAGCTCATCAATCTAGTCTCAACTAGATGTGCATATTTCACACTGGACAGACAGCTCTGTTGCTGTTCTGTCTGACAAATTATGACAGCTGTCCAGACGTAGGAGCAAGGCATGGTCCACACCACTCCACCCCCAAGATATCATTACAATATGTACACAATTCCAAGGAGGGTTCCGCATGCTCTGTCACATAATGTAGAACAAGATGCATTGGTGCAGGATTTAGTACAACTTACCTTGGTTATTCCAGCGAAACTTCTCATCTGCTGAACTGAAAGAGAGAAAGAAACAGATCATGGTCAGAATAGAAAAGCAGCAAACCTTCATTTTCCTCTGGCGTAGCATCCTAATGCCCCAGACCTGAGCACTACCTGATGACTGGAAAATTTTCGTCCGTCCGTCCGTGTGTGTGTGTGTGTGTGTGTGTGTGTGTGTGTGTGTGTGTGTGTGTGTGTGTGTGTGTGTGTGTGTGTGTGTGTGTGTGTGTGTGTGTGTGTGTGTGTGTGTGTGTGTGTGTGTGTGTGTGTGTGTGTGTGTGTGTGTGTGTGTGTGTGTGTGTGTGTGTGTGTGTGTCTGTGTGTCTGTGTGTGTGTGTGTGTGTGGTGTGACTAGGCTACAGTACTGTAGAGCAGAGCACAATGGGAGTGGGGATGACTAAAGGGATCCCTTCCTCCCTTCCTCTGGTCAACATGGGGTCATCTGTCAGAGCAGCCCAGCCAGCCAGCACTAAGCCCGAACAGGTTCTCCCTCCAGGGGGAGGTGAGGGGTGTGCACCACACACCATCCAGAGACACAAGGGACACGTGGTCTGGAGAGAACAAGCTTTCAGAGCCACCAGTGCACCCCCCCCCCCCCCCCCCCCATAGCCACCACCCCACCCTCCTCCCCCTGAACCGCCACCCACCCCTCCCCCGAAGCACTAGGAGGGTGACAAATATTAACAATGTAGCCATGAAAGCACCACCTAGCTAAAGCTTCTTAGGGATCGGCGTCCCGTCAAGGGGACAGTTGTAAATCATGCAGCACCTTGTGTCATGATCGCAGATTTTAGAGAAACAACAAATGTCGGTACATATAAGTGTCTTATATTGGCTGAAAGCTTACATTTTTGTTAATATAACTGCACTGTCCAATTTACAGTAGCTATTACTGCAAGAAAATGCCAAACTATTGTTTGAGGAGAGCTCCTAACCTCTATAGGTTTGATAAATTCACCTCTGAAGGTGAAATGTGTACATACATTCTGAAATCTTTTCCCTGATTTCTCATCCAAAAAGTCCCAGAGATAACATGAAGGGTCGTTTTGTTAGATAAAATATTGTTTCATATCCTAAAAAGGTCCATATAGCATGCACAATCGATTTTGTATTTCCACTCGTTCAATTTGCAAAGAAAGGAATCTGTGAAAATCTAACTCTAAACGTTGTTTCAACCAGTCAAATCACGTTCATATGTATTCCTCAGAGATCCTAGAACGTAACCAGACTTCACTATATCATTAGGGGTGTAGTATATCCTATAGGACACCATATTTGGTCAAAGATCAATGACGCGGGCAGTCTTCACTTTAACGACTATAACTTTGTCAAATAAGCACCAATCGGGGTCAAACAAAGCGAGTTAGATAGCCAATGAGCCAATGAGCCGGGCTTTACGGGAGTATCTGGAATCCATGTATATGTCGTAAAATGTAGCTACTAACCCATTACGACAGCATGCCTTTTCCTTTTGGACAAGAATTATAAGAATATTCAGAGTTATGAAGTTGTTGAACTTATAATATGGCTACTAATACTGGAAAAGCTAAATCAAAGTCCAAGTATACAGATTTGCCTATATTCTGAAAAATGTCATACGAACACAAATGTCTCCTTCACGATTTGCACAAATGTACCTGGGTGACTTCACACTAAATGTCATGTAGTTCGCTCATACTTCAAGTTATCCGTCTGAAACTTTGCACATACATGGCTGCCATCTTGGGTACACCATCGGAATTACAACCAGAGTGATGGCTAGAACTGGGACCTTTCTCTTGCATTTCAAGGATTGTGGTAAGAAAACCATTTTTTTCTTTGTATTTTCTTCTACCAGATCTATTATTATTATTAATGTTGTATTCTCCAACATTCAATTCACATTTCCACAAACTTCAAAGTGTTTCCTTTCAAATGGTACCAATAATATGAATATCCTTGCCTCAGGGCCTGAGCTACAGGCAGTTAGATTTGGTATGTCATTTTAGGCGACACTTGACAAAAAAAAAAGATTTATTAACACATCACAATGAATTGCAACTCACTGCTCTTCATGGAGACCTGATTCTGCCAGGTTACAGCCAGGGGTGCTTAATTCTACACAGGCTATATTTCTAATTCTACATGAGTGGATGACTATTCCAGGTGGTAAAATGGCTCCCCACTGAGAAATCAGCTGCTGCCCTCTCATCAGAGCAGAGTCTGGCACAGAGTGCTGCTTCTGCCAGCCAGCCTTTATCCTTTTCATGGGGCGATATGTTGACGTAGTCGCTAAGCCAGGGCCATCACATGGACTCAGATAACCACACTGGGATCGATGGGAGATTATCTCTGATCTGGAGCACACAAACAACAATCATAATAACTATGGAGTCACTGGAAATGGGAGCTTGAGTGGAGTATCGGGATCTGCTGTCCCCCATCACATGATTAATGTGAGTGTCCCAGTGAAGGTCCGGCCCAACGCTAGCTGCCTCAGAGCTCAGCCGCCACTGTGATCACTAGGCTAAATGGTCATTCACTGGCCCTTTGACCAAGTAGCAGCTGCTAAATCATCCTATTGATTTCTCCTTCACAGTTCCTATTGTGAGGCTGTCTCCGTTTACAGTGGGGTGACGAATTGCCAGAGAAAACAAAATTAATAGGGGCTCAACATCGGCCCGCAAGTGCTCATTCATCACCCATTCTTTATTGAACAATAAACACATACAGCACCGCACCGGCACAGGAGGAAGAGAGGAAAGGGAAGAGGGTCAGTGTGTTGGGCATGAGTGGCCTCTCACAGAGACACTCTGATGGTCTCACTCCTGTGTTTGCCTCAATAGTTTCCCCCTACTTTTTAAACTATAGCATGCCTGTAGGCCTACATCTCAGTCTACAAGTCTTAAGCTCTAAAACTACTAGGATATACAGTGACATGACTCGAGAGAAATAGAAGCAATTAAAAACTAAAAACTAAGTTTCAAAGATGCACTACGCAGAAATCACTCCCCCATTTCCAGGTTTCTAAAATTCTAATAGTTCGCCTAATTTCATTTTATGTGACAAAACAAGCAAGTACAGTGTAGAAAATCATTGTACCATCTAAACCGCTGTGAAATATATTTTCCATAACCAGCAATATTGTATTTTCAGCAGGTGTACAATAACAAAAGTAAAAGATGCAAAAACAAAACTTAAGAATTAGAAGTATATATAACATCATAGCTTCCATCCATCTCCTCACCCCTACCTGGCCTCAAAGCAGGGACCCTCTGCACACACTGACAACAGCCACCCTTGAAGCATCATTACCCATCACTCCACAAGAGCCGCAGCCCTTGCAGAGCAAGGGGAACAACTACTTCAAGGTCTCAGAGCGAGTGACGTCACCGATTGAAAAGCTATTAGCGCGCACCACCGCTAACTAGCTAGCCATTTCACATCAGTTACACATAGAAATAGTGCACATAGAACAGATGTACTGCCTCTTAGACTTGCTTTCAGTGAGAATTATCTATATTACGCCCAAAAAGTTTCATATTGCAGCTTTAAGTGAGAGGTAGCCATTGGACTGAAGCCGAAAAATGAAGGAAATTCACGAGCACTACAATGCATACTTCACCCATGCTCTACCAAGGTTTTCCAGCACACAGCTTCGACCTACAATAGTAGCTATGTTGGTCTATTGTACTTCCAACAATATGTAGGCAGGTTGCTTATGATTCAAACCTTCTTAAACAGCCTAATTCATACTCATCAGAGGTATAATGAAAAGCCAACTGACATTTACTAATGATGTGCTTACCTGTTGCATCCTCGACAACCACTGTGGTTATTATTTGACCCTGCTGGTCATTTATGAACGTGTGAACATCTTGAAGAACGATCTGGCCTTAATGACCATGTACTCTTATAATTTCCACTCGGCACAGCCAAAAGAGGACTGGCCACTCCTCAGAGCCTGGATCCTCACTAGGTTTCTTCCCAGATTCCAGGCTTTCAAGGGAGTTTGTCATAGCCACCACGCTTCTACATCTATCTGCATTGCTTGCTCTCTGGGGTTTTAGGCTCGGTTTCTGTATACGCACTTTGTGACAACTTCTGATGTAAAAAGGGCATTACAAATTAATGTGATTGATTGCTTGATAATGGACTTTACAGGGTACTGCTATTAAAATAATAAAGTATAGTCTCAACGTCAACAGTGAAGAGGCGTCTCCAGGATGCTGGCCTTCAAGGAAGAGCTGCAAAGAAAAAGCCATTTGTCAGACTGGCCAATAAAAATATAAAATTAAGATGGGCAAAAGAACAGACACTGTCCTTCCCGACTCCAGGAAGGCATGCATCCCAGAGTCGCCTTCATCACTGCTGACGTTGAGACTGGTGTTTGCGGGTATTATTTAATGAAGCTGCCAGTTGAGGACTTGTGAGGCGTCTGTTTCTCAAACTAGATACTCTAATGTACTTATCCACTTGCTCAGTTGTGCACCGGGCCTCCCACTCCTCTTTATATTCTGGTTAGGGCCAGTTTGCGTTGTTCTGTGAAGGGAGTAGTACACAGCGTTGTGCGAGAGCTTCAGTTTCTTGGTAATTTCTTGCATTGAATAGCCTTCATTTCTTAGGACATGAATAGACTGACGAGTTTCAGAAGAAAGTTCTTTGTATCTGGCCATTTTGAGCCTGTAATCAAACCAAACAAATGCTGATGCTCCAGATACTCAACTAGTCTAAAGAAGGCCAGTTTTACTGCTTCTTCAATCAGCTGTGCAACATAATTGCAAAAAAAGGGGATTCTAATGATCAATTAGCTTTTTAAAATTATAAACCTGGATTAGATAACACAACGTGCCACTGGAACACAGGAGTGATGGTTGTTGATAATGGGCCTCTGTACTAGAGGTTGACCGAATTAATAGGAATGGCCGATTAATTAGGGCCGATTTCAAGTTTTCATAACAATCGGAAATCGGAATTTTTGGCCGCCGATTTTTTTATTTTTATATACCTTTATTTAACTAGGCAAGTCAGTTAAGAACACATTCTTAATTTCAATGACAGCCTAGGAACGGAGGGTTAACTGCCTAGTTAACCCAGCTCGGGGGATCCAATCTTATCCAAAGTTAACTAGTCCAACGCTATAACCACCTGCCTCTCGTTGCACTCCACAAGGAGCCTGTTACGCCAATGCAGTAGAAGCCAAGGTAAGGTGCTAGCTAGCATTAAACTTATCTTATAAAAAACAATCAATCCATAATAATCACTAGTTATAAATACACATGGTTGATGATATTACTAGTTTATCTAGCGTGTCCTGCGTTGCATATAATCGATGCAACGCTGGGGGATGATTTAACAAAAGCTCATTTGCGAAAATAGCACAATCGTTGGACGACTGTACCTAACAATAAACAGCAATGCCTTTCTTAAAATCAATACACAGAAGAATATATTTTTAAACCTGCATATTTAGCTAAAGGAAATCCAGGTTAGCAGGCAATATTAACCAGGTGAAATATTTGTAAGTCGCTCTGGATAAGAGCGTCTGCTAAATGACTTAAATGTAAAATGTAAAAAAATATGTCACTTCTCTTGCGTTCATTGCATGCAGAGTCAGGGTATATGCAACAGTTTGGGCAGCCTGGCTTATTGCGAACTAATTTGCCAGATTTGTACATAATTATGACATAACATTGAATGTTGTGCAATGTAACAAGAATATTCAGACTTAGGGATGCCACCCGTTAGATAAAATACCGAACGGTTCCGTATTTCCCTGAAATAATAAACGTTTTGTTTTCAAAATGATAGTTTCCAGATTTGACCATATTAATGACCAAAGGCTCATATGGGTTAACTGCCTGTTCAGGGGCAGAATGACAGATTTGTACCTTGTCAGCTCAGGGATTTGAACTTGCAACCTTCCGGTTACTAGCCCAATGCTCTAACCACTAGGCTACCCTGCCAGCCCTGCAGGCAACCTGCAGAAGGACGAGGAGGCTACAATTCACCATCGTTTATCAGTTCGGTTTTGATGGCCAACTAGCTGAAAAAGTTAGTAATGTTCCTTCGTTAGATTTGTGTAAAGGTCTACTGTAGCTCTGATTGGCTATTGCGCATCGGTCTGTGTAGACTCTCGTTTTGGTTTAATTTACTGCAGTGTCTATCAATTGTCCAAACGCAAGGCCACTTTCCCATATGCCCTAGTATAGTTAATTCCCAAATATTCTAAGAATTTATGAAAATGTGAAAATTACCATATCTAAGTGGTTGCTTGTCAGATATATTTTTTTTAAGTGCCATATTCATCCTGGGGGTGTGGATCTGTGCCGATTCCGGCTGAGAGTCAGACTCGGCCGACGTCATGTGGCCCGAGTCTGTGCCGCCTTCGGCAGTATTTCTTATGGCTTGGATGCGGGGATTGAGCTCGGGCCGATTCTGGTGTGAGTTATCTGGCCCAAATGTATTACTTGGAGCTCGGGCAGATTGCGGTGAGAGAAAACTGGCCCAAATGTATTACTTGGGGCTCAGGCCCATTGGGGCTACTCTCTGGCAGATGATTACACGGGCTGCTTTATATAATTAACATTTCATTATCTATTTATTTTTCATATTTTCCTCATTGTTTCTCTGATCAAAAAATACAATTAATATTTAAATGAAATTCTTAAAGAGTCCTGTATAGTATTTTAGCATTTTGATACTATGTGCAAGGCCATTGATAAACATTAAAAACTTTGTAGATGGAACTTCCCGAGTGGTGCAGCGATCTAAGACACTGCTTCGCAGTGCAAACTGCATTTCTACAAATGCTGGTTTGAGACCAGTGGGAGACCCATGAGGCGACGCACGATTGGCCCAGCGTCGTCCAAGTTAGGGGAGGGTTTGGCCGGCCCGGAATGTGCCTGTCCTATCGCGCTGCAGCGACGCCTGCGGCAGGCTAGGCGCATGCACGCTGACACAGTCACCAGGTGTATGGTGTTTCCTCCGAGACATTTTGTGGATGGGTATAATTTGTATGTATAAAATGTATAATAGTAATATTTTAAATGACTAAATCTGGTAATTTTGTATACATTTATTTAAATTTGCATCAGTCCGCTTCTGGGGGGATTCTGGTAAGATGCCGCTGAATTCTGGTAGACTGAAACGGCTGATGTACTTAGGCCAATTCTGGGCAGTCGTTCATTCTGATTCGGGTCGAGTCCAACACCCAATTCCGGGTCGATTCAATCAGTTCCGGGTCCTCGGAAGAGGGCCACTTCTGGGCCGATTCCTTATTGCTAACAGGGTATGAACAGATTTGAATAACATTCCATGTTGCAAAAATGCTGTCAGTTCCACTTTAAATGCAACAATGCTTCACATAACAGTTATTTTCAAAGAGGTGGCTAACAGCAAGCACGCTGCATTAATAAATACAGTTCCACTCACCAGATGATGATCATTTGAAACTTAACTTGTTGAAAGTTATTTTTGAAAAGGGAGAAGCTAACAAATTAGCAACAACATCCTCTTTGATAACACCTACTGCAGCTGCTGCAAACTAGCTGACAACAAAAGCTAGCTAGCTAGACCATGGGACAATTTCTGCTCGCTATTGCGCAGTGACCATTGGCCTTCAAGAAGGCAGAAGTTTCCATACTTTTTGTAAAAATGGTCCACTCATTAAGTCAAAATGGGATTGGATGATTCCACTGTCACACCCACATTTTTCCCTAATACAGTTAAATGGAATATGCCTTTAACTAGCTAGATTTATCTCCCCAGAGACCAGGAAAGAAAAAATCCTGATTGGATATTTTCTTTTCAGCTTCCAGGAATTGTGTACAGGTCCTTGCGACATGGGGCTGTGCATTATCATGCTGAAACATGAGGTGATGACTGCGGATGAATGGCACGCAAATGGGCCTTAGGATCTCGTCACGGTATCCGTGTGCATTCAAATTGTGATCGATAAAATACAATTCTGTTCATTGTCCGTAGCTTATGCCTGCCCATACCATAACCACACCACCACTATGTGGCTCTCTGTTCACAATGTTGACATCAGCAAACCGCTGCCTGGTACAGTTGAAACTGGGATTCATCCGTGAAGAGCACACTTCTTCAGCATGCCAGTGGCCATCGATGGTGAGCATTTGCCCACTCAAGTCGGTTACAACGCTGAACTGCAGTCAAGACCAGGGTGAGGATGACTAGCACGCAGATGAGTTTCCCTGAGACAATTTCTGATAGTTTGTGCAGACATTCTTTGGTTGCTTAAACCCCCAGTTTCATCAGCTGTCCTGGTGGCTGGTCTTAGACGATCCCGCAGGTGAAGAAGCCGGATGTGGAGGTCCTGGGCTGGTGTGGTTACATATGGTCTGCAGTTGGGAGGCCGGTTGGAAGTATGCCAAACTCTCAAACGATGTTGGTGGTGGCCTATGGTAGAGAAATGATCATTAAATTCTCTGGCAACAGCTCTGGTGGACATTCCAGTAGTCAGCACGACAATTGCACGCCCCCTCAAAATTTGATTATTTCTGTGGCATTGTGTTTTGTGGCATTGTATTACCCCCAGCACAAGGTGCATCTAGGCCTGTTAAGGTGACTGTATTACTGCCACACCCGCGGTCACGAGTCATGGAGGCAGTTAAATTCCACTTGCCCGTTTAGTCATTAGTAGCTTACCAAACTTGCTAATAACTGCCTGGTACTCTGACATCAAAGCAAATTGAATCTAAAATCTGGTTAAACACTTCATGAGAACCCATGAGACTTTCTATAAGCTATGCAATTGTGTGAGTTTTGATTGACTCTTAAAAAAGTAGGACCCCATCAGCTTTCTATAGGCTAGGCCTACATTTATTTCTTATTTTCATCGACACTGGTGTCATATTGGAATAGATATGATGGTAATAATATTTGAATTTAACATTTCGCTTCAAACAAATCCATACTGTAATGTAATGAAACGGGCAGGGAGCAAGCCTCGGACCTTCTAGACCCAAGTCCAGCGCGCTATCGACTGTGCCCCAAAAGCATGCTCAAGCGACAGTCGATATCAGCGTTTATAAACCCAGGGTCGTTACACTACTCCCTACTTTTCAAAGAGCGCGTCCTCGCGCTAGCTTGCGACTCAACATATTTTATAGGAACGCGTTCACCTGTCAAGCACACGCACGTTCGTGGATGCAAGGTCCGATCACTTCTGACACCAATGCAATGAAACGGGCAGGAAGCAGGCCTCGAACCTTCTAGCCAGAAGTCCAGCGCGCTATCGATTGTGTCCCAAAAGCATGTTCAAGCGGCATAGTCGATATCCGCGTTTATAAACCCAGGGTCGTTACAATAAGAGCAACCTACTTTCATCAGCGATCTGTTGCACCGAAAATTCTTTATTCTATGATCTTGATACACACTACTCGTGTGTTACGACAGGTTATATTTCAAGTCTATCTCTAAAGAGCTAGTTGAACTTTAGCTCAAAACAGTTTCTCATATTGATTTACTACTACACAATCAATCCAATCTGTCTGGATAATAACTTTAAAAGAGAGCATAATTGTTGGTGTGATTAACAAGTGCTGCAGCTGCAGGTCACCATCTGTAGACTCAGTTAATCACACTGCTGTTATCTCGATGTGCTGGTTATTGACAGATAATCGAATCTCAGGTTACATTCCCATGATGAGATCATCAATATTAACCCTCTCTCATATAATTAGGTTGGTGGAAATTAAGAAAATATGCATATATAAGCTACTATAATTGTAGCAAAGTGCAGAGCTGGTGTGTGTGTGTGTGTGTGTGTGTGTGTGTGTGTGTGTGTGTGTGTGTGTGTGTGTGTGTGTGTGTGTGTGTGTGTGTGTGTGTGTGTGTGTGTGTGTGTGTGTGTGTGTGTGTGTGTGTGTGTGTGTGTGTGTGTGTGTGTGTGTGTGTGTGTGTGTGTGTGTGTGTGTGTGGATATTGTGTGTTAGTGCGTGTGGATATTGTGTGTTAGTGCTAGAGCAGCACTATAAAGTGAGGACAAGAAGAGCAAGGTTGAGTTCAGAGTGTTAGAGCAGTTAAATATATAACTGTAACCAATGGCTTATTAAACCGGAGGAGGTTATGCAGCATGGCAGCCGAACACTCTCCTGTTTAAACAACATAGCTATTTTATCACCATTGAGACCATGGTCTCTTTTGCAAGGGAACCCCCAAGGGAGCCCTGTTACAACACCTCTCCACCCCAAACAGTCTGCTCGTTCTCTACCACCAATTCTTACATATTTTATTTACATTTGAATCAACTTACAGTAGTGAGAGCATAAATCAAAGCAACGTTTTCATGGCAAACCACAGTAAGACTTCGTAATGCAAGATGGCAGCCAATCAGTCTGTCCGTTTGTATGTCTGATCTTTCAGATTTGAGTTTTAATGACCCTGATCCTGTCTACAGAAGCAAACACTTTTGATGTGAAGGTCGATGCTGTACATAACAACTATTCTTGAGATGTATAGTTATGATTTTATTGTTGATCTCAGGTAATGTGAGATGAAACTCTGGGCTGGTAGATACCATGCAATCTCTACCGACTCCCTATGATTTAAAAAACAGAGGAGGTTTTGGCCTTTTGCATGTAAATGTCTGAAGTCTATTTCCAAAAATAGACATGATTAGAACATGGGCCAATACGACAAATGTGGACATAATGGTTTTATCAGAAACTTGGCTAAAGAAATCTGTTGTCAAATATTGATAGGTACGCGGTTTTTAGAACGGATCGGATGAGTAAAGGAGAAGGGGTTGCAATATATGTGAAATCCAAGTTTAGCACCTCTGGAATTCTCTCAATTACCAAAGCCAAACATTTTGAATTGCTTGCGGTTAAAGTGAACGTATACAGTGCATTCAGAAAGTATTCAGACCCCTTGACTTTTTTCACATTTGGTTATGTTACAGCCTTATTTAGAAATGGATTAAATCATTTTCCCCCTCATCAATCTACACACAATACCCCATAATGACAAAGCTGGAAATGTTTTGGGGAAATACTGAAATATTACATTTACATAAGTATTCAGACCCTTTACTCAGTATTTTGTTGAAGTGCCTTTGGCAGCGATTACAGCCTGAGGTCTTCTTGGATATAACACTACAAACTTGGCACACCTGTATTTGGGGAGTTTCTTCCATTCTTCTCTGCATATCCTCTCAAGGTCTGTCAGCTTGGATGGGGAGTTCACAGCTATTTTCAGTTCTCTAAAGCGATATTAGATCGGGTTCAAGTACAGGCTCTACCAGGGCCACTCAAAGACATTCAAAGACTTGACCCGAAGCCACTCCTGCGCTGTCTTGGCTGTGTGCTTAGGGTTGTTCTCCTGTTGGAAGGTGAACCATCACCCCAGTCTGAGATCCTTAGCACTCTGGAGCAGGTTTTGATCAAGGATCTGTCTGTACTTTTCTTCGTTCATCTTTACCTCAATCTCCCAGGCCCTGCCGCTAAAAAACATCCCGCAGCATGATGGTCCCACCACCATGCTTCACCGTAAGGATGGTGCCAGGCTTCCTCCAGATATGACGCTTGGCATTGAGGCCAAAGAGTTCAATCTTGGTTTAATCAGACCAGAGAATCTGGTTTCTTATGGTCTGAGAGTCCTTTAGGTGCCTTTTGGCAAACTCCAAGCGAGCTGTCATGTGCCTTTTACTGAGGAGTGGCATCCATCTGGTCACTCTACCATAAAGGCCTGATTGGTGGAGTGCTGCAGAGGTGAGAGAACCTTCCAGAAGGACAAACATCTCCACAGAGGAACTCTGGAGCTCTGTCAGAGTGACCATCGGGTTCTTGGTCACCTCCCTGACCAAGGCCCTTCTCCCCGGATTGCTTAGTTTGGCTGTGCGGCCAGCTCTAGGAAGAGTCTTGATGGTTCCCAACTTCTTCCATTTAACAATGATGGAGGCCACTGTGTTCTTGGAAGAGGCCATTGTGTTCTTGGGGACCTTCAATACTGCAGAAATGTTGGTACCCTTCCCCAGATCTGTGCCTCGACACAATCATGTCTCGGATCTCTACCGACAATTCCTTCAAACTCATCGTTTGGTTTTTGCACTGACATGCACTGTCAAATGTGGGACCTTATATAGACAGGTGTGTGCCTTTCCAAATCATGCTCAATCAATTGAATTTACCACGGGTGGACGCCAATCAAGTTGTAGAACCATCTCAAGGATGATCAATGGAAACAGGATGCACCGGAGCTCAATTTCGAATCTAATATCAAAGGGTCTAAAATAAATACTTATGTAAAAATTAGCAAAAATGTCTAAAACCTGTTTTTGTTTTGTCATTATGGGGTATTGTGTGTAGATTGACGAGGAAAAATATTTATTCAATTTTAAAATAAGTTGTAGTGTAACAAAATGTGACTACTTTCTAAATGCACTGTATAAGAACTCCCACATGACTGTAGTCAGCTGCAACAGCTTCCCTCAGCTTCGGGAGACACACTTAACTCTGTTTCTGATTTCCTACACAAACTAAATGACTATGTATTGGACTCTTTTAAAGAACTGTATTACTCTCTGAATCTCGGGCAAATTAATTAATGTGCCTACAAGACCGATTCCCAGAGCACCTAACAAATCAATGCTATTGGACATTCTTCTAACAAATACCCCTGACAAAAACACATCGACTGGGATATTCTGTAATGATGTCAGTGTTCACTGTGCAATTGCTTGTGTTATAAATACAAACATTGGGACTCCCAAGTTGCGCAGTGGTGTAAGGCACTACATCACAGTGCTAGAGGCGTCACTATAGATCCGGGTTCGATCCCGGGCTGTGTCGCAGCCGGGCGCATGAGGCGGCGCACAATTAGCCTAGCATCATCTGGGTTAAAGGAGGGTGTGGGTGGCCGGGATGTCCTTGTCCCATCGTGCTCTAGCGGCTCCTGTGGCGGGCCAGGTACATGCACTCTGACACGGTCGTCAGTTGGGCGGTGTTTCCTCCGACACGTTGATGTGGCTGGCTTCCAGGTTAAGCGAGCAGTGTGTCAAGAAGCAGTGTGGCTTGACAGGGTTGTGTTTCGGAGGACGTATGGCTCTCGACCTTTGACTCTCCCGAGTCTGTACGGGAGTTGCAGCAATAGGATAAGACTGTAACTACCAATTAAATATCACAAAGTAAAACCCCATTATATTTTATTAATACATTTTTGACAGATTGATGAGCAATTGTTCTTACATGATCTGTACTCGAATATTGACAGAGTAAGTCTGATTCCCGATGTTGACACTGCCTGGGACTATTTTGACATGACATTTGTGTCCATTTGTGATAAGCACGCCCCTATGAAGAAATGTAAAATCAGTGGAAGGGACAATCCCTGGTTTTCAGATAACTTGGCAGAATGAATTAGAAAGAGGGCCTTGGGGCCTCCAGAGTGGAGCAGGTGCCTGTGCTAGCTGTGCCACCTATAGCTTCTGGGTTCGAGTCCAGGCTCTGTCGCAGCCGGCCGTGTCCGGGACCCTCATGGGGTGGTACAGAATTGGCCTAGTGTTGTCCGGGTTTAGGGGAGGGTTTGGCCGGCAGGGATGTTATTGTCCCATCACGTATTAGCGACTCCTGTGGCTGGCCGGGCAAAGTGCACGCTGACATGGTCGCCAGGTGTACGGTGTTTCGTTCGACACATTGGTGCGGCTGGCTTATGTTTTAAGTGGGCATTGTGTCAGGAAAACAGTGTGGCGAGGTTGGGTTGTATTTCGGAGGGTGCACGGCTCTCGAACTTCACCTCTCCCGAGTCCGTACGGGAGTTGCAGCGATGAGACAAGACTGTAACTACCAATTGGATACCACAAAATTGTGGAGAAAACAGGGGGGGGGGGGGGGGGAATAAAAAAAAGAAAGAAAGAGGGCCTCGATCAGAGCGCTAAGAAACAAATGTACAGGATTGATCAGGAAGTCCAAATCAGATTTCTATCTAAGTTCTGGAAGCTAATCAAATACAATCTAATCAAATCAGTGTCAGGTTCTCATGTATCCTCTGTCCTTCCTGACAATTTAATGATGGATTCTAATGAAATGAAGGATAAAGTTGATGTAAGTTATGTTACAGTAAACCATGATATAGGCCCTCATGTGAACCATTTTAACTTTGAGCCTGTTTCTTATGCTGAGGTCTATAAAGCACTAAAGGCAATAGACACTAAAAAGTCTGCAGGTCCAATCAACCTGGATCCCTACATCTTAAAGATAGCAGCTGGTATTATAACTGAACTTGAGTCTCTTGATCAATTCCATACCCAGCATTTGGAAATCATCTTATGTCCTCCCACTTCTAAAGGGTGGAGATCCCTCAGATTCTAATAACTATTGTCCTATCTACAAGCTCCCTATCCTGGCCAAAGTCTATTAATCCCTAGGGAACTCGCAGTTAAAGAACATCTTAATTGAAAAGAACACAACTAAGTGGGTTTCAGTCTGGTTTTAGTCTAGCTTTCTTGAGATTAATAGAGGTGTGCCCCAGGGTTCAAATAATATTTTTCTTCTAAAGTTTCTATTAATTATTTGGGAAATGGGATGCAATGAGCAAAGTTTCATCTATATACAGATGATACAGTCATATTAATGTGCTTTTTCTCTGATTCAGGCTGTTGAAAAGCTGCTTTCAGTCACTGCACACATCCCTTTAAGGTCTGAAACTGGTCCTGAATGTACAAAACACTAAGTGTATGACCTTTACCAGAGCTCGCACTCAGACAGAGAAGGTTAGCATTGTCACATCTGGTGGCTTATCCATTGAACATGTGTCATCCTACAAATACCTTTTATATGGTTGGATGACAAGTTGTCCTTTGAAGTTCATATGGATAATCTTGTGAGGAGGCTTAAATTGAAATTAGGTTTTTATTTTCTTAATAAGGCCTGTTTCCCACTTATGGCTAGAAAAAAGCTTGTTCGGGCCACTTTTCTCTCTGTAATTGATTATGGTGACTTGTTGTATATGCACGCAGCCTCGTCGGTCTTACAGAGACTGGACTCTGTTTATCAAGCATCCTTGTGCTTTATTTCAAATGCCAAGTCAGTCACCCAACATTGCACCTAGTACCAAATGGTGGGTTGGAACTCATTTTATATGCACAGAAAGCTACATTCGTATGTGTTCATCTACAAAGCCCTTTTGGGTAAACTTCCTCTTAACCGCTGTAGCCTTATCTCCTTCACCACCAGCAGTTACCATACCCGGTCTGCTAGGTGGTTGCTACTTATGCACCAGTGGTATGGAATAGTCTACAATCCAGGCTTCATCTAGATATGTTAGCGCCACTGAATGGAAAAAAAAACATGTTGATGGGAGACTGTTACAGAGGATTGTAAATGCTTTTTCTTAGGCTGGATCATGTTGTTGTATGTTTTAATTCTGTAATGTATTGATTGTTGCTGCTTTCTTGGCCAGGTCTCCCTTGAAAAAGAGACTCTGGAGCTGCAGTCAAAACACTTAAAATACACCCTATCCCCACTTCTGATGATGTATCATGACGCCTGACGAGAATACACATGCAGGGCAAGGGGCGAGGGAGGAAGGAGTGATTTTTAAATGGCCTGCCCTTGCCCGGAAAATCGCCATCCTTCATCCCGCTATGATTGTGTTTTCAGCCACCGGTAGCTTGTGGGTGCTTTATATGTGCTACAGTCAATTATGATTGCATGTCTACTTACATTAAATATATCATTATTAATATAGCAAATTAATTAGCTTAATAACATTAGCCCGCCAAGCTGGAACTTCTGAAGAAGGAAAATGTTTTATTTCTACAATTTCCAAAAGCTAACCAAACAAAAACATAATGACTTTTACGAGACATGTTTGTACCGTCATGTGCATTAGTAGCACAATTTATAACTTATTTACATTCGTTTTTAGTTACACTTGTATGTTGACTCCATATTAACGTTGAGGTTTTAATTTTTGGCTGAACATATGAAAGCTGGTGGTTCCTTTTAACATGTATTCCCATGTAAGAAGTTTTAGGTTGTAGTTATAGGAATTATAGGACAATTTCTCTCTATACCATTTGTATTTCATATACCTTTGACTATTGGATGTTCTTATAGGCACTATAGCCACGGCCCTTGCAGAGCAAGGGGAACAACTACTCCAAGTCTCAGAGCAAGTGATGTCACTGATTGAAACGGTATTAGCGCGCACCCCGCTAACTAGCTAGCCATTTCACATCGGTTACACCAGTCTAATCTTGGGAGTTGATAGGCTTGAAGTCATAAACAGCTGGTAAAACGCACGAAGGTGCTGTTTGAATGAATGCGTACGAGCCTGCTGCTGCCTACCACCGCTCAGTCAGACTGCTCTATCAAATATCAAATCATAGACTTAATTATAACATAATAACACACAGAAATACGAGCCTTTTGTCATGTTTTGTCTTATTTTGTCTTGTCATTTTGCTTTTCCCTCTGTTCGTTTTCCCCCTGCTGGTCTTTTTAGGTTCGTTCCCCTCTTTCTCTCTTCCTCCCTCTCTCTCTTCTCTCTATCGCTCCGTTCCTGCTCCCAGCTGTTCCTATTCCCCTAATCAATCATTTAGTCTTCCCACACCTGTTCCCTATCTTTCCCCCTGATTAGAGTCCCTATTTCTCCCCTTGTTTTCCGTTTCTGCCCTGTCGGATCCTTGTCTATTGTTCACCGTGCTGTGTATCGCCCTGTCGTGTCGTGTTTCCCTCAGATGCTGCGTGGTGAGCAGGTGTCTGAGTCTGCTACGTTCAAGTGCCTTCCCGAGGCAACCTGCAGTTCATGATCGAGTCTCCAGTCTGTTCTCGTCATTACGAGTGGAATTATGCTTTATGATTGTAGATTTACTTTACTGGATTAAAGACTCTGTTTTCGCCAAGTTGCTTTTGGGTCCTCATTCACCTGCATAACAGAAGGATCCGACCAAGAATGGACCCAGCGACTATGGATTCTCTCTACTCTACTCTCGAGTTCCAGGGAGCGATGCTCGGCAGACACGAGCAGGAATTGTCTGCTGCTCGGCATGCCGTTGAGACCCTGGCCGCTCAGGTCTCCGACCTCTCAGGACAGTATCAGAGTCTTCGTCTCGTGTCACCAGCTACTTCCGGTTCTTCCGAGCCTCCGGAACCTAGGGTTAATAACCCACCATGTTATTCTGGGCAGCCCACTGAGTGCCGCTCCTTTCTCACCCAGTGTGATATAGTGTTCTCTCTCCAACCCAACACATACTCAAGAGAGAGAGCTCGGATTGCCTACGTCATATCACTCCTTACTGGTCGGGCTCGGCAGTGGGGCACAGCTATCTGGGAGGCAAGCGCTGAGTGTACTAACAATTATCTGAACTTTAAAGAGGAGATGATAAGGGTTTTTGATCGCTCAGTTTTTGGGAAAGAAGCTTCCTGGTCCCTGTCTTCCCTATGTCAAGGTAATCGATCCATAACGGATTACTCTATAGAGTTTCGCACTCTTGCTGCCTCCAGTAACTGGAACGAGCAGGCGTTGCTCGCTCGTTTTCTGGAGGGACTCCACGCTAAGGTTAAGGATGAGATTCTCTCTCGGGAGGTTCCATCCAGCGTGGATTCTTTGATTGAACTCGCTATTCGCATTGAACGACGGGTAGATCTTCGTCACCGAGCTCATAGAAGAGAGCTCGCGTTAACTGTGTCTCCCCTCTCTCCGACACTACCGTCTTTCCCCACTGACTCAGGTGTTGAGCCCATGCAGCTGGGGGGTATTCGCATCTCGACTAAGGAGAGGGAACGGAGAATCACCAACCGCCTCTGTCTCTATTGCGGTTCCGCTGGTCATTTTGTCATTTCATGTCCAGTTAAAGGCCAGAGCTCATCAGTAAGCGGAGGGCGACTGATAAGCGCTACTAGACGGTCCTCTCCGTCAAGTACATGTACTACCTTACCGGTCCATCTACGCTGGACCGGATCGGCAGCTTCCTGCAGTGCATTAATAGACTCTGGGGCAGAGGGCTGTTTTATGGACGAAGCCTGGGCGCGGGAACATGACATTCCTCTCAGACAGTTAGGGAGCCCACGGTCATGTTTGCCTTGGATGGTAGTCCTCTCCCCAGTATATTATATGAAACACTACCTTTAACCCTCACTGTATCTGGTAACCATAGTGAGACCATTTCTTTTTTGATTTTTTGTTCACCTTTTACACCTGTTGTTTTGGGTCATCCCTGGCTAGTGTGTCATAATCCTTCTTTTGATTGGTCTAGTAATTCTATCCTTTCCTGGAACGTTTCTTGTCATGTGACGTGTTTAATGTCTGCTATTTCTCCTGTTTGTTCTGTCCCCTCTTCTCAGGAGGAACCTGGTGATTTGACAGGAGTGCCGGAGGAATATCATGGTCTGCGCACGGTCTTCAGTCGGTCCAGAACCAACTCCCTTCCTCCTCACCGGTCGTATGATTGTTGTTCTGATCTCTTCAAGAAGCGTTTTGCATCCGCTTCTATCCTTGTTGCACCTGACGTCACTAAACAGTTTATTGTTGAGGTTGACGCGTCGGGGGTGGGCGTGGGAGCCATTCTGTCCCAGCGCTCCGATACTGACGATGGGGTCCACCCTTGTGCGTATTTTTCTCATCGCCTGTCACCGTCGGAACGTAACTATGATGTGGTTAACCGCGAACTGCTCGCCATCCGTTTAGCCCTAGGCAAATGGCGACAGTGGTTGGAGGGGGCGACCGTTCCTTTTGTAGTTTGGACTGACCAAAAGAACCTTGAGTACATCCGTTATGCCAAACGACTGAATGCGCGTCATGCTCGTTGGGCGTTGTTTTTCGCTCGTTTCGAGTTCGTTATTTCTTATTGCCCGGGTACTAAGAACACCAAGCCTCATGCTTTATCCCGTCTCTTTAGTTCTTCTGTGGCTTCTACCGATCCCGAGGGATCCTTCCTGTTGGGCGTGTTGTCGGGTTGACTGTCTGGGAATTGAGAGACAGGTTAAGCAAGCACTCACGCACACTGCGTCGCCGCGCGCTTGTCCTAGTAACCTTCTTTTCGTTCCTGTTTCTACTCGTCTGGCTGTTCTTCAGTGGGCTCACTCTGCCAAGTTAGCTGGCCATCCCGGCGTTCGGGGTACGCTTGCTTCTATTCGCCAGCGGTTTTGGTGGCCTACTCAGGAGCGTGACACGCGCCGTTTCGTGGCTGCGTGTTCAGACTGCGCGCAGAAGAAGTCTGGTAATTTTTTTCTGCTTCTGCTCCTGGTCTTGCTGGGTCTCAGTCTGTTCCCTGCCATCGCATCTCTCCTGTTCTTGTTCCTGCCCTTGCTGTGTCTCAGTCTGTCCCTAGTTGTTACTCTCCTGGCCTGTTTGGTCCTGTTTGCTCTAAAGCTTTCAGTTCTCTACCCGTGTCTCATTTTTTTTAGAGTAGTACCTAGTTTCCCTTTTTATCGTTTTTCGTTACGGTCCTGAGGAGAGGAGTTGGGTTCTTTCTCGGGACGTGCTGGACCGTTTGTGATCTATGATTTCCTCCGTTGCCGCCAGTGTTCCTCCTCGAGAGCGCCAGGAGGCGCTCGGTGAGTGGGGGGGTACTGTCATGTTTTGTCTTATTTTGTCTTGTCATTTTGCTTTTCCCTCTGTTCGTTTTCCCCCTGCTGGTCTTTTTAGGTTCGTTCCCCTCTTTCGCTCTTCCTCCCTCTCTCTCTTCTCTCTATCGCTCCGTTCCTGCTCCCAGCTGTTCCTATTCCCCTAATCAATCATTTAGTCTTCCCACACCTGTTCCCTATCTTTCCCCCTGATTAGAGTCCCTATTTCTCCCCTTGTTTTCCGTTTCTGCCCTGTCGGATCCTTGTCTATTGTTCACCGTGCTGTGTATCGCCCTGTCGTGTCGTGTTTCCCTCAGATGCTGCGTGGTGAGCAGGTGTCTGAGTCTGCTACGTTCAAGTGCCTTCCCGAGGCAACCTGCAGTTCATGATCGAGTCTCCAGTCTGTTCTCGTCATTACGAGTGGAATTATGCTTTATGATTGTAGATTTACTTTACTGGATTAAAGACTCTGTTTTCGCCAAGTTGCTTTTGGGTCCTCATTCACCTGCATAACACCTTTAGTCATTAATATGGTCGAATCCGGAAACTATAATTTCGAAAACAAAACGTTTCAGTGAAATATGGAACTGTTCCGTAATTTATCTAATGGGTGGCATCCATAAGTCTAAATATTCCTGTTACATTGCACAACATTCAATGTTATGTCATAATTACGTAAAATTCTGGCAAATTAGTTCGCAACGAGCCAGGCAGCCCAAACTGTTGCATATACCCTGACTCTGCGTGCAATGAACACAAGAGAAGTGACACAATTTCACCTGGTTAATATTGCCTGCTAACCTCGATTTCTTTTAGCTAAATATGCAGGTTTAAAAATGTATATTGATTTTAAGAAAGGCATTGATGTTTATGGTTAGGTACAGTCGTGCAAGGATAGTGCTTTTTTTGCAAATGCGCTTTCGTTAAATCATCCCCCGTTTGGCGAAATTGGCTGTCTTTGTTAAACTGCTGCATATACCCTGACTCTGTTGCAAGAGAAGTGACACAATTTCCCTAGTTAAAATAAATTCATGTTAGCAGGCAATATTAACTAAATATGCAGGTTTAAAAATATATACTTGTGTACTGATTTTAAGAAAGGCATTGATGTTTATGGTTAGGTACACGTTGGAGCAATGACAGTCTTTTTTCGCGAATGCACACCGCATCGATTATATGCAACCCAGGACGCTAGATAAACTAGTAATAACATCAACCATGTGTAATTAACTAGTAATTATGATTGATTGATTGATTGTTTTATTATAAGATAAGTTTAATGCTAGCTAGCAACTTACCTTGGCTTCTTACTGCATTTGCGTAACAGGCAGGCTCCTCGTGGAGTGCAATGTAAGGCAGGTGGTTAGAGCGTTGGACTAGTTAAGCGTAAGGTTGCAAGATTGAATCTCCGAGCTGACAAGGTTCAAATCTGTCGTTCTGAACAAGGGGTCAGTGTTCTGAACTGACGTGCCTAGTTAAATAAAGGTGTAAAAAAATACATCTTTTTTTTTTTTTATCGGCCAAATCGGTGTCCTAAAATACCGATTTCCGATTGTTATGAAAACTTGAAATCGGCCCTAATTAATCGGCCATTCGACCTCTAGTACAAACCCTGCTCCCACAACATGTATGTGGGGGAATGCATCGCATTTGATTTGATTTATTAGGCTCACCATTAGCCAACGTCAATGGCGACTGCTGGTCTTACTGGGATCCGACACATAACAAAAAAGACATTACAGACTAAATACTTTTCAATTTACATACAGTACCAGTCAAAAGTTTGGGCACACCTACTCATTCAAGGGTATTTATTTAATTAGACTATTTTCTACATTGTAAGATAATACTGAGGACATCAAGACTTTGAAATAACACATATGGAATCATGTAGTAACCCCAAAAAAGTTAAACAAGTTAAAATAGATTGAATATTTTAGATTCTTCAAATAGCCACCCTTTGCCTTGATGACAGCTTTGCACACTCTTGGCATTCTCTCAACCAGCTTCACCTGGAATGCTTTTACAACGGTCTTGAAGGAGTTCCCACATATGCTGAACACTTGTTGGCTGCTTTTCCTTCACTCATCCCAAACCATCTCAAATTGGTTGCGGTCGGGTGATTGTTGAGGCCAGATCATCTGATGCAGCACTCTATCACTCTCCTTCTTGGTCAAATAGCCCTTACACAGCCTGAAGGTGTGTTCGGTCATCCTGTTTAAAACCAAATGATAGTGGGACTAAGTTCAAACCAGATGAGATGGCATATCGCTGCAGATTGCAGTGGTAACCATGCTGCTTAAGTGTGCCTTGATTTCGAAATAAATCACAAACAATGTCACCAGCAAAGCACCCCCACACCACCTCCTCCATGCTTCACAGTGGGAACCACACATTACGGAGAATATCCGTTCATCTACTCTGCATCTCACAAAGACATGTCGGTAGGACCCAAAAATCTCAGATTTGGACTCATCAGACCAAAGGACAGATTTCCACCATTCTAATGTCCATTGCTCATGTTTCTTGGCCAAAGGAAGTCTCTTCTTCTTATTGGTGTCCTTTAGTAGTGGTTTGTTTGCAGCAGTCTCCTCAAAAGTTGATGTTGAGATGGGTCTGTTAGTTGAACCCTGTGAAGCATTTATTTGGGCTGCAAGGTAACTCTGGGTCTTCCTTTCCAGTGGCGGTCCACATGAGAGCCAGTTACATCATAGTGGTTCATGGTTTTTGTGACTGTACTTGAAGAAGTAGTTCTTGAAAGTTTCCGGATTGACTTACTTTCACGTCTTAAATGAATGATGGACTGTAATTTCTTTTTGCTTTTTTTGAGCTGTGATGTCCATAATATGAACTTGGTATTTTACCAAATAGGGCTATCTTCTGTATACCACCCCTACCTTGTCACAACACAACTGATTGGCTCAAATGCATTAATAAGAAGGAAAGAAATTCCACAAATGAACTTTTAAGAAGGCACACCTGTTAATTGAAATGCATTCCAGGTGACTACCTCATGAAGCTGGTTTAGAGAATACCAAGAGTGTGCAAAGCTGTCATCAAGGCAAAGGGTGGCTATTTGAAGAATCTAAAATCTAAAATATATTTAGATTTGATTAACATTTTTGGGGGGGTTACTACATGATTCCATATGTGTTATTTCATAGTTTTGATGTCTTCACTATTATTATATAATGTATTAGTCAAAAATAGTCAAAAGAAAAAAGAAAACCTCGAATGAGTAGGTCTGGCCCAACTTTTGACTGGTACTCAACATGCACGTCGTTCATGGCACGAGGGATCATTAGAAACTTTCCTGTTTCTTTTCTGTGCAAATACAGTACAGATGAGAGCATCAATATTGCAGTGTGCCTTTTCGCGTCTGGCATTTGGACACCGCAACTCACCTTCAAGGCAGATCTTGATCAAACATTCAAAAAATGGATACTGTGCTGGAGCAGTGAGGAGGAGTAGTATTCAACTTCCCAGCCACTGCCCCCATGATGTGTGAGAGGCTGTGACAGTGTATATAACAGAGGCAGGGAGACATCCATTGTTCTCCACAGATGAATGTGAAAGGAAAGAGCAGAGGAGAGTAGGGCCACACACTGATGGGTGGGTCACAGTGGCAGGCCCACACAGAGGACAGAGAGAGAGGGACGCACCAACTTGGAGTCGTGGAGCTAGACACTGACTGGAGATGTCAAATCTAGTACAAACTAGTCCCACACTATATATCCTATAAATATGGAGTAGCTAGTTACTCACTGACTGGAGTGACCAAATGTAGTTCAAAGTAGTCCCCCAATCTTTCCTATAAAAATCTTTCCTATAAAATATAGCACTTCTCATATAGCCTACCTTTTTATAGGATAGAGAGGGGGACTACTTTCACCTAGTAACACCTTGTGGTGGAAGTGGGCATAGAGTTCAAAATGATGTGATTAGATAGAAATAGCAGAGTAGCTAAATACATAATATTGTGTTGAACTAAATTGTTAGGATATCTATTTTTGCAGGTGTGGTTGCCCCTCTCATTTGATCAGAGAGCATGTTGCCACCAGTGAGAGGATTGTTAAGATGCTTGAGAGAGGGGTATGGTTTTACCTAATCACTTAGTTCCCCCCACTCAAAGTAACATCCACTCAATGGGCGCTGCACTACACTGGTGTGGTCAGTGTAATGATGTGAGAGGGATTCCATGTCATAAATGAGTACATCCCAAAGGCACTCATCCGCTAAAATAACTGAGACACCCCCAGCATCCATTACAGGAGTGGGCGAGCGAGAGATCATGCTCATCATACCTCCCATTGTGCCCTCCTATCAGGACTGGGCACAATGGCGTCTGTATCCCTAGTGTGCATTAGTGCATTGAGATAATAGGTGGAAAAACACGAGTGAGAAGCTTGGTCTGTGACTGTGAGAAGAGGTAAATAGCCCTGATGGAAATTAATTCTCCCTCATTTAAATCCCAGGAGAAACAGATCAACTGTAGAGTGGGGAAATCTGCTGAGTCAAGGGAGAGGGGAGCTTCATTACAGTGAAGGTTTGCCAGGTAGCTCATGTGAGGGAGGGGGGAAAGTAGTCAGGCACATCCCTGGATCGCCATAATGACTCTTAATTATTTGTTAACTGCACAGATAAAACACCCTGGCTGTGTCCCAAATAGCACCCTATTCCCTATGTAGTGTACCTTTCACAGGGTAGTTCAGTATATATATGAGATCTCTGATTAGGTGCTCAATTCTTTATTTCAACAGCCAAAACTATCAAAACTTCATGTCACACAGGCTTTGGATATTAGTAATAATAGTTTCTACGAAGGTCATAGGCCAGGCTTTGGATAATGTTCATGTTGACTGTAGTATCCTAGATGCTACAGTAGCCTCGTTCATGTCTCAGAAACACATATGGTTTGACTTAGGCATTATGATTCATCGGAATAGGATACAGCATAATGGTGTGGGAAACCTAAGCCTACCTCCGTTGGAAGTTTGACCATTTTCTTTCTTCTACACTTTCACTGAAATTGGATTTCAGCTATTTGTCTCCCCTCATTAGCTTCAGTAAATCACATTTTCCTTTGTTAGGGAGCTGTCTGTGTTCCTGCTGTTTGATTCACTGTCAGGTTGAAAGGGTTTCTATTATCCTAATGTTAGTACGGAAGACACCTAACTGTCAGTGCGCCCAGGTCCCCCTGGCCAATTAGTTTTGAAACATGACGACTTGGCCTGCGTGTCTATGTCACATACTCCAGGCACCGCCATTTATAACTCTCATTGAAGAGGAGGTTGATGATTAGAGGCCCTGTATGACGAACGGTAGGAGGTCTGACCAAATTGTATCCTGTGAACCTTTAAATTGGGGAAAATGAATTCATATCCTGCCAATTTGGACCTTCTTTGTTGATAATGGTCCAATAAGAACTGAGCCTGAATCAGAAGAGAAAACCCACGTTGGTTTTCACCATGAGATTCAAATCCTACTGAGCCATGACCCCTCCACTTGGCTGAGTCTGGTGTGACAGACAGACCCCTGGTTCCCGGGCAGAGAGGGAAAGTCTCTCTAGCTGGCCCTGGCAGACACATGGAAGGAGGCTAAGCTGTCAGATGGTTTTGGGCCATAACTCGTTGCTCCATTAAGAGATCTAGGACATATTCGTTATCAGTAGTGATGAGCAACGGCCAACCTGTATTATTGAGTGGCAGACATCCAGGGATTTATTTAGGATGGCTCAGTGAGAGAATCAGATCCAAGATGGTAGTGTCTCGACCAACTGATTTAGATAGAGTTGAAGTCTTAGCCAAATACATTTAAACTCAGTTTTTTACAATTCCTGACATTTAATCCTATTAAAAAATCCCTGTCTAAGGTCAGTTAGTATCACCACTATATTTTAAGAATGTGAAATGTCAGAATAATAGTAGAGGGAATTATTTATTTCAGCTTTTATTTCTTTCATCACATTCCCAGTGGGTCAGAAGTTTACATACACTCAATTAGTATTTGGTAGCATTGCTTTTAAATTGTTTAAATTGGGTCAAACTTTTCAGGGGGGCCTTCCACAAGCTTCCCACAATAAGTTGGGTGAATTTTGGCCCATTCCTCCTGACAGAACTGGTGTAACGGAGTCAGGTTTGTAGGTCACCTTGCTCGCACACGCTTTTCAGTCCTGCCCACAAATTTTCTATAGCAGTGGTTCTTAACCTTGTTGGAGGTACTGAACCCCACCAGTTTCATATGCGCATTCACCGAACCCTTAATTGGAAAAATAAATTATGATTTTTTCTAATTCAAAACATAGGTATATATATTTACTGGTGCACAAAATGAACCGTGCGTCAACATCACTGTGTTCAAAGAACAAAATCATCAAAACATGATTTTCACACAAAAACAAAAACATAATAATGAATATTTACTGCAAATCAGTGTGACTTCTGCTGTTGCCTTTCAGAGACCAGTTCAGAAATGCGCGGCTTCACCTTGGCAAGTGCCACTCTCATGTCATTATTGCAACAAAGTCTGTTCCTTTTCTTCGTTTTTATGTCCAGCATCCTCAAAGGATTGCTCGCAAAGATATGTTGTAACAAACGGTATGAAAATCTTGATGGCTTTCTTAGCAATAACAGGGTACGTTACCATTTGTTGACACCAAAATGTTGAAAGCATTGTTGTTCTGAAGAGTTGCTGTTGAACCTGGCTCTGCTGAATTTCAATGATTTCATTGAGGTATTCATCATTGACATCTGTTGTCTCAACACTAAACGTGAACTGCTGTCTCACCCATGATGGATATGACTCTATTGTAGGAAAGTATCCGTCGAGAGACTTTGGAAGCTCATCTAAGTGTGTGACAATTGCTTGCTTCAGTTCCGCAGGTACAGAAATGTCTCTGATTCCAGATACACCTTCGATCTTACTTACACAGTCGTCCAGCAGGGGAAAGTTTGCGAAGTTATCGTTCTCTGTTCGTCAATTCCATAACGGTAGCTTTTTTTGAAAAGCCTTCAGGTTTTCCTCCGCTTCGATGATGTTGACTCCACCGCCCTGCATCTTTTGATTGAGATGATTGAGAGCTTCGAAGATATCAGCCATGTACGCTAAAATGAGAATTAACTCATTTTTGTAGCAATCTGCATGACAATGTTGGTGCTTTTGCAAAAACAGGGCTAATTCCACACGCACGGCAAAAACACGATTCAGCACCTGTCCCCGGGACTCCACCGAACGTTAGAATGGTACAGAAGTACCTCGAATTCAGAGCCCATTTCTTTACACAGCTCACTGAAGATGCGGTGCCTCAGAGCACTAGTTGGCACATAGTTCACACATTCCACTACAATATTTTGGTTCTATGAGTGTTTCACCAATGGTGTGTGGTTTGCCCTGGTTTGCGATCAGGTAAGCAACTTCGTACGATGCTGTGAGGATCAGTTTGTTGATGGGTACAACGCCGATGACAGGCAGAGTAGCTTTTACATCGAATCTGACTCTCTTCACCTTGAATTCAGCGAGCGCTGTGTTCTTGTATTTTCCATCTCCATGCAGCTTAAGGAAGTGTTCTTAGTTTTGCCGGTGCTAGACTAGAATTACTCAACTTGGCATTGCAAATCATGCAGTTAGGACGCTGACTTTCATCACGTTCCGTTATACATGTGAATCCATATTGTACATATTCGTCCGACCACTTTCATTTTTTGCTCGACATAGTAAGTATGAAAGGATACAAATATTAAGAAAGAAATCACAAGACATACCATCACGACAGTCACAAGTAGACTACTGGGCACACCAAATTCCCTGCAGCACAGATAGGCCAAGCGTTGTAGCGTGATCACCTGCAGCCAATGATGGCCAAGCAGGGCGTGTCATCACAAATCATATGAGTCAGATGTGTGTCTTGACCTCCGCCGAACCCCTGAGACTGACTCACCGAACCCCTGGGGTTCGATCGAACCCAGGTTAAGAACCACTGTTCTATAGGATTGAGGTCAGGGCTTTGTGATGGCCACGCCAATATCATGACTTTGTTGTCCTTAAGCCATTTTGCCACAACTTTGGAAGTATGCTTGGGGCCATTGCCCATTTGGAAGAGCCATTTGCGACCAAGCTTTAACTTCCTGACTGATGTCTTGAGATGTTGCTTCAATATATCCACATAATTTTCCTCCTTCATGATGCCATCTATTTTGTGAAGTGCATCAGTCCCTCCTGCATCAAAGCACCCCCACAACATGATGCTGCCAACCTCGTGCTTCACGGTTGGGATGGTGTTCTTCAGATTTCAAGCCTCCCCCTTTTTCCTCCAAACACAACGATGGTCATTATGGCCAAACAGTTGACCCAGAAAATATAAAAAACTATTGGCCTATATCGAATCTTCCATTCCTCTCAAAATTTTTAGAGAAGGCTGTTGCGCAGCAACTCACTACCTTCCTGAAGACAAACAATGTATATGAAATGAAGCCCCAAAATTGCCCTCGCTAGAAGCATGTGTTTCAGACATAAGGAAGTGGATGGCTGCAAACGTTCTACTTTTAAACTCGGACAAAACAGAGATGCTTGTTCTAGGTCCCAAGAAACAAAGAGATATTTTGTTGAATCTGACAATTAATCTTAATGGTTGTACAGTTGTACAGTTGTACAAAACTGTGAAGGACCTCGGCATTACTCTGGACCCTGATCTCTCTTTTGAAGAACATATCGAGACCATTAGTTAGTGCTAAATACGGCTGCTAGAATCCTGACTAGAACCAAAAAATGTGATCATATTACTCCAGTGCTAGCCTCCCTACACTGGCTTCCTGTCAAAGCAACGGCTGATTTCAAGGTTTTACTGCTAACCTACAAAGCATTACTTGGGCTTGCTCCTACCTATCTCTCTGATTTGGTCCTGCCGTACATACCTACACATACGCTACGGTCACAAGACGCAGGCCTCCTAATTGTCCCTAGAATTTCTAAGCAAACAGCTGGAGGCAGGGCTTTCTCCTATAGAGCTCCATTTTTATGGAACGGTCTGCCTACCCATGTCAGAGACGCAAACTCGGTCTCAACCTTTAAGTCTTTACTGAAAACTCATCTCTTCAGTGGGTCATATGATTAAGTGTAGTCTGGCCCAGGAGTGGGAAGGTGAACGGAAATGGCTCTGGAGCAACGAACCGCCCTTGCTGTCTCTGCCTGGCCGGTTCCCCTCTTTCCACTGGGATTCTCTGTCTCTAACCCTATTACAGGGGCTGAGTCACTGGCTTACTGGGGCTCTCTCATGCCGTCCCTGGAAGGGGTGCGTCACCTGAGTGGGTTGATTCACTGATGTGGACATCCTGTCTGGGTTGGCGCCCCCCCTTGGGTTGTGCCATGGCGGAGATATTTGTGGGCTATACTCAGCCTTGTCTCAGGATGGTAAGTTGGTGGTTGAAGATATCCCTCTAGTGTTGTGGGGGCTGTGCTTTGGCAAAGTGGGTTGGGTTATATCCTTCCTGTTTGGCCCTGTCTGGGGGTGTCATCGGATGGGGCCACAGTGTCTCCTGACCCCTCCTGTCTCAGCCTCCAGTATTTATGCTGCAGTAGTTTATGTGTCGGGGGGCTAGGGTCAGTTTGTTATATCTGGAGTACTTCTCCTGTCCTATTTGGTGTCCTGTGTGAATTTAAGTTTCCTTCCTCTAATTCTCTCTTTCTCTCTTTCTTTCTCTCTCTCAGAGGACCTGAGCCCTAGGACCATGCCCCAGGACCGACTCCTTGCTGTCCCCAGTCCACCTGGCCGTGCTGCTGCTCCAGTTTCAACTGTTCTGCCTTATTATTATTCGACCATGCTGGTCATTTATGAACATTTGAACATCTTGGCCATGTTCTGTTATAATCTCCACCCGGCACAGCCAGAAGAGGACTGGCCACCCCACATAGCCTGGTTCCTCTCTAGGTTTCTTCCTAGGTTTTGGCCTATCTAGGGAGTTTTTACAAGCCACCGTGCTTCTACACCTGCATTGCTTGCTGTTTGGGGTTTTAGGCTGGGTTTCTGTACAGCACTTTGAGATATTAGCTGATGTACGAAGGGCTATATAAATCAATTTGATTTGATTTTGATTTGAAACAGTTCTATTTTTGTTTCATCAGACCAGAGGACATTTCTCCAAAAAGTACGATCTTTGTCCCCATGTGCAGTTGCAAACCGTAGGCTATGGCGGTTTTGGAGCAGTGGCTTCTACCTTGCTGAGCGGCGTTTCAGGTTATATCAATATAGGATTTGTTTTACTTTGGATATGGATGTTTTTGTACCTGTTTCCTCCAGCATCTTCACAAGGTCCTTTGCTGTTGTTCTGGGATTGATTTGCACTTTTCGCACCAAAGTATGTTCATCTCTAGGAGACAGAACGCGTCTCCTTCCTGAGCGGTATGACGGCTGTGTGGTCCCATGGTGTTTATACTTGCGTACTATTGTTTGTACAGATTAACATGGTACCTTCAGGTGTTTAGAAATAGCTCCCAAGGATGAACCAGACTCGTGGAGGTCTACACATTTTTTTTCTGAGGTCTTGGCTGATTTCTTTTGATTTTCCCATGATGTCAAGCAAAGAGGCACTGAGTTTGAAGGTAGGCCTTGAAATACATCCACAGGTACACCTCCAATTGATTCAAATATGTCAATTAGCCTATCAAAAGCTTCTAAAGGCACAACATAATTTTCTGGCATTTTCCAAGCTGTTTAAAGGCACAGTCAACTTAGTGTATGTAAACTTCTGACCCACTGGAATTGTGAAACAGTGAATTATAAGTGAAATAATCTGTCTGTAAATAATTGTTGGGAAAATTACTTGTGTCGTGCACAAAGTAGATGTCCTAACTGACTTGCCAAAACCATAGTTTGTAAACAAGAAATGTGTGGAGGGTTGAAAAACAAGTTTTAATGACTACAACCTAAGTGTATGTAAACTTCCGACTTCAACTGTATGTCTGCTATGTTTGAAATTTCAAGTTGAAACTTACACCAAAATGCTTTTCTTGCAAGCTCTAAAGCTGTGAGATTCCACAACAGCACTATGTCTGCTGGCATTTTATAGCATCTGTGGCATAGAGCCATGGTGATGCTGCATTACATGTTGGAGGGAAGAGCAGAGCAGCAACCGACTGGGTTTTTCTGGATTCATAGACCCACAATAAACCATTTTCCTCTTCTCTTTTTTTATTTTCTAATTCCAACCAAACCCAACTTCATCTGTTTCTGTATTGTGTTTTTTCAGTTCCAGCTAGCCTGACGGTTCTAGTCTCAGGGTTAACGTAAGACTATTGTCGTCCTGAATGCTGGATCTAGAGTATTTCTGTCAACAAGGCCGGTCAACAAAGCTGGAGTCATTCAGAGAAAGCCTTGACTGTCAGACTGGGGGTAGCTTGGAAGCTTTCATCACTGCTTTGGCATGACGGATTGGCAGGCGAATCAATACGCTCCGTCTTTCCTTACTGTACAGGGAAGGCAGTTAGTATGAGTCATTCAGACGCCCAGACAGCCTTAATAAGCCTAATACCCTTTACAATCAGACAGGGTCTGTCTGGGGCACTCCAGGGTAGACAGCAGACGGGGGATGGAAGGGTGGTGGTGTGTGTGTGTGTGGGGGGGGGGTTAAAAGGCTTATTACTCCAGGAATTCATTCCATTGCCTTCAACTGCAAGAAGTATTTAACCTTGCCACTTGTTTAGATCAATAAAGAAGACCTTATGGATCGTACCAGATGCTGTCATTTAGAATACAGGCGATGGCTTTGTTAGGAGAATAAGGAGAGTCAATGGACAGAGAGAGAAAAAGAGAGAGACTGGGGGAGCAGGGGCTGAGTAGCATCCATTATCGAGACCAGTCCCTTGTAGTGTCATGCAGAAATATGAACTGAAATTGATCACAGTGTGATCCTTGATTCCATACAGTCCTTTGATGTCATGTCAAATCAACTTTTATTTAAATGTTTGGATGAAAATATAATGCAGTCCAGTCCATTCACCTGAACTGTAATCACAATTCAAAGCCATTGCCGTTGGGTGCCCTTTAATAAAATCCAGCAATGTTTCATCAGAGCATAAAGTTGCCAGTACATTGTGAGCATGGCATTTAGAAGACTTATAGTAGAATTTCATATGATGTCATTTAACAGGGAGGGGGGACTCCAAATGTCCTTATATATTTTTTACATTTAAATGTAAGACAACAGCCCAATATTTCATACAGGATTTTCAATACACCAGAAGTGCACGATCAATCTGCAGTCTGATGCAGAACAGCATAGATCTATTGTGGCAATTGCAATACCATTGTCCTGCTGTTATGTTGATTCTGAAACTGTTGTGAAACATGCATTTCATGATCCCAATCCCAGTTTTCCACATTTCCATATCAAACCGTGTCAGTTGTCAAAATTCCAACATGATGACATTGAAAGCAACGAAGAGCCCAATACTACACACGCACCATAATGTCTCTCACTCTCAGGATATATCCTAAATGAAAGCCTATTTCCTATATAGTGTACTACTTTTAACCAGGGCCCATAGGGCTCTGGTAAAAAGTAGTGCACTATAAAGGGAATATGGTGCCATTTGGGACGTAGCCCAGTGCATTTCATACTGTAGAATGTGCTAAAGCCACAGGCTAGGAGAGACTAAGCTGGCAGGCAAACGCTCTGACAGCTTTTGCTTAATACGTCCTCGCTGTGCCCGACAGACAGCATTTAGGAGGCAGACAAACCCACGCCCTGGGTAGTGGCTAGCTCCGGCCTGAACGGAGCAAAGAACCACCACCTTACCACAAGCAGCATCTGTTTGGGGGAGACACCTGGGCTCTGCCTACAGGAGCCCCTGTTGGACTATTAGATAAGTAGGTTGCAGTCCTATGAGCAAGGGCTCTCAGTTTAGCACAATGCTGTCCACCTGAATTCTGAAGATACAGGACAAACATAGCCACTGCAATGAACCAGACCAGACTTGGCCCCAGGGAACGGTCTATCCATTATTTGTGCTGAGGCAAATATGGGGAAAAAAAGAGGTGTGTGTGATGGAATGTCAGAGCTGCAATTGTCTATTTTATTCATTGAAGTGGATGTGATGCGAAATATTAAGGACACAAGATTAAATATAGCAGTGTGTAGAGTGCAATAAGCATAAAGAAGATGATGACCCCAGGCAATTGTTTTTCACTGTGCTTTCAGGTTCTGTGACACATTTCCTCTGGGATTTTGATCATTTCAATCACCGTAAAACACAGATGCATACTGAAAGTCTGATTCGTAAATGTTGAATAAGAAACCAGTCATAAAAGATTTCATCAAATCACATACTTGATTGGCAGCTCACAGACACCACCTCGGGTCACGTAAAACATAGACACACAGATATTGACAAGTAGAATCCATTATTGGATTCTTTATTTGCTAACCCATAGGCCTGGCTGGTGTGGTCTTCCATGAATAAATGATCAGAGGGATAAGTGGGATCTGATCTCCTGTCTGTCAGAGGAGAGAACAGCTCCCTTCAGTTACCTCAGGGACACAACGCTCAGGTTCATTGGAGGAGGAGCGGGGAATGTCATTCAAGCTTCATACAACACTGATTCAGCAAGAAAATAAATTTGCATCGTCTTCTTTTGCATCAAACCTTTCTGACAGGTAAATCAGTCTGCCCTCCAAACTATCCATTTGAAAAACTTGAACAACCCATCTTAATGATATACACGGTCTGGGAGGAGATGAGCTGTCATGATGTAAGGGGGAATGTTTTTAAAGGTCAGTCAAATCAACTTTAATATTTCAGTCAACTGTAATCAATTTCTGAATGGGAAATGAGGGGAGAAATAATCTGTTTTTGGAAGTCTTGAATAAGAGTTAACTGTGAGTACGAGCTTGCCTAATGGATTGACTGTAGGTGGAAACCTGTGATAAAAATGATAAAAGTGTCTGGATGAAGTGCCATGGGAAATAGGCCCACTGCATCACACTCAAACAAAGACAAACACACTGGCTCCTCAGTTCAGTCAAGCTCACCAACATTTTCTAAGAACAACTCAAGCTAAATGGACACTAACCACAAATGTAGATGCTTTGGGGTGCCTTATTGTCCTGTCTTGATAGAATAAACTAACAAAACTAACAATGTGAGGCCTGGCCTCACAAGTCTTCAGACCCAGCAACAGCAAGCAGGCTGGTGTAATAATACTGTGGATGAGAGACTTTAGAGTTTCTTTGGATCCCCAAGAGAGGATGACTTTCACTTTAGCAGTGATAAATTCATGAACTTCTTTGAGGAAAAGATTACAGCGGAACCTCGAGAAGGCGAGTACAGCGACTGCAATTAGAAGGCATCATGTTAATGTTACTACTTAGCTTCGGCTGTTGGAGGTCCTGACGAATCGTGTCCAGATAAAGCGTCCGGAGTGAAAAAGTTGAGAAAAAAATATATATAAACGGTAATTAAAAAGTAAAAACTGTAAAGTTGTCAGGTAGCAAAATATGTTGGCAACAAAACGCACAGCAACTCGAAAACAAGTCTGCAAGTTGTGACCGGAAATGACGTCAGAGACGTAGAGAAAAGGCCAAACTCACTAAAAGTGGCAGTAATAAAGCCTCTCTTGAAAAAGCCAAAACTTGACCCAGAAAATATAAAAAAACTATCGGCCAATATGGAATCTTCCATTCCTCTGAAACATTTTAGAGAAGGCTGTTGTGCAGCAACTCACTGCCTTCCTGAAGACAAACAATGTATACGAAATGCTTCAGTCTGGTTTTAGACCCCATCATAGCACTGAGACAGCACTTGTGAAAGTGGTAAATTACATTTTAATGGCATCGGACCGAGGCTCTGCATCTGTCCACGTGCTCCTAGACCTTAGTGCTGCTTTTGATACCATCGATCACCACATTCTTTTGGAGAGATTGGAAACCCAAATTGGTCTACACGGACAAGTTCTGGCCTGGTTTAGATCTTATCTGTCGGAAAGATATCAGTTTGCCTCTGTGAATGGTTTGTCCTCTGACAAATCAACTGTAAATTTCGGTGTTCCTCAAGGTTCCGTTTTAGGACCACTATTGTTTTCACTATATATTTTACCTCTTGGGGATGTTATTCGAAAACATAATGTTAACTTTCACTGCTATGCGGATGACACACAGCTGAACATTTCAATGAAACATGGTGAAGCCCCAAAATTGCCCTCGCTAGAAGCATGTGTTTCAGACATAAGGAAGTGGATGGCTGCAAACTTTCTACTTTTAAACTAGGACAAAACAGAGATTCTTGTTCTAGGTCCCAAGAAACAAAGAAATATTCTGTTGAATCTGATAATTAATCTTAATGGTTGTACAGTCGTCTCAAATAAAACTGTGAAGGACCTCGGCGTTACTCTGGACCCTGATCTCTCTTTTGAAGAACATATCAAGACCATTTCAAGGACAGCTTTTTTCCATCTATGTAACATTGCAAAAATCAGAAACTTTCTCACTTCTAGGTTAGACTACTGCAATGCTCTACTTTCCGGCTACCCGGATAAAGCACTAAATAAACTTCAGTTAGTGCTAAATACGGCTACTAGAATCCTGACTAGAACCCAAAAATTTTATCATATTACACCAGTGCTAGCCTCTCTACACTGGCTTCCTGTCAAAGCAACGGCTGATTTCAAGGTATTACTGCTAACCTACAAAGCATTACATGGTCTTGCTCCTACCTCTCTCTCTGTACATACCTACACGTACGCTACGGTCTCAAGACGCAGGCCTCCTAATTGTCCCTAGAATTTCTAAGCAAACAGCTGGAGGCAGGGCTTTCTCTTATAGAGCTCCATTTTTATGGAACGGTCTGCCTACCCATGTCAGAGACGCAAACTCGGTCTCAACCTTTAAGTCTTTACTGAAGAATCATCTCTTCAGTGGGTCATATGATTGAGTGTAGTCTGGCCCAGAAGTGGGAAGGTGAACGGAAAGGCTCTGGAGCAACGAACCGCCCTTGCTGTCTCTGCCTGGCCGGTTCCCCTCTTTCCACTGGGATTCTCTGCCTCTAACCCTATTACAGGGGCTGAGTCACTGGCTTACTGGGACTCTCTCATGCTGTCCCTGGAAGGGGTGCGTCACCTGAGTGGGTTGATTCACTGATGTGGTCATCCTGTCTGGGTTGGCGCCCCCCCCCCCCCCCCCCCCTTGGGTTGTGCAATGGCGGAGATCTTTGTGGGCTATACTCAGCCTTGTCTCAGGATGGTAAGTTGGTGGTTGAAGATATCCCTCTAGTGGTGTGGGGGCTGTGCTTTGGCAAAGTGGGTGGGGTTATATCCTTCCTGTTTGGCCCTGTCCGTGGGTGTCCTCGGATGGGGCCACAGTGTCTCCTGACCCCTCCTGTCTCAGCCTCCATTATTTATGCTGCAGTAGTTTATGTGTCGGGGGGGCTAGGGTCAGTTTGTTATATCTGGAGTACTTCTCCTGTCCTATTCGGTGTCCTGTGTGAATCTAAGTGTGCGTTCTCTAATTCTCTCCTTCTCTCTTTCTTTCTCTCTCTCGGGGGACCTGAGCCCTAGGACCATGCCCCAGGACTACCTAACGTGATGACACATTGCTGTCCCCAGTCCACCTGGCCGTGCTGCTGCTCCAGTTTCAACTGACCTGAGCCCTAGGACCGTGCCCCAGGACTAGCTGACATGATGACTCCTTGCTGTCCCCAGTCCACCTGACCGTGCTGCTGCTCCAGTTTCAACTGTTCTGCCTTATTATTATTCGACCATGCTGGTCATTTATGAACATTTGAACATCTTGGCCATGTTCTGTTATAATCTCCACCCGGCACATCCAGAAGAGGACTGGCCACCCCACATAGCCTGGTTCCTCTCTAGGTTTCTTCCTAGGTTTTGGCCTTTCTAGGGAGTTTTTCCTAGCCACCGTGCTTCTACACCTGCAATGCTTGCTGTTTGGGGTTTTAGGCTGGGTTTCTGTACAGCACTTTGAGATATCAGCTGATGTACGAAGGGCTATATAAATACATTTGATTGGATTTGATCTGCAGGTGTCTGACCCTCTTGGTTTGACTTAACTGATGAAGTAACATATGGTTCTCTGATTAGACAGACTTTCATAAACCCCACGCAACATTTTCCACTACTGATTCTATTAAAAACGATTCTATGGAGAGACAGTTTCTTGACTATGTCCAACTCGCTAATAATCACTCAAATGAAAGCTTAGGGATTTTGACGGGGAAAACAAACTCAATTTAATCAAAAATAACTAAAACCTAATCAAAACGGTGTAGAAATGTTAATGGACCTACATTTATACAGTTTCTTGATTGTGTCCAGCTCACTTATAATCACAAAAAAGAAAGCTAGACAGTCAGGGAGCATAAAAAAAAAAACGATGGATAGAAATTTTGACTGCGAGGAAATATAACCAATTTTCAGTGAGGCCCTCCAGACCTTGTGGAAGGCGAGGGGCAAAATGAGTTTAACACCCCTGGTTTAATGCTTAAGATTGGTTAACTGGAAATCAGAATCAGCGATATCAGGTGAAATCTTTACATTACACGTTTTTGATATTCTAGAGAATACAGACCAGACCAGATTTCCAATGCATATTTTGAGGTTTGTGGAATGCACCATATACTGCCAAATTCAGAATCCAGATGTGTCTTTTAGACATATATGATATTGGGATTACTCCAAATATCACACATGGACATTTCCTATGGCCGGATATGGACTCATTCAATATCCTGAGATATGTGACATCATATTTCCTCTCATCGTGTTGACAAATACTAACTGTATACATTGCAAATGTGTTTTTTCAACGCATTCAAGATATTAAGCTATATTGATTCCAGATAGGCTTCTCTTGGCTCAGGTCCATATCGGGATCTTAATATGCTTTTTGATATACTGAAAAAAAGGACAATTTCTGATGCATTTCTGAGTTTTCAATAATTTGACAAAAGATTAAATCCATATTTTTCTTTCATGCACAAATCATTTTTGGATTCCCTAAGTATATCATACATGGTATGGCTGGATATCGACTCGTTAGATATCCTGAGATGGGCCTATGTGAACATCTTATTTTCTCTATATGATGACAAATACTGACAGTAGGCCTACATAGTGTATGTTCTCAGCATATACAATGCATTTGATCTTGACTGAGGACCATATCAGGATCTTGATTCTTGATATGCTAAATAAGGACAATTTCGGATGCTTATTTTAGTTTTGAGGACATACTCAATCATTTGACATATATTAAATCCATATAATTCTTTCAGACACTAGCTAAACATAAAAAATGTTTAGGCTTATTGTATTACTGGTTAATATAAGATAGCTAGCTAACTAACTTAGCTAGCAACTTAGCTAGCTAGCTAATTTTCTCATCATGAATGAAGCAGGTAGAGTTTCTACCTTGTTGTATGCTTATGCAGAATTACAATATTTTCTTTAATGATGAATGATTTATGCATTGACAGTATGGAGTGGATCACAGACCAACACTACCACCATGTCGGGTCTGGACTGCGGAGGACCGCCACCGCTGACAACCCATTCTGCCTATCGCATCTATCATCCATAACACACAGAACAGGCAGCGGTATTGAGGGTGTGCAACTTTTATTTTCTGTTAAATAAACAAAATACGTTTTTAGCAAAGATTGATCTACGTTTGCATCTTTACAGGAAACGTGTAGTAATTGGAGCTCTGGATTTGCTATGCTGTATTTTTTAAACAGAAATAGCAGAGATGTACTTTGGATTAAATATGAAGATGTTTGCCTTTTCGTGCCTTGTAGCTTACTACTGAAAATAGTACAAATGCTCAGATATGCCATCTTCATGTGAAGAAGCACAATGATTTTCGGCGCCTGAACAGGTCAAATAATTTGGGCGCTGGACATTAATCATGAGTCGGATTTAGCCCATTTTTGATCAGACATATGGGGATGAATATTAAATATCATATAAGGATATCTACTGAAATGGTATATAAAATAAAACAATATGGATCCATAAATGCTCAGGTAATGACTATGGATATGATACATTTCTGAAGGTATGTGGACTCGTTCATGCCGAACTATAAAGGCATGTTGACACATACCCTTTCCGGAGTTAAAATATTCAACAAGTATGTATGCGGGTGTAGGCGCATCAGGTGCGTGTCTTGAGGAAATCTCAACCCAGATATCTCCCTGGACTCATACGGTAGCAGGGAGATTTCTGAGGTCTGGATTGGACATGGAAACTGTTCCATTACATAGAGTATCCTAGCTCCATATATGAAATTAAGGACATGGGTATCTGGAGGATGTGTACGCCTTATATCTAATAAAATGTCAGATATCCAGAAATATAAAGATAAAAATATCCCCTGATATTGACGCTTTTCGCCCAGTGGTGTCTTTATTGTTCTGAGATTGGAAAGATGTGATATTGGTGGGGAAGGGGTAAAACTTGAATATGTTTTCTTTTCTCCAAAGTGAACAGCATTTTTCTCACTGGAGTCTGGCAACACTTCCACATCATCATCTACCTCCACATCATCACCTGCACATCTATCACTCCAGTGTTAATGCTAAATTGTAATTATTTCACCTCTATGGCCTATTTATTGCCTTACCTCCCTACTCTTCTACATTTGCACACACTGTACATACATTTGTCTATTGTATTATTGACTGTACATTTGTTTATGTGTAACTGTGTTGTTGTTTTTGTTGCACTGCTTTGCTTCATCTTAGCCAGGTCGCAGTTTTAAATGAGAACTTGTTCTCAACTGGCCTACCTGGTTAAATAAAGGTGAAATAAAATAAAAAACACAAAACCTGGCTGTTAATTTCATATCTCTACCCAGGTTTTCAGCAACATCAATGCTGACCACCATATTGTTCGAAGTACTGTCTGTCTCTGATGGAAAAACTACAAAATAGTTTTCAGCTAACTGAGCACAGCTAATGCAACAGACAGGTAGGGGGTCTGGGAGCGACAGGTAGCCTAGCGGTTTGAGCACTGGGCCAGTAACCAAAAGGTTGCTAGTTTGAATCGCAGAGCAGACAAGGTGAAAAATATGTCCATCTGCCCTTGAGCAAGACACTTAACCCTAATTGCTCCAGGGTCGCCGTCAATAATGGCTGATCCCTAGCCGTGACCCTCTTCTCCGAGGGTGTCTCAGGGGAAGTTGGGATATGCAAATAATAAATGTGAAACATGACAAATATAAGCACCCCCTATTTGAGGTAGAGCCAATCCACTGAACACACTTGATGAAAACAGGTAGGGGAGAGGATAGGGAGGGCAGGCTTGCATCACAGAGGAAAGAAAGAAAGAAAGAAAGAAAGAAAGAAAGAAAGAAAGAAAGAAAGAAAGAAAGAAAGAAAGAAAGAAAGAAAGAAAGAAAGAAAGAAAGAAAGAAAAGAAAGAGTGAGAGCGAGCTTGTGGTGCCACTCTACTGAACACACCTGATGCTACTCATGCTGCCTGTCTCAGATCCTAGCTTGCATCGCTCCAGTTGGGTGGCGACAATCTGCCGCTCGGCTTCCAGTTCTCGAGTCAGTCGCTCAAATTGCAGCTCCTGTAAAGAAATGAAAAAGTTATTGTCAGTAAGCCTATCTCTATTGTGCCAAAAAGGATCTAGCTTACTGTATTCATGAATCTTTCTCAAATTGTTCTTATGAGGATTGTGACAATTCAAATGCTTAAAAACATCCAGTTATTGTAGCCTAACCACGCTCACCCTCAACACTGGTGTCCCTCAGGGGTGTGTGCTTAGCCCCCTCCTGTACTCCCCATTTACCCACAACTGTCTGGCAACGCACGACTCCAACTCCATCATCAAGTTTGCTGACAATACAACGGTGGTAAGGAGGAGGTCAAAGAACTGGCAGTGTGGTGCCAGGACAACAACCTCTCACACAACAGCAGCAAGAACAAAAGCTGATTGTAGACTACGGGAAACAGTGGGGAGGAGGAAATATACAGCTGCACCCTTGAGGGCATCCTGACTGGTTGTTGCCCTACAGAGGGTGGTGCCAATGGGGGTAAGCTCCAAGCCATCCAGGACGTACAGATGTAGGATCTTAATTTGAGCTAGTTCACTGCAGCAGGAAAATTATTCTGGAGCAACAGGAAATGTGAATTATTATATGGATTATAATTCATGGACATTTTGTAGGGGTTAATAAACATTTTGTTAGGGAAAATGAAGTATGGCATTTCAAAGTGGAAATTATAAACTTTAGAAGCCTTTTTAAAACTCAAATACACTACAAGTTTGCAGGAAAATTCTCAGCAACAAAAAAGTGATAAAATTAAAATCCTACATCTGTATATGTCAGGTGGTGTCTGAGAAAGGCCCGAAAAATTGCCAAAGACTGTAGCCACCTAAGACATGGACTGTTCTCCATGCTCCTGTCCAGCAGGCGGTACCGGTGCATCAAGGCTCAGAACAACAGACTCCTCAACAGCTTCTATCCCCTGGCAATAAAACTGTTAAATGGCTAAACCCTAGTGCTCTCCCTCTCCCACTGACTATCCACACTGACTCTATGTCCATCCACAGGTCTCTACCCACTCAAACACAACCTACGCTGTTGCTAATTTGATTATTGATTAGATGTATTACTCCATTAAACTGCTGTCCATTGATTATTGATTGCCATTACCATTAGTATTTATCTATTTATCCTATACTGGTCACTATTACTCCCGTTTACATGTACATTACCATTAATACATTACTCTAAATATTTATATATTCCTACTACCAGTCACTTTTCAGCCCTGTTAACATATATATCCTACTACCAATCACATTATATGTATAAACCCACCTCAACCACATCAGTACCTCTGCACATTGAATAAGGTACTGGCACTAACCTTTATTTACATGAATTCTCATGTTTCTAACTCACATCTTAGTTCTTTTGTACTTTTTATTCAATTTTCTATTATTATGTATATTATTATTATCACTGCATTGTAGCCTAGTGGTTAGAGCATTTGACTAATAAGGCAAAGTTTGCAAGATCGAATCCCCGAGTTGACAAGGTAATAATCTGTCATTCTGCCCCTGAACCCACTGTTCCTAGGCCGTCATTGAAAATAAGAATTTGTTCTTAACTGACTTGCCTAATTAAATAAAGGTAAAATAAAATTAAAATTACATTGTTGGAAAGAGCTCTCAAGATAAGAATTTCACTGTATTGTTTTACACCTATTGTATTCTGTGCACGTGGCGAATAAACTTTGAAACTTGGGTAGCACTTTATAACAACTTCACGTAATAAAGCATTTATAATGGCTTAGTAAATACTTTATTCATCATTAATCATTAATCCAACATCTGTAAATGTTAGTAACCTAGTTATTCATACATTTATAAACAACTTTTAAAGTACATTTAACATTTACATTTAAGTCATTTAGCAGACGCTCTTATCCAGAGCGACTTACAAATTGGTGCATTCACCTTATGACATCCATAATGATAATGATTCATAAGATCATCCATCATCCATAAAACCATTTATTAATCATTAGTTAAGTATTTTTGCTTGGCCTCATCTAAAGTGTGGGCTATATATAATGTATAAATGTTTTGAGTGACAGGTGTAATTTCTCACAAAAAGATGGACATGCCATTGGTAGACATTGCAGCAGTACCTGATGCCTCAAAATGACCGAGAACATATCAATGGTTAAACAATAAGCACACAATAGAGGGGAAAACACATTGACAAAAACAGTCACACTGTTGTAATAGTGTGATGTGTAACTTCAGCCACTCTCTACGCTGAGTAAAAAAATGTAGTCAGAAAATGCTAACATAAGCGTTTCTTGGCAGTGACTTATCTACAAAAACCAAAGTGTGGATTGCAGTCACTCCTTAGAGCAGTCTAATCTTGGTTAACCCAGAATTCAAATAATTGCGTAATTTGGTCAGCTGCGTGATTGAGTTCTGGGCCATACATGTTAGAAATTGGGAGTTCCGGTTTGCAAAGTCTCCACCCTCGCAAAAGAAAACAGCCAAAGACCACTGCTTACGAGGTAAGGAAACACATATCTGAATACATCCCATTATTTTTAAAGAGTTACTATCCCAGTTAAGGTGACGCCAAACAAACCATGTGTGAAAATAGTCTGAACTTAAAAGACTGAAGCACAGGAATCATTTAAAGGTTATACACAATTGCAAGGTTGAAAATTCGTAATAAAATGTGATATACAATGAGTGCACAAAACATTAGGAACACCTGCTATTTCCATGACATAGACTGACCAGATGAATCAAAATCAATCACATGCACCAAATACAACAGGTGTAAACCTTACAGTGAAAGCCCTTAACCAACAATGCAGTTTTAAGAAAATCCCTAAAAAAAGTAAGACTTATGAATAACAAATAATTAAAGAGCAACAGTAAATAACAATAGCGGGGCTCGGTACCGGTACAGAGTCAATGTGTCAATGTGCGGGGGGCACCGGTGTCGAGATAATTGAGGTAATTATGTACATGTAGGTAGTTATTATTATTAAATTATTATTACAGTGGCATAGATAATGACAGAGAGTAGCAGCAGCGTGGGGGGGGGGCAATGCAAATAGTCTGGGATTAGTTAGCCATTTGATTAGTTGTTCAGGAGTCTTATGGCATGAGAGGTGAAGCAGTTTAAAAGCTTCTAGGCCCAGACTTGGTGCTCCGGTACCACTTTCAGTACCCCTTGCCCGGTAGCAGGGAGAACAGTCTATGACTAAGGTGGCTGGAGTCCTTGACAATTTTTAGGGCCTTTCTCTGACACCGCTTGATATAGAGGTCCTGGACGGCAAGAAGCTTGGCCCCGGTGATGTACTGGGCCGTACGCACTACCCTCTGTAGTGCCTTGCGGTCGGAGGCCGAGCAGTTGCCATACCAGGCAGTGATGCAACCCGTCAGGATGCTCTCGATGGTGCAGCTATAAAACTTTTTTATGATCTGAGGACCCATGCCAAATCTTTTCAGTCTCCTGAGGGGGAATAGGTTTTGTCGTGCCCTCTTCACGACTGTCTTGGTGTGCTTGGACCATTCTTAGTTTGTTGTTGATGTGGACACCAAGGAACTTGAAGCTCTCAACCTGCTCCACTACAGCCCCGTCGATGGGAATTGGGGCGTGCTCAGTCCTCCTTTTCCTGTAGTCCACAATCATCTCCTTTGTCTTGATCATGTTGAGGGAGAGTTTGTTGTCCTTGCACCACTTGGTCAGGTCTCTGACCTCCTCCCTGTCTCATCTTTGTCGGTGATCAGGCCTACCACTGTTGTGTTATCATCAAACTTAATGATGGTGTTGGAGTCATGCCTGGCTGTGCAGCCATAAGTGAACAGGGAGCACAGGATGGGACTGAGCACGCACCCCTGAGGGGCCCCCGTGTTGAGGATCAGCGTGGTGGATGTGTAGTTACCTACCCTTAACACCTGGTGGCGGACCGTCAGGAAGTCCAGGATCCAGTTGCAGAGGGAGGTGTTTAGTCCCAGGGTCTTTAGCTTAGTGATTACCTTAGCATCTTCTTCATCTGACCACTTTTTTTTATAGACAGAGTCACTGGTGCTTCCTGCTTTTAGGTTTGCATGTAAGTAGGAATCAGGTCAAGGGAGAGCTTTGTACGTGTCTCTGTGTGTGGAGTAAAGGTGGTCTAGTATTGTTAACCCTCTAGTTGCACATTTAACATGCTGATAGAAATTAGGTAAAACTGATTTAAGTTTCCCTGCATTAAAGTCCCCGGCCACTAGGAGCGCCGCCTCTGGATGAGCGTTTTCCTGGTTACTTATGGCGGACTACAGCTCATTGAGTGCAGGTTTTAGTGCCAGTCTCGGTCTGTTGTGGTATGTTGACAGCTACGAAAAATACAGATAAACTCTCTAGATAGATAGTGTGGTCTACAGCTTATCATGAGACACTCATCATCAGGCGAGCAAAACCCTGAGACTTGCTTAGATATCGTGCACCAGCTTTTGTTTATAAATATGCATAGGCCCCCGCCCCGTGTTAGGCCCCCGCCCCGTGTCTTACCAGAGGCTTCTGTTCTCTCCTGCCGATGTATAACCCGCCAGCTGTATGTTCTTAATGTTGTCGTTCAGCCACGACTCAGTGAAACATAAGATATTACAGTTTTTAATGTCCCGTTGGTAGGATATACTTGCTTTCAGTTCGTCCGATTTATTTTCCAGCGATTGAAAGTTAGCTAGCAGAATGGAATTTATAGATTAGCCACTTGTCGCCTGATCCTCACAAGGCATCCTGATCTCTTTCCGCAAAATCTATGTTTCCTTTTCCGGCGAATCACGGGGATTTGGGCCTGGTCAGGTGTCCATAGTATATCCCTCGCGTCCGACTCATTGAAGAAGAACTCCTCATCCAATCTGAGGTGAGTAATCCCCGGTTCTGATGTCCAGAAACTCTTTTCGGTCATAAGAGATGGTAGCAAAACATGTTACGAACTACGGGAAAAAAACAAACAAAATAGCATGGTTGGTTAAAAGCCGATAAGACGGCAGCCCTACCCTTTGGCGCCATCTTGATAATCCAGGTGAAAGCTATGATCCCTTATTGATGTCACCTGTTAAATCCACTTCAATCAGTGTAGATGAAGAGGAGGAGACAGGTAAAATAATTTTAAGCCTCAAGACATGGATTGTGTCTGTGTGCCATTCAGAGGGTGAATGGGCAAGACAAAATATTTAAGTACCTTTGAACAGGATATGGTAGTAGGTGCGAGGCACACTGGTTTGAGTGTGTCAAGAACTGCAATGCTGCTGGGTTTTTCATGCTCAACAGTTTCCTTTGTGTATCAACAATGGTCCACCACCCAAAGGACATCCGGCCAACTTGACACAACTGTAGGAAGCATTGGAGTCAACATGGGACAGCATCCCTGTGGAACACTTTCAACACCTTGTGTCTATGCCTCAACGGTGTTCCTAATATTTTGTACACTGGATTTCCTTTAACATCATGCGTTGTGTGCTTATTATTTAACCATTGATATGTTCTAGGCTATTTTGAGACCTTAAGGAGCATTAAGTATTGCTGGAATGTCTGCCAATGGCATTTCCATCTTTTTGTGAGAAATTACACTGGTCACAAAACATTTATAAAGTATAGATTGCCCACACTTTAGACAAGGCCACAGAAAAATAATTAAGCAATTATTAGTAAATGGTTTATAAGGACCTATATTAAACATCTTATGAATGGATTAATGATTCATTCAATATTTACTAATACATTATAAATGCTTTGTTATGTGGGGTTATTATGAAGTGCTACCAAAAATGTAAACTAAATCATATACAGTCACAGTTGGAAATGAATACTAGTAGCTTGTGTTGATGCAATATTTAGATTTACACCAAAGTTCAATTTACAGTATGCCTATTAATGCACATTTTAAGTAATGATTAATTAAGTAAAGCACGTTTTAAGTAAAGAGCTAATGATTAAGAAACTACACTTGCCAAACCATACCCCAAATCAGTAACTGTTAGAATAGATATACCGTGTTGTATGAAATTAAGTGACAAACATGCCTGGGCTAAGAGAACAAAATCCCCAAGCACCTCTTAAGAATAATTACTGAGAATATCCCATCCGAGCAATGAGCCTCAGGCAACTCCAGTCAATACAAACTGTCCACTTTTTCTGTGACAAGGCTGAAATTAGTCCAGTGCCCACAAGGTCAAACACTCTCCCTGGAGCAGTTAAACTAAAGACTGCTACAAAATGTATCACCTTTATTTTGGGCAAGAGCCCAGAGGATCGAGGTCCACAGAAATATCCAATTAAACTCGATGAAGAAAGATCCATATAACTGTTATTAAACAGACTTTGAGCTACTTGTATACTATCACAGTACATGAGTCAGTAGACTTGCATTCAAATGTACTTCCCTTGGTATAATAGTTGCATTTACATAACTTTGTACATGCAAGCAACTGTTGATATTGTCTGTCTTAGTTATCTAGATCTTCCAATATACATATTTTGCATAACTTATAAATAACTCAGCTTCATATTTTTCAGCACAAATAAACTTTGTTCTGAGAAGATGCAGTATTTTGGGATAGAAGAACAAAGAACAAAGGACCAACAAAGTTGACGTGCTTGTTTTAGTTTATGCGAGAGCAAACTAGCTACCTGACGGAATTCAATCAGAGCTGCAAACAAAACCACTAACCCACAATATTCCCTCCAAATGTAGCATAACAAGAAAACACCTGTTACCACTGACAGAGTATCAGAATGAAAGTTAACAAAGACATACCTTCACATGGACCATATTTCAGAGAAAGTGACAAACGCACAGAAATCCACTTTTTGCCCCATCCACAACATGTCTAGAAGTTCATCTGTCCTTATTGAGAAACCGTCATTAGAAACCTGCAAGCCCAGTAGTGACTGCCTCCAAGCAGTAAAGAATAGGAGTTCAGCTAGGCACAAAGGTCTCCATGGCAACAGATAATTTAGAACCCCTTTGGCATTACTTATGCAACATTGCATCACAAAAGGACCCTCCCACCAGTCTGCCTGCCAAATCCTGCCGCTTTCCAATCACTCTTTTGACTGCTCCTCTCCTTAACACCATCTGCACCCCCCACTGAAAAAGCAGAGAGGGGGTAGCTGGGTGGAGGTTGTGGGGGGAGCAATGGAGTGGGGGGAAGGAAAAGCTACAAAGACTGGAAGGATTGTGAGTGTAAGTATTGTGGGGTTGAGCCAACAGAAATGTCTCCTCTGCCTCTCTTCTGGCCATAGTTTTGCATTGTGCTCTCCAGGGATACACAGTGACTGCTGTGCCTCGCTGAGAACTTCGGTAATACACGATACAGTCACTCTTTAAATATAGCTCTGTAAAAAAGACAGGAGAGAAGAAGAAAGGGCCACAGAGGCTTGGGAAGTCACTATTTACTTCCTGTCACACCATAAACTCTGTACATTTATATCCTGTATGATGCATTGTAGTGAAGGAAGTATTTCAGGGGACCCAAGAAAGACAGTCATAAGATAATGAGGTAGTCAGTCTATACATGCGTAAATGACTCGGTCAGTAACTAAGCTACGTTAACAGTAAAAATACTGGTACTCCTAAAATAATGCATCTCAACTTGCAACTGTCACTAACAACTGTAACAATAGGCCTGAGAAAATATACATTTGGGTATGATTGAGAAAATGATTGAATGAAAAGTAATTTTGATCAAATGAAAAGCTGAGGGCAGCTGATAGTGAATAGCAGCTGAGAGGGCCTCTAGAGTGAATAAACAAAGCTATCTCCTCCCAAACCATCTCTTTATTCAAATCGTCATTGGGCCAGTATACCAATTCAAAAACATGTTCAGAATTTGAATACCCAAAGCTTAACAAGACACCAGACATATGTCTGCTGGAACTGAAAGACATAGCTAAATTGGTTAGCAGGATAATTCCGTACACAAACTGTGGAACAGTGTAGAATACCCTGAATTCAAATGGGGGAGGGGGGGGGGGTGTATGCCCAATAGCTTGCAAACAGTACATCCCTGAAAACACCATTAAACTTATTAGTTGGTAGAATAAATGACTAGGGGAAAGAAGATGGAATTCTGCAGCTTCAGGAAACTATAGTAGCTGTGGTCCTCGAGTGGACATGCCTAATTGTGCCCTGTGGTACCGAGACTGACATTTAACTTCTTCAGAGGAGACAATTTGATTACAAAATGTCATCCTGGGTATGCCTCACACATTCTTTTGGGGGTTTCTTCAGATTCCTAAAAACCAAGAGGTGAACTTAATCAGTAAAAAACCAAAGACAAGGAACACCCTGTAACAGAATAAGACTGTGCAGGGAACGTTGGCTGGAGAAGATAAAAAAGTGATGGAACTTTCAGTACAGGCCTACACAAAGTACACCACATTCATATGAAGCTAGGGGTGTCCTACCAAATACCATTGAACTAACTCAAAACATTAAACATTGAGATACAGGGTAGCCTATTAAGCCTAGGATAATAGTATTGGCTGAACTTGAGTAGAGAACCTATGGGCTTTAAAATCCTTGGCTTAAATACTCCCGTTGAGACAACTTTTCCGGGGTTGACTGAGAACTCACCACTACTGCTGACTGTCTTCCCACTCCTCAGCTGAGTAACACAGTGCTGGATTTCAGATTGATCTGTCTAATGCCTCATTCAGATTTGTTAGAGCAACTGTATGCCTCTAAGCCACTCAAACTGCACTTCTACCTCTCTGCCATGGTTGTCTGATTCTATCATTCAAGCCAGATGCAAAGCCAATTTTCCAAGTTGTTCCCCCCTTGAGTCAACTGACAAAAAACCATGTCCTATATGCCAACACTTAGCAGTCTGAAACAAATGAATTGTAAAGAAATGAGAACTCCAAATCCCTGCCTTATTCCCCAAAAACCTCTCTTACTGAATAAATATTGGATCCATTTTGAAATCCCTTCTTATAACAATACAGTACTATGGAATTATAAGCCCTGTTCACACAGTATCAGACATGATTGTGTCAGATGTATTGTTAATTGGTTGAGTTAATGTGGGCAAACAATTCGGCTTTGTAATATTACAAATGAGACACAAGGACCAACACTAACAAATAGCCTAATTGATGAATGTATTGTATAATTCAACAATGAACACAATTAACTATAACTGAGGGATCGAGAATTTATCACCCTGATTTAATGTAGCTAGGCCAGCCATGACACCAATCATCAACTTCAGTTTATTTCATGATGAACAATAAATTATAAGATGTGTTATTCCTAATATTGGCCCTGTCCTGCATGATCCTCATACACATCTTCAGTATCTGGGCTCGACATTCACTCACAGTTAAGTCATGAGTGACAGACAGTCTCCATATTGAACCTTTTGTTCGACAAGACTGGTAAAGAGCAGCACTGTAATATTCTGAATTTGATTGATACGCTAAATGCTATTATGCACATAATTATGACATGGACAAAGTTGGGGGAGGGGATTGATGAAGAAACTACTCAATGTAATTTACTGATGATATAATAACAATATAGAGTAACAACATTAGATTTTCAAATTAAGTGACCCTTTTTTTCCACACACACTATTCAGTCTCTATAAGTTTATTTGAAAACGTCCTATTCATTATAATAGTCTCCTGTCCTCTATCAGCAAAGCAGCCCATATTCTAGAATGGTACAAATTAGGAGTGACTATTTCACAAGACTTAATAATTCCCATTAATTATTTCAGGCTGCTGAAATGACATCACTTCAGCAAAACCCATTTGTTTAAACATTCATTAAGTCTAAAGAGGTGACCATGATAAAAAAAAAAGATTAGCATTCTCTCCCCAAACGAAATAACACATCTGAATATTCTAGCTAAATGCATTCCTCACGTTGCTGTAGAAATGATTGTTAGATGTTTGATATGCCAGCGCTCTGAATAAGATGACACTGATTTGCATTCCCATCTTGCCCTCACGTGTAAGCTACTAATGGCCCCGGCTGGTTTCATTTGCTCACCCTGTTGCCTGCTGCTGATTTGATTCCTGATTTTAGAGCGTCCAATGTGAGAGGACAAAATGAGGCATCACACGTTGGCATTTACAGCACTACTTCAAACTATGGTCACTGGCAGATCTAAATGAGGCTCAATAATAACCAAGCATGGTGGAACATAGTTCATCTTAATATCCTTGGGGACCGAAAACAAAGTCACACCATACAGTACTAGAACCACCCCAAGGTTACAGTCATTTAAAGACCGGGAAGTTAAATTTGAAGTTTCACCTCAACCCAATGCCGATAAACCTTTTCCACCAACACACTCCTCAAGCCCGTTTATTGTTGATATCCAAAGCCAACCGACCCTATGACTGAAAAATGTAGTGGTTATTTGTCCTGGTAAATCCTTTGGAGGGCTAAGCTGATGCTGTTTGCCATTTACTGATGTGGAAGTAAGCAACCATTGACCATTAACACAGCATTTCAAATGTGTATCACTGTTACACATTTGACGGTACAGTATATTGTAAGATAAACAAACATAGCTAACATCAAACATGAAACGTGAAAACTGACAATACTAACAATGGAAGAAGACATGAAAATACATACACTACCGGTCAAACGTTTGGACACACCTACTCATTCAAGGGTTTTTCTTTATTTGTCCTATTATCTACATTGTAGAATAATAGGGAAGACATCAAAACTATGAAATAACACATGGAATCATCTAGTAATCAAAAACGTGTTCAACAAATCTAAATATATTTTAGATTTGAGATTCTTCAAAAAGCCACCCTTTGCCTTGATGACAGCTTTGCACACTCTTGGCATTCTCTCAATTAGCAGGTGTGTCTTCTTAAAAGTTCATTTGTGGAATTTATTTCCTTCTTAATGTGTTTGAGCCAGTTATTTGTGTTGTGACAACGTAGGGTGGGTATACAGAAGATAGCCCTATTTGGTAAAATACCTAGTCCATATTATGTCAAGAACAGCTAAAATAAGCAAATAAAAACAACAGTCCATCATTACTTTAAGTCATGAAGGTCAGTCAATTCGGAAAATTTCAATAACTTTTAACGTTTCTTCAAGTGCAGTCGCAAAAACCATCAAGCTCTATGATGAAACTGGCTCTCATGAGGACCACCACATGAATGGAAGATCCAGAGTTACCATTGCTGCAGAGGATAAGTTCATTAGAGTTACCAGCCTCAGACATTTCAGCCCAAATAAATGCTTTACAGAGTTCAAGTAACAGACACATCTCCACATCAACTGTTCAGAGGAGCCCGTTTGAATCAGGCCTTCATGGTCAAATTGCTGCAGAGAGGCCACTACTATAGGACACCAATAATAAGAAGAGACTTGCTTGGGCCAAGAAACACGAGCAAATCAAATCAAATCAAATTTTATTTGTCACATACACATGGTTAGCAGATGTTAATGCGAGTGTAGCGAAATGCAATGGACATTAGACTGGTGGAAATGTGTCCTTTGGTCTGATGAGTCCAAATTGGAGATTTTTGTTTCCAACCGTCGTGTCTTTGTGAGATGCCGTGTGGGTGAATAGATGAGATGATCTCTGTATGTGTATTTCCCCCCGTAAAGCATGGAGGAGGAGGTGTGATGGAGTGAGGGTGCTTTGCTGGTGACACTGTCTGAGGTTTATTTACAATTCAAGGCACACTTAACCAGCATGGCTAGAACAGCATTTTGCAGCGATACGCCATCCCATCTGGTTTGGGCTTAGTGGAACTATCATTTGTTTTTCAACAGGACAATGACCCAATACACCTCCAGGCTGTGTAAGGGCTAGTTTAGCAAGGAGAGTGATCGAGTGCTGCATCACATGACCTGCTCTCCACAATACCCTGACCTCAACCCAATTGGGATCAGTCGGACCGCAGAGTGAAGGAAAAGCAGCCAAGAAGTGTTCAGCATAGTTGGGAACTCTTCAAGACTGTTGGAAAAGCATTCCAGGTGAAGCTGGTTGAGAGAATGCCAAGAGTGTGCAAAGCTGTCATCAAGGCAAAGGGTGACTATTTGAAGAATCTGAAATATAAAATAATTTTTTGATTTGTTAAACAATTTTTTTGGTTACTACATGAATCCATGTGTCTTGATGTCTTCACTATTATTCTACAATAAAGAAAAACCCTTGAATGAGTAGTTATTGTAAAACTTTTGACCGGTAGTGTATATTCCTAAAATTCATAGAGCTTTTCTTGCCCCAGTGGGTTTTGTGTGGTTGCTCACGCTTGAACTCCCTCCTCTCGCTGCTCCACAATGCACAGGAAGTAGACAAATCCCCTGAAAAGCATCAACAACAAAAACATCTGCCTTTTATTTGTATTCAAACAACTATCCCAATGCTGTCAACAGAATAAAAAACCAAAGAGCCAGCCGTGACTGAGGTGCACCGGCTTGAATAAATGCAAGCTTGTGGAGGTCTGTTTATATACACACACACACACACACACACACACACACACACACACACACACACACACACACACACACACACACACACACACACACACACACACACACACACACACACACACACACACACACACACACACACACACACACACACACACACACACACACACATGCCTGTAGGCTTTTATTTTTACCCTCCTGTTAGGGCCATTAGTATGTCCCAGAGCAGCCCCATGGGTCTGCGTTGCGGTGGCCCACTTTACCATTCCACAGCTTGTCCTTTTCTACCTTTTTCTTAAAAGCAGGAGGAGTGTCAGTGTAACCACTGTCATGATGCAGGGGATTGTCATGGTTCCTTTCCCATCTACACACATGGTCTTGGTTCTACTCTAAAATGGCTGCATGTGATAAACATAAATAGGCTATATCTTATTGCTGGTAAGGAATATCAGTAGGATACTTCCATAATGCAACTACAAGCCAAATATATTATATTGAGCACAAACTCTTATACAACTGAACATAGTTTTACACCGCAAGCATGTATACAATGACAATGTGCAGAATGTATTTTCCAGGCCAACTTTCTCCATGTTCCGTACTACTGAATGATTAACTTTATTAGTTACTATATTATTACAGAGATATTCTTGTGAGAGATAAAATCGAATCAAATAAAAAAATGTGTAGCTGTTAATGCGAGGTTCGTGAAATGCTTGTGTTCCTAGCTCCAACAGTGCAGTAGTATCTAACAATTCACAACAATACACACAAATCTAAAAGTGAAATAACGGAATAAAGACGTGCAATATAGGAGTGGCATTGACTAAAATACAGTCGAATAGAATACAGTATTCGGTTGCGGGCGATGATACAGTCCGCCAGGGTGCTCTCAATTCTGCATCTGTAAAAGTTTCTGAGGGTCTTAGAGGCCAAGCCAAATTTCTTCAGCCTTCTGAGGTTGAAGACTTCACCACACTGTCTGTGTGGGTGGACAATTCAGATTATCAGTGATGTGTACACAGAGGAACTTTAAGCTTTCCACCTTCTCTATTGTGGTCCCGTCGATGTGGATAGGGGCATGCTCCCTCTGCTGTTTCCTTAAGTCCACGATCAGGTCCTTCATTTTGTTGACGTTGAGGGAGAGGTTATTTTCCTGGCACCAGTCCACCAGGGCCCTCAACTTCTCCTTGTAGGCTGTCTCGTCATTGTTGGTAATCAGGCCTACTACTGTTGGAGGTGTGCTTGGCCACACAGTCATGGGTGAACAGGGAGTACAGGAGGGGGTTGAGCACCTTTGCACCTTTGTGGGGCCCCTGTGTTGAGGATCAGCGAAGTGGAGGTGTTGTTTCCTACCTTCACCACCTGGGGGCGGCCCATGAGGAAGTCCAGGACCTAGTTGCACATGGAGGGGTTCAGATCCAGGGCCCTGAGCTTAATGATGAGCTTGGAGGGTACTATGGTGTTAAAGGCTGAGCTATAGTCAATGATCAGCATTCTGACATTGGTATTCTTCTTATCCAGAGGTAATAAGGCACTGCTCAGTGCAATGGCCGATTGCATCGTCTGTGGATCTATTGATGTCTAGGGTGTCAGGTAAGGAGATGATATGATCCTTAACTATCCTCTCAAAATCCTTCATGATGACAGAAGTGAGTGCTACAGGGCGATAGTCATTTAGTTCAGTTACTTTTTCTCTCTTGGGTACAGGAACAATGGTGGACATCTGAAGCAAGTGGGGACAGCAGACTGGGATAGGGAGATATTGAATATGTCTGTAAACACTCCAGCCAGCTGGTCTGCACATGCTCTGAGGATGCGGCTAGGGATGCAGCCTTGAGAGGGTTAACATGCTTAAATGTCTTACATTGGCCACGAAGATGGCTACATTTCAAAGGAATAGCGTAATATTAAAACGGGCCGACACAAAGTCTAGTCTCCCTATAGTCTCACCCGCTAATCAGAGTCAGTGTTTACTGTCCTCTGCACCACACACTCACAGAATACAAATGGCACCAATTACTTATGTCTCTGTACCTCACTGCACCCTGCAGAACACTGACACGTTTACTTCGTCCTCAGAGAGCAACACAGAAGGGCTCAAAAGGATTTCAGGCACTAAAGAGGATCTGATGATGAAAAAAGTCATCTGACTGGCAGTCGCAATTCCACCACTTTTCAACCTAAATGTCATTATCTCCAGGACAATACCAGTGTCTACATATGTGAAGACGGCACAGTTCTAAATTTTGTCGAAAAAAATATGTATAGTTAAAAAGTTATTGCGGATGACATCATAAAACGTTTTAAAAAATTGAACAACAGTGATTTTCATCACTATGAGACTTAGGGTGGCGAGAGGAGCAAGCAAATACCCTTGTTGCAGAATCTTTAAAATCACTGTTTTTCATACTTTAATCCTACCCTGTGATGTTACAGAGAAGCATTTTTTAGGACTTTTCTTCGTATCTTTTTAACGACAGGTCATGGAACTGCTCATTTTTCACATTATATAAAAACTGGTATGATGCTGGAGATAACGAAAATGAGGTTGAAAAGTGGAGGAATTGCCTGTTAAAGGATGTATCAACCAAACCAAAAATATACTTCATATTAAGTTGCCATCAGTTAAAGGGGAATTTTACTTGAATGTATATTATTCATTAGTCCATTTCTTATACAGTCACACAAAATTGTGCATTCAAATGTCATTAAGGTTTTCACAATATATTGCTTTCAATCTCCTGATGCCTAAAATCATGCAAAAGCTCAAATGTTCCTCTCATTATGACGTGTTTTGCATGGAGGGCCTTGCTCTTACTCTGAAAGTCACCCCCGTATGTTACAGAGTAAAACTTACCTGTTCCTTGACAGAGGCCAGTATAGCTGACGTTGTCTCCGTCTCGGAGACGTCTCCATTAGAGGCATTTAGAACTGGGCTCAGCATGGTGGAGTTCTCAGAGTCAGAGGCTGGTTCTGGAACTGGCATAACTCCTGAAAGGCAAAAGGATAACGTTAGGTCAGCGTTAACATGGGACATCCTCCACTATAGCATAAAATGCAGAAATTGTTCAGTTATGATATTAATCACTCAACTTTCATGAAACAGTTTGAAGTCTGTTTGACTTTTCTCATGTTGGTTCTTCACAAATCACAACATGATGTGGTAGATTGCCATTGGGGGAGAGATCCTCAGCAAAATATATGACTGTATATTGTAGTTTCTCTCATACCGCTCACAATTCCTAACCCTTACTTTCTGTAAGTGAGTACTTTGCCTCGGTAGAAAATCTGGATACAAAGAGATGAATCTGGTTCAATCAGATTGTGAACATAGCTAAGACTTGTAAACTATATCAGTCATATCATAATCTGCTCAGTAATCATCTGGGCAAGAGCATGTACTAATGCTTCCTCTGTGTGTGTGTGTGTGTGTGTGTGTGTGTGTGTGTGTGTGTGTGTGTGTGTGTGTGTGTGTGTGTGTGTGTGTGTGTGTGTGTGTGTGTGTGTGTGTGTGTGTGTGTGTGTGTGTGTGTGTGTGTGTGTGTGTGTGTGTGTGTGTGTGTGTGTGTGTGTGTGTGTGTGTGTGTGTGTGTGTGTGTGTGCGTGTAACAATGACTCTACCGTCACCTCGAGCAGAAAGGACCTAAATCTCCAGATAATCCTAATGTAGTGAGAGATCAAATAATGGCCATGACAGCAACACAGATGGCAGCTTCTAAAAGCTGATGAAAGCTTGTCAAAATTGATCCTTCCCATCCAAGTCTCTGTGCGTGTATAACCGTCACTAGATCCCCCAGTCAGTCGGGTTGAAGGTAAGGGGAAGTCGAGCGTAGCCTGGAAGCAGACTGGATCTAGACTATTCTGGGATGCTGCCAGGCAACAAGCCATGGACACTGCTAACATGGCAGACCAACATCCTTCCCTTGTCATCCATTTTAGTCTCTCTCTCTCTCTCTCTCTCTCTCTCTCTCTCTCTCTCTCTCTCTCTCTCTCTCTCTCTCTCTCTCTCTCTCTCTCTCTCTCTCTCTCTCTCTCTCTCTCTCTCTCTCTCTCTCTCTCTCTCTCTCTCTCTCTCTCTCTCTCTCTCTCTCTCACTCTCTCACTCACTCACTCACTCACTCACTCACTCACTCACTCACTCACTCACTCACTCACTCACTCTCGAGATCGACCTAGTTCAGTGCTTCCTCTTATCTTCTCCAGTTTATGAGTTCTAACACTGGCCACTTATCTGAGGAATGTCTTCTCTTGCCACTGTTTCCTCCCTCCAGGGTCACTACATCTAATGTCATCCTCATCTTTCATTAGCATGGCGCTCTGCCTCAGTTACATACTAGCATTTAGTGCTACACTATGACTTTCATAGCAAGGATTTTTTAAATTACAATAGGATTATCCAAATTGAGTTATTTTTGTAAATAGTGAAAACAAAATTAAACATTTTCCATATCCCAACCAGATGCTCTATTTTGCCATCTGTGCAGACAGAATGGATTGTAAGGAAGTATTAAAATTGATTATGTATTATTATTACTATTAAGTCAATATGTCAACTAACCACTGTTAGTATCAAAAAGCCCTTAAATTAAGATGCTGCAGTCCATTCTAGGTTGAACTTCCAGTCTGTGACCAGTTCCTAAGAATTGACCTGTACAACACAGCTTCACCAGTAGCAGCCCAGCAACATCTGTGTCTGTACATATAGACAGGAAGTGAGGGTACAGATGAATTAGGGCCATATTTTGATGTTGAAGTAATCTTAAAATATGAATCTGCCTCTGGTTGATACAATCTGTGATGAAACATCAAGAATAAACCTAATTGCTTTATACTCTTATCAGTCGAAGAGAAACAATGCTTTGAAAAAGGCATCAGCATATCTGTATATAATGTATAGTCATCACAATACTGTTGTCCAACTCATTCCATTTCTTTTACTTTTGTCAGACTTCCTTCTGCACAAAGTAAAGCAGTATTGATCGCAAGTTCCAAAGTTGTCAGTCAAAGGAACATTTTACAATGTACTGTATCTCTGTTCATTCAAAGCAAACAAAACAAAGATTAATTCCAATTCCCACTGCTTCAGACTAAAATCCTAACTTAAACTCTGTACATGATCACAAAGGATTTATGCTTATGGAGTGTATTTGTGTATTTGAAAAAGTGTCCCCTGCTGTCTCATTAAAACTTACTGCACAATTTATTTTGCATTGGTAGTCATCCATGGATCTGTCTAGACACAGGCTCCTGTCAAGATGTCAAAGGAGGCCCATTTAAGTAAAAAACACAAATTGACAGTAATGGACAGCTAACATGCAGACCACAACGCTCGAGTCACGTGTGCGAGCGTTGCAAAATAAATGTCCACATACAGTACATGTCATTCAATCATTGCTCCCATACTTCTCACGCACATTAACGAGCATCTGCGTAGCCAGGCGCTAAAATAGAACTTGGTTCTATTTGAGACGCTTGGCGCGTTGCAAGTCCCGCCTCTGCAATATCTTCATTGGTTTTCAGGAGCATATACCCACGTGGGTGATTGAAAAATAAACTGAGGTTCACACTCCAGTCCAGTTGGTGGTGGTAATGCACCTTAAAGTTGGTTGTCAACTGCCATATAAAGTCCAAAGAGGTAGAAGAAGCCCGAAGGAGGAGAGATTACAAAAAACAAACTCAGTGGAATTTCTGACAGGTCGCCCCCAGGTGGTGAAGGTAGGAAACAACACCTCCACTTCACTGATCCTCAACACTGGGGCCCCACAAGGGTGCATGAACAGCCCACTCCTGTACTCCCTGTTCACCCATGACTGCGTGGCCAAGCACGCCTCCAACTCAATCATCAAGTTTGCAGACAACACAACAGTAGTAAGCTTGATTGCCAACAATGACGAGCCTACAGGGAGGAGGTGAGGGCTCTGGGAGTGTGGTGCCAGGAAAATAACCTCTCACTCAACATCAACAAAACAAAGGAGATGATCGTGGACTTCAGGAAAGAGCAGAGGGAGCACCGCCCTATCCACATCGACGGGACAGTAGTGGAGAAGGTGGAAAGTTTTAAGTTCCTCAGCGTACACCACGGACAAACTGAAATGGTCCAACCACACAGACAGTGTGGTGAAGAAGGTGCAATAGCGCCTCTTCAAAATTAGGAGGCTGAAGAAATGTGGCTTGTCACCGAAAACACTCACAAACTTTTACAGATGCACAATCGAGAGCATCCTGTCGGGCTGTATCACCGCATGGTAAGGCAGCTGCTCCGCCCACAACCGTAAGGCTTTCCATAGGGTAGTGAGGTCTGCACAACGAATCACCGGGGGCAAACTACCTTCCCTCCAGGACACCTACACCACCCGATGTCACAGAAAGGCCAAAAAGATCATCAAGGACAACAACCACCTGAGCCACTGCCTGTTTACCCTGTTATCATCCAGAAGGTGAGGTCAGTACAGGTGCATCAAAGCTGGAACCGAGAGACTAAAAAAGCTTCGATCTCAAGGTCATCAGACTGTTAAACAGTCATCACTAACAGAGTGGCTGCTGCAAACATACTGACTCAAATCTCAAGCCACATTAATAATTAAAAATTGGATGTAATAAATATATCACCAATCACTTAAACAATGTCACTTTATATAATATTTACATCCCCTACATTACTCATCTCATATGTATACACTGTACTCTATACCATTTACTGCATCTTGCCTGTGCCACACGGCTATTGCTCATCCATATATTTATATGTACATATTCTTATTCATTCCTTTACACTTGTGTGTATAAGGTAGTTGTTGTGAAATTGTAAGATTACTTGTTAGATATTACTGCACGGTCGGAACTAGAAGCACAAACATTTCACTACACTCACATTAACATCTACTAACTATGTGTATGTGACCAATAAAATATGATTTGAAGGCGAGGTCAGCACAGGTGCATCAAAGCTGTGACCGAGAGACTGAAACACTGCCATCACTAGCACGTTAACGGCTGCTGCCTATATACATCGACTTGAAATCACTGGCCACTTGAATAAATGGAACAATAGTCATTTTAATCATGTTTACATATTTTGCATTACTCATCATATATATACACTGTATTCTATCCTACTCTACTGTATCTTTGTCTATGACGCGCTGACATTACTCGTCCATATATTTATATATTTTTAATTCCATTCCTTTACTTAGATTTGTGTGTATTGTTGTGAAATTGTTAGATATTACTTGTTCGATATTACTGCACTGTTGGAGCTAGAAACACAAGCATTTCGCTACACCCGCAATAGCTTCTGCTAAACACGTGTATGTGACCAATAAAACTGGATTTGATCTTCCACGGTCTGCATGTTGATAGGTTAGGTTTGATAGACTACACACCATAGACCACAACAGCCCAAATGTAAACGGACCAGAGAAGACATCAGCACAAGCTGAAGCAATTAAAAATCTCCCGGAATAATGTTCTCACCAACGACAAAGTGTAATTATGTGGGACTTGCTGTGATAAAGCAAGCCCCGGTGATTATTAACATGTTCTCTTACAAACTCTGTGCAGATTAGGTTGGAGTGCATTTTTTCCCCGAAATAGAATGCCAGTGTCTGCTTCAATTAATTGACTGGCTAATTTCATTAAACAAACAGATTTTTAAATGGAACAACACATACATAATAGAAAAGCTACCTGGCATTGCCAAACAATTCAATCAATCTCTTCATACATTAATTAAAACACCTGTTTCTTCAATTTACTACCTTAATCATTATTTCATCTTGATTTCGGCAGGGAGACAAACCATCAAACAGGCAAAGCATCAATACAGGACTAAGATTGAATTGTACCAAATCGGCTCCGACGCTCGTCAGATGTGGCAGGGCTTGCAAACTATGACAGACTACAAAGGGAAGCACAGCCGAGAGCTGCCCAGTAACACAAGCCTACCAGAAGAGCTAAATAACTTCATGCTCGCTTCGAGGCAAGTAACACTGAAACATGCATGAGACATCAGCTGTTCCAGATGACTGTTGATCACGCTCGCCGCAGCCGATGTGAGTAAGACCTTCAAACAGGTCAACATTCACAAGGCCACTGGGCAAGATGGATTACCAGGACGTGTACTCCGTGCATGCGCTGACCAACTGGCAAGTGTCTTCACTGACATTTTCAACCTCTCCCTGTCTGAGTCTGTAATACGAACATGTTTCAAGCAGAACACCATAGTCCCTGTGCCCAAGAACACTAAGGTAACCTGCCTAAATGACTACCGACCCGTAGCAATGAAATTCTTTGAAAGGCTAGTCATGGCTCACATCAGCACAATTAACCCAGAAACCCACTCCAATTTGCATACTGCACCATCAGATCCTCAGATGATGCAATCTCTATTGCACTCCACACTGCTCTTTTCCACCTGGACAAAAGGAACACCTATGTGAGAATGCTATTCATTGACTACAGCTCAGTGTTCAACACCATAGTGCCCTCAAAAGTCACCACTAAGCTAATGACCCTGGGACTGAACATCTCCCTCTGCAACTGGATCCTGGACTTCCTGACAGGCCGCCCCCAGGTGGTAAGGGTAGGTAACAACACATCTGCCATGCTGATCCTCAACACGGGGGCCCCTCAGGGGTGCGTGCTCAGTCCCATCCTGTACTCCCTGTTCACTCATGACTGCACGGCCAGGCACGACTCCAACACCATCATTCATTTAGCTGATGACACAACAGTGGTCGGCCTGATCACCGACACAGATGAGACAGCCTATATGGAGGAGGTCAGAGCGTGACCGTGTGGTGCAAGGACAACAACCTCTCCTTCAACGTGATCAAGACAAAGGAGAAGATTGTGGACTGCAGGAAAAGAAGGACCGAGAACATGCCCATTCTCATCGACAAACTTCAAGCATTGATAATGCAAGAATGGTCTGCCATCAGTCAGGATGTGGCCCAGAAGTTAATTGACAGCATGCCAGGGCTGATTGCAGAGGTCTTGAAGAAGAAGGGTCAACAATGCAAATTTTGACTCTTTGCATCAACTTCATGTAATTGTCAATAAAAGCCTTTGACACGTATGAAATGCTTGTAATTATACTTCAGTATTCCATAGTAACATCTGACAAAAATGGCAGCAGACTTTATGACAATTAATATTTGTGTCATTCTCAAACTTTTGGCCACGACTGTACATGTACATAATTACTTCAATTATCCCCTGCACATTGACTCTGTACCGGTACCCTCTGTATATAGCCTCCACATTGACTCTGTACCGGTACCCCCTGTATATAGCCTCCACATTGACTCTGTACCGGTACCCTCTGTATATAGCCTCCACATTGACTCTGTACCGGTACCCTCTGTATATAGCCTCCACATTGACTCTGTACCGGTACCCTCTGTATATAGCCTCCACATTGACTCTGTACCGGTACCCTCTGTATATAGCCTCCACATTGACTCTGTACCGGTACCCTCTGTATATAGCCTCCACATTGAATCTGTACTGGTACCCTCTGTATATAGCCTCCACATTGAATCTGTACTGGTACCCTCTGTATATAGCCTCCACATTGACTCTGTACCGGTACCCTCTGTATATAGCCTCCACATTGACTCTGTACCGGTACCCCCTGTATATAGCCTCCACATTGACTCTGTACCGGTACCCTCTGTATATAGCCTCCACATTGACTCTGTACCGGTACCCTCTGTATATAGCCTCCACATTGACTCTGTACCGGTACCCCCTGTATATAGCCTCCACATTGACTCTGTACTGGTACACCCTGTATATAGCCTCCACATTGACTCTGTACCGGTACCCCCTGCATATAGCCTCCACATTGACTCTGTACCGGTACCCTCTGTATATAGCCTCCACATTGACTCTGTACCGGTACACCCTGTATATAGCCTCCACATTGACTCTGTACCGGTACACCCTGTATATAGCCTCCACATTGAATCTGTACCGGTACCCTCTGTATATAGCCTCCACATTGACTCTGTACCGGTACACCCTGTATATAGCCTCCACATTGACTCTGTACCGGTACACCCTGTATATAGCCTCCACATTGACTCTGTACTGGTACCCTCTGTATATAGCCTCCACATTGACTCTGTACCGGTACCGAGCCCCGCTGTTGTTATTTACTGCTGCTCTTTAATTATTTGTTATTCTTATTTCATACTTTTTTAGGGATTTTCTTAAAACTGCATTTTTGGTTAAGGACTTGTAAGTAAGCATTTGACTGTTTCAAGAGAGCGCTGCATGACAAGAGCAGCAGCAATTCCAAAATAAAAGTTAAGAGGCATAGATATGACAATCTAATAGAAATGCGTTGTTATGGACTGTACTGTAGCATTAATATTTTTTTATGGCTTACGTATGTCCTCAAAAATAACTTCACTCCATCTCAATCACTTAGGCATCCAAGGTGCTGTGAAAGAACCTGGGCCCCATTATGACAGAGTGTGCTAAAGTGCCTCATGGGTGGTTCACACCTAATGTCATGCATAAGCTGAGTTCCTGTAAATACTGTGTGCTCCAGTGATGATGATGCTGGAGGGTTAGCTAGTGCTCCAAGGCTTTAACTGCTTGACCAACTGTACTACTGCTACTGCTGCTGCAGCTGCTGCTACTACTACTACTTCTGCTACTCTGCAACAGAGAGAGCAGGTCAAGCACGACCACTGACTGTTCATGCATTAATGAACCAAACCAACCCTTGGCTATGTTGAAATTGAAGCCGTTGAGGGCTTAATCACCCAATGTGAGGATGGGGATGTGAAGCCAGTAGTAGCTACAATAGTTGCATGGCCTGGTTTTCTTCTAGCCCAAGGCTCAGCTTCCCTGCTGAATGTTGACTTTACATGAGACTGTGGTGGCAGCAGAGTCCCTGCCTGGCCGGTTCCCCTCTTTCCACTGGGATTCTCTGCCTCTAACCCTATTACAGGGGCTGAGTCACTGGCTTACTGGGGCTCTCTCATGCCGTCCCTGGATGGGGTGCGTCACCTGAGTGGGTTGATTCACTGTTGTGGTCATCCTGTCTGGGTTGGCGCCCCCCTTGGGTTGTGCCGTGGCGGAGATCTTTGTGGGCTATACTCAGCCTTGTCTCAGGATGGTAAGTTGGTGGTTGAAGATATCCCTCTAGTGGTGTGGGGGCTGTGCTTTGGCAAAGTGGGTGGGGTTATATCCTTCCTGTTTGGCCCTGTCCGGTGGTGTCCTCGGATGGGGCCACAGTGTCTCCTGACCCCTCCTGTCTCAGCCTCCAGTATTTATGCTGCAGTAGTTTATGTGTCGGGGGGCTGGGGTCAGTTTGTTATATCTGGAGTACCTCTCCTGTCCTATTCGGTGTCCTGTGTGAATCTAAGTGTGCGTTCTCTAATTTTCTCCTTCTCTCTTTCTTTCTCTCTCTCGGAGGACCTGAGCCCTAGGACCATGCCCCAGGACTACCTGACATGATGACTCCTTGCTGTCCCCAGTCCACCTGGCCATGCTGCTGCTCCAGTTTCAACTGTTCTGCCTTACTATTATTCGACCATGCTGGTCATTTATGAACATTTGAACATCTTGGCCATGTTCTGTTATAATCTCCACCCGGCACAGCCAGAAGAGGACTGGCCACCCCACATATGCGCTCTCTAATTCTCTCTTTCTTTCTCTCTCTCGGAGGACCTGAGCCCTAGGACCATGCCCCAGGACTACCTGACATGATGACTCCTTGCTGTCCCCAGTCCACCTGACTGTGCTGCTGCTCCAGTTTCAACTGTTCTGCCTTATTATTATTCGACCATGCTGGTCATTTATGAACATTTGAACATCTTGGCCATGTTCTGTTATAATCTCCACCCGGCACAGCCAGAAGACGACTGGCCACCCCACATAGCCTGGTTCCTCTCTAGGTTTCTTCCTAGGTTTTGGCCTTTCTAGGGAGTTTTTCCTAGACACCGTGCTTCTACACCTGCATTGCTTGCTGTTTGGGGTTTTAGGCTGGGTTTCTGTACAACACTTTGAGATATCAGCTGATGTACAAAGGGCTATATAAATACATCTGATTTGATTTGATCACGATAACAGAAGAATACCCAATCAACGTTCATTAGATTGGTTGGATGTTGGAAAAAGGATATGCATTTTAACCCATATCAACCTTCTTGCATAAACTTCTTTATTATAGGACATGACAACACCATGCCTATCTATCTGCATGTTGAGATATGGTGATCAGTGACATGGCTGTGGCTACATAAGTGGTTGGAGAGAACGTTGCCAGAGATGACCCCTGCTGGTCAGCTGATGACAGGACAGCGGGAAATAGAAGACCAGACCTCGGGGCTGAGTCAGAGTGGGTAGGAGTGAGGTAAGCACAAAGCTGCTAACCTCCCTGTTGCAGTATCCACAGCACTGCCACATCCCCACACACACTCCAGCCATGCACTGAAATGTACAGTAAATGAACTGACCTTGAAGCAGGGACACATTCATAATCCACCCTGTTATTGATGGATATGCAGCTCTGCTCACCAAAGTCAGTCTGCTCTGTGTTACTGACATGATTCCTTTGAAGCGTAAGCGTAAAACAGACCCTTATCGCAAAGCAATCTAATGTTGATGTGCTGTTGTGAGCTGGATGTCATAAACTGAAGGGATTTAGCATGGGCCCTCAGATCCTCAAGAGCTTGTACAGATGCACCATCGAGAGCATCCTGACTGGTTGCATCACCGCCTGGTATGGCGACTGCACTGCCGGTGACCGCAATGCTCTACAGACGGTGGTGTGGATGTCCATCACATCACTGTGGGCGATCTCCAAGCCATTTAGGACATTCATACTAGGCATTATCTGAGGAAAGCCTGAAATATTGCCAAAAACACCAATCAGCCTAGCGATAGACTATTCTCTCTGCTACCCTCCAGCAGGCGGTACCAGAACATCGGGTCTCAGACCAACAGGCTCAGAGACAGCTTCTTTCCCCAAGCAATAAGACTGCTAAACAGCTAAATTACAGCCGCCCACCCTCTCCCACAGACTATCTGCACGGACTCTATGCTCACTCACAGGTCTCTACCCACACACACCTATACTAACACTCTTGCACATCACACACACACACACACACACACACACACACACACACACACACACACACACACACACACACACACACACACACACACACACACACACACACACACACACACACACACACACACACACACGTACTGAAGCCACACACATACACTCACACAAACACTCATCACGATGCACACACACTGCTGCTATATTGATTATTATTACCATGACTATTTATCCTTCTACCAGTCACTTTTTAACCCGTTTGCATGTACATACCTACCATAATAACTCCAGTACCCCCTGCACATTGCAATAATGGTTCTGACACTGACCTGTATATAGCTTGCATTCTCATGTTTTTATTTCATATTTCTTGTGTGTTTTCTGACCTATAGTATTACTTTAGATGATTTCCTTTATTTTCTCTCACCTTGATACTGAATCCCTTGTTGGAAAAGAGCTTGCAAGTAAGCATTTCACTGTACTGTTTCACAAACAAAAAGGCGTAACGGACCGTACTTAAAAAGATGTTGCATAAAGCTTACTTCATTATTAGATTGTTTTCTTCACTGCATCAGGGACAGCGTACACAGAGGTCTCGGCTTGACATCCTTCATTGTGTAGCTACAATTTTATTTTAATTCATAAAAACATTTGTAGGGATCAACCGATGAGCAGCAGGTGCTTCTAATCAGGGTTGACACTCATCTGCCAATCAGGGATGTGGCTTTTCTGGTCTACCTGTGTACAAGATAGTCACAAAGAAATACAGAATTGTAGGCTATGGGAGAGGGCACGTAGGGCAATTCATGAATCAATTGGCTTTGGTGTCTGCTCATTTGGGTACATTATATCAGTTCATGAAGGACATCAGGCACAGCCGTTCATAAATATATGGGGCTGACTCAAACGATATGCAACATCTGATATGGACAGTGTTCTTGTATAACAGTCTAAATTTGGCCTACAGGAAGGAAGTGATTCTTCGTTTAATCTAATTCTTCATTTAAACCTCATGGAGATACAGAATTGAATTTATATATACACATGGCTGTACTATACTGTTTTACACCTGCTGTATCCTATGTATGTGACAAATAGACTTTAAAACTTGAACTAAATGGACATTGATCTCTGTATTTGTCGAGATTGGAGAACATCTAGATCCAAATACACCATTGCGAACATTCCTTAAATAAAAATGAGCTGTCATTACAAGTGAGTCTTCGTTATAATAATAGGTCCAGCCTTGTTTTAGGACACTGCTGTTGCTCTAAATAAGATCTAAAAATATAATCAACATCATGGATTTCTACAGATCTACTGAGTGTGCAGGAGTGTTGCTGAGTGACTTCACCACACAAATGAAAGGTTGTGATCACACTGTAAAGACTCAACAGGTACACTGCCTGAGTGACACCCACACCCTACCATTGATGTTACATTGATGTTACATGGCTTGGCTATTACAACTTCCAAGTGGGACTTCACACTCGAGACCCCTGCAGTTAGGCCTCTAACCTATGGCTAGATTGGTAGACAATAAGATTTCTGTCATTTCCATGTAAAAGGAGCCATGAGCACCAACATGTGAAGTTCATAGGAACATGTCAAATTGGGTGTCAAATGAAAGCGATGAGTATAATTTTTAGAAATGAAGGAATATATACATTTTTCAACAATTTCCATCCTAAAAATGTGGAATACCCAAGCTGACACGGTGAAAAATCTGCCGATGTGCCCTTGAGCAAGGCACTTCACCCTAATTTGCTCCAGGGGCACCGTACTACTATGGCTGACACTGTAAAACAACACATTTCACTGCAGCTATTTGGTGTGTAACAATTAAACCTTTTTTACTGAACTATACTGTACTGAACTACACAGTTCTGTGCTCTACTCTTCTGTACTCTACTGTACTCTACTTTACTCTACTTTACTCTACTTTACTTCTACAGTGCTGTACTTAGATGTCAAAACTTGTGAAACATAGGCGTCTATGATTGGTTCAGATTTGGTCCGGCCAGACCAACCAAATTTGGTCTTGTTTGGGGGCAGAGCTCACTAAAATAATTTCCAGTGCGTAGAATAATACCCAAATATTCAAAGGAGGATATTGCATATTTAAATACACCTTTGTGTACGTATTTCGGAAACATCATGTCATAGTTGACACCCCATTCGATCCCCATCATTGAATCTTAATTCAGAGCAGATAGTCAACAGGCTTTTGAAAAGTAAGACACAAAAAACTGAAGGAGATTTTACCAACATTCTCTTAATAAATCTGCAGTTCCAGTAAATGTATTTTTGTAAAATGTTCAGTGTAAATTGTTAAAAGTAGTCCTTGTGCATAGAGTTGTATGGTTTGTTAAACGTTGAAATCAATGGTTTTTGTTAAGCATACATTTTAAGTGAAAAATCTGAGTCTCAGTGCAATTCCGTTACCGTGGAATTACTACAGATGTAGAATGAAATTGCAAAAAACTAGAATTTATAACCAAGCAGTGGCTACATCCATAATAAATCCGATTTACTTTGAAGGTCCCAAGCAGACATGACGTCATTAGAAAATTCTCTGTGGTAGCCTCAAAGCATAAAACTACACTATAGTACTGTTCTCGCTTATACATAGGATATCATACAAGCATGATAAGAATGTGTATGTTCCATATACTGGATTTTCATCATAAACAACAAAAGAAGACGGTGGTGTGGATGGCCATCACATCACTGTGGGCGATCTCCAAGCCATTTAGGACATTCATACTAGGCAGTATCTGAGGAAAGCAGTTACACATCCCCAACCTCACATTGGGTGATTAAGCCCTCAATGGCTTCAATTTCAACATAGCCAAGGGTTGGTTTGGTTCATTAATGCATGAACAGTCAGTGGTCGTGCTTGACCTGCTCTCTCTGTTGCAGATTAGCAGAAGTAGTAGTAGTAGCTGCAGCAGTAGTAGTAGTACAGTTGGTCAAGCAGTTAAAGCCTTGAAGCACTAGCTAACCCTCCAGCATCATCATCACTGGAGCACACAGTATTTACAGGAACTCAGCTTATGCATGACATTAGGTGTGAACCACCCATGAGGCACATATGAGGCTGTAGTAGCATACAGCTACTACAGCTACCAATTTGTAAGTCGCTCTGGATAAGAGCGTCTGGATAAGAGCGTCTGCTAAATGACTTAAATGTAATGTAAATGTCTATGTATGTAATAACAATAGATAGTAGAGGTCGACCGATTACGATTTTTCAACGTCGATACCGATTATTGGAGGACCAAAAAAGCCGCTGCCGATTAATCGGCCAATTTTTATATATATTTGTAATAATGACAATTACAACAATACTGAATGAGCAATGAACACTTTAATTTCAACTTAATATAATACACTTAATGGACACTTAATATAATACATCAATAAAATCAATTAGGGTAGCCTAGTGGTTAGAGTGTTGGACTAGTAAACAAAAGGTTGCAAGTTCAAATCTCTGAGCTGACAAGGTACAAATCTGTCATTCTGCCCCTGAACAGGCAGTTAACCCACGTCATTGAAAATAAGAATTTGTTCTCAACTGACTTGCCTAGTTAAATAAAGGTGCAAAAACAAAGTGTTGGAGAAGAAAGTAAAAGTGCAATATGTGCCATGTAAAAAAGCTAACATTTATGTTCCTTGCTCAGAACATTTGAAAGTTGGTGGTTCCTTTTAACATGAGTCTTCAATATTCCCATTTAAGAAGTTTTAAGTTGTAGTTATTATAGGAATATATAGGACTATTTCTCTCTATACCATTTGTATTTCATATACCTTTGACTATTGGATGGTCTTATAGGCACTATAGTATTGCCAACCTAATCTCGGGAGTAGATAGGTTTGAAGTCATAAACAGCTTCAAGCATTGCTAAAAGATGCTGGCAAATGCAGGAAAGTGCTGTTTGAATGAATGCTTACGAGCCTGCTGCTGCCTACTACCGCTCAGTCTGACTGCTCTATCAAATATCAAATCATAGACCTAATTATAATATAATAAACACACAGAAATACGAGCCTTAAGTCATTAATATGGTCAAATCCGGAAACGATCTTTCCGAAAACAAAAAGTTTATTCTTTCAGTGAAATATGGAACCGTTCCATATTTTATGAACGGGTGGAAACCCTAAGTCTAAATATTGCTGTGACATTGCACAACCATCAATGTTATGTCATAATTATGTAAGATTCTGGCAAATTAATTATGTTTTTTGTTAGGAAGAAATGGTCTTCACACCGTTAGCAACAAGCCAGGCGGCCCAAACTATTGCATATACCCTGACTCTGCTTGCACTGAACGCAAGAGAAGTGACACTATTTCCCTTGTTAATATTGCCTGCTAACATGAATTTCTTTAAAATAAATATGCAGGTTAAAAAAAATTATACTTGTGTATTGATTTTATGAAAGGCATTGATGTTTACGGTTAGGTACATTGCTGCAACGATTGTGCTTTTTTCGTGAATGCGCTTTTGTAAAATCATCACCCGTTTGGCGAAGTTGAAGTAGGCTGTGATTCGATGCTAAATTAACAGCACCGCATTGATTATATACAATGCAGGACAAGCTAGTAAACTAGTAATTGTATCAACCATGTGCAGTTAACTAGTGATTATGTTAAGATTGATTGTTTTCTATAAGATCAGTTTAATGCTAGCTAGCAACTAACCTTGACTCCTTGCAGCCACAAGGTCATTTTGATGCTGCGCTCCCGTAACAGGTTGTCAGCCTGCCACGCCATCTCCTCGTGGATTGCAATGTAATTGGCGTCCAAAAATGCTGATTACCGATTGTTATGAAAACTTGAAATCGTCCCTAATTTATCGTCCATGCCGATTATCTGTCAACCTCTGATAGCTAGTCCTCATAGTCCTAATGGTGGTAATGGAAGATGCAGTTAGTTGGGTATGTGACAAATGCATTTTTATTTGATCCTCGTGTAGAAATATGTTGTGGAAATAAAGAGGGAAGATTAGTCAGTGTCAGAGCAGCATTTGGAGAGGGAGGCTAATGAAAAGAGAGGTTAAGTCCACACAATGGCTGAACTCATCTTTGATGTCCATAGACCTGACTGCACTTCCTACTGCAGGGGTTCCCGAACTTTTTTTCGTCCATGATCCCATTTTGATATCTGAAAATGTTTGCGACCCCAACCACGTGAAAAAAAAAAATGCAATTAACAGCCAAAATTTACTTGGTTTACTTTTTCATTTGGGGCTATGGCAGTCAATTGCAAAACATTCTAACAGCATTTCTGATTGTCTTCTCAACTGTGGGGCTATGACAGTCAATTGCAAATGAATCACTGATGAGATGGGTGTGCTTGATATATGTAGTGTCCAAGCTTCTCAAAGTCAGGGTGGGTGATCAACAGTGCCTCACCTCACCTGTCACATCCAACCATAGATCGATATTTGGTTTTAATTCAGACGAGAGCACTGCTGAATCCAGCTTCACACAGATATGAGCTGGCAAAGGGTACCATGAGTTTTAATGCTCTGAGGGAGACGGCAGGGTATTCCCTTTGAGTCAGGAACCAAAACTCCTCCGTAATAAACTGTGAATGCTTTGTCTGCAGCATTCGGTCACATGACATCTCGAAAGGCCACACTTGACTGCTGCACTTGAACCATTCCAATTCAAGCGCAACAGTGAAGTGCGGCCTTTTCCCACGATCTAAGGGCACTCTGATTTAATGCTATCTATTAGAATTCAATCATTTTCATTTAAATTTTATTTAGTTTTTGGAAATTCTTCCGCGATCCCATTTTCATATCAGCGGACCCCGCATGGGGTCACGACCCCTAGTTTGGGAACCACTGTCCTACTGGGTGGGTGAGAGAGAGAGTGAGAGAGTGACCCAGCCCTTTCACTCCATGACACACTCTTGTTTCTCCAACAACCCAAACTGAGATATATATATTTTTTTAAATGAGAGGAAACAAGACCAGGACAGAGTGAACAAACTGTCCGAAAAGGAATATAGTGTTCTATACAGTGCAGTATAATAACTGTCTTTTTCACTCCATAATAGACGGTGCATTAGGCTAAATCTACTGCAACTGACACAAACAACCAAAAGTCATCTTGGCAACAATTTGGCAACCATTAAGGGGCATTGATTGATTGGGAAAGCAATGCAGCGTGGCTTTGAGGCATGACCTACAATATGCCCACAGGGCTTACAGACACTGGTGTAGCGCAGTTTCTCTTGACCCCCACAAAGTCGGAATTTGCCTCCCCCTCTCCTTAAAAAAAACATATATTGTTTCTATTTAGAATGCTGGCTGGCAGCAATAATGCATTTACTTGTTCAATAATTAAAGTGGGAAACATTTGCCACTAGGTCTCTGGCAGTTATCATCTTGGTTTTCTGGGAGAGAAGGAGGGCTGGCACTCTCACTAGAGGAACTGTCACTAGAGGAGAAAGAGCAAGGCCACTGTCATTACCGGGCCCAGGCAGTGAGGTCTCTGTCGGGACTGCTAGTGCTAGCTGCTGCATAAATAACCCTACTAGCTTCCACCTGCCATAGTGTTGCGTCATTCGAAGACGAGGTGGTAGCGGATGTGGTTATCTTCTGTAATTTTGCACAAGCTTGATCAGACAAAGCTTTTATGCAGTGTTTGTGTGCACCACTTGGTCTTTCCATTTGTTTATCCATCTTGAACAACGCACTCAGTCTCCATCCGAGTCCGACCTGATGAACCTAACTTTTTTTTGAACTTGATAGTTAATTAGATGAGGAGGCCAAGGAGGGCTGTCACCGGCGCCGCTGAGAAATTGGCTAATTAGATGCATGACAACTATATTCTCTGTCTGTCTCACCTACTACCATGTAGAATGGACAACATAAACACTTCACTTGCTACATGTGAACATTAAAAAGGAGGGTTACTGTCAAAATGATTTATAAAAATATAATAATAATAATTAGACACAGGTGTGCGATGACGAGCTTGTGGGCCCCTCCCCTCCAGGGCCGGGTTCCGCTACTCCGGTACTTACAGAAAAAGCTGTGTGTCACAATCTCTTATTAACAATCTGTGACATACATCCAAGCCCGCCACTTAAACTAAGAACACTGCAGACCAAAATACTGACTTGTTCGTTTGATAGACAATGTGTCACTGTCTCTCATAACATGACAAACTGTTGTGCATGACACATGGTGATTGAGAAAACTCATCTAGTCAGTGCAAGATTTCCTTTGGAGTTTAAATGATCCTTCACAGATAGACCCAGCCAGCCCTACCACTAATGAGCAGTAACACAGATGATACCATGAACAACTACTGGTTACTAACTCTCTTTTTTTAAACCAATCCTAATGTGATAGATTCCGTGCACATGCAGCACTTTAATAATTAATGATAATAACGGCACTCTGCTAGTCTGAAATGCCAGATGATTTTTTTTTACTACTACAGCCAATCATGGGATTGATGACCTAGGCCTATGTCCATTATCTTCCATCAACACAGGGAGGGCTCTGAGGCTGGGGTTGGGGACTGGAAGTTGGGCTGGGGCTGAGACAGACCATGATATCAATCTGCCGCTTGGATGATTGGAATGTAGCCACCTGCACTCAGACGACAACTAATTTAACACAATTCCCTTGATGAAAAAAAGCTTATCATACAAGCTCATCAGGTCAAACAAAGGATGATTCAAATTGATAACAAATCGGGTGACAGCGCTTTAAAACCCTATCTCCCAGTCAACTATAAGTTGAATGTCTTCCTTGTATCGAGGATAGCAGAAAGATTCTGTTTGACCACCAATAAATGGGAACAAGCCCAGGAGAGAACAGAAAACTTACCATACTACCACCACAACCTAGTCTCAGGAATCACGGACTTAGGGAACATCAGTACATTGTGGGAGGCAACCCGTCTGTCTAGACTAACCACAACCCCTACTCTTGTGGCTTATGTCTCTAACCACTGTAAAAAAAAATACAATAAAAAACAGAATTGAATAAAACAAATAGGCTGGGAATAGTTGTGGCATTTCAGATATCTGTGAGCTTACATTTCAGATATCTGTGAGCCAACATTTCAGATATCTGTGAGCCTACATTTCAGATATCTGTGAGCTTACATTTCAGATATCTGTGAGCTTACATTTCAGATATCTGTGAGCCAACATTTCAGATATCTGTGAGCCTACATTTCAGATATCTGTGAGCCAACATTTCAGATATCTGTGAGCCTACATTTCAGATATCTGTGAGCCTACATTTCAGATATCTGTGAGCCAACATTTCAGATATCTGTGAGCCTACATTTCAGATATCTGTGAGCCTACATTTCAGATATCTGTGAGCCAACCTTTCAGATATCTGTGAGCCTACATTTCAGATATCTGTGAGCCTACATTTCAGATATCTGTGAGCCTACATTTCAGATGTCTGTGAGCCTACATTTCAGATATCTGTGAGCCAACATTTCAGATATCTGTGAGCCTACATTTCAGATATCTGTGAGCCTACATTTCAGAAGTATGTCTAGTAGGCTATGAATTAGCCTACACTATAGTGTCTCTACAGTACACCATATATAATGATACCAGAGGTATACTCATTGAGTAGCCTACAGCCAATGAATGGTCCAGCCTCTCCGCACTGACTTACCTATTTACAGCCTCTGCGATCATTCATCTAGCCAGCCCCTCAAAATCATAAGTCAAATGAAGGCGAGGCAATTGGATGGCAGCTCTTCGGACTTTAGCCCCCATTTTTCTCAATCTCTGGACCAGTAAGATCATGTATCAAATCATCCTGTCCATAACTGAGCCATCTCTAGTAGGCCTATATAAACAACCCATTGGTAAGTCATGGAATAGGCCAAGGTTTCTGGGATACATATACACTGTATCATTGACGTTGATTACCCAGTGAGAGCTAATAGTCCCTTTTGTTGGCCCCAGGGAAACAAGCATCATAATTGTCTGACCAGAGGATGTGTCCTATTGAATATAAATTGTTTCTATCAGGGACTTATGATTTGAATATGATTTGTCCATAAAATATATTGCATTTTGAGTTTTTTCTCCATTTACACACAAACAAGTCTGCAGAATCTTGAATTATATAAATGTCTAGCCATACCTATAGGCCTGGACTACCATTTATCAATACATTCATGCATTCAATGATGTGTAATGGTTTCAACATGGCTTATACCTGCAACTTAAAATCACCAGTGTTATTATTCTTGATAGAGCAAAACAAGTGTTTGACAGCTTTTTATTAAGTAGCTACAAACCATGGGCTCAATTTTGGCCCCAAATAAATGGAAACAATTATATATATATATGTAGCCTACTTTTTACAGAAAGCAACCCAAACGATGAACATGCATAGGAAAAACATGACTGTTCTTGCAACATGCATGCCAGGCATTGCAGTCCATACTCAAACGCCGAGCATCACATGCAAATAAAAAATGAGGGCATTTTATATGGAGTTGATTTAACTGAGGTAATGCATCCTATTCAGATAAATAAAAATGATGAATATAGGCCACCTTTGGTGATGAAAGACCTGTTAGTCATACAAGACATAACCATGCATAGTCATGGAAACCTAGAATAAGATGCTTATTCATAGGGGGTCATCATCAGCTATATGAAAACGAGACATTAATCTCACCATTGCACCTTTTTTTTTTACAGCATTGCATTACAAACAAAAGAATGACGGTCATCTGCGATCTGCTGTCGACCAGTATATTCTTATAAATATATCGTTGAAATGTAGGTCAACCATAAAGTAATAGTTTCTTCTTGTTTTGCATCCACGCCATTTTCAATCAATAATCAATGCAACACCCTACATATAACCCACAATAAAACAAAACATATTACACTTTCGTGTGCTGGAAAAAACATCTGTCAGAATAACAAAAGGCACAAAAAAAATGAATACAAAGGCAAGCCAGAACCAGCGATTTTTCCTCCCTTCAGAGACGAGTGTCAAATGCATGCTGTTTTGTAATTGTGCGGTGTGCATGGAGTGTATGACAGCTGGAAAAGCAACTGGAATGACATTGCGCTTACTGTAAAATATGCCGGAGAACCGCGTTCTTCTCGACTCCCCTCGATTGGTACCCAAAATTCAAACCATGTAAAACATTCCTAACGAAGGGTCCGAAAACATTACGCTCGACGATGGTGTTTGCCGAAAAGACAGCATCCACTGAATGGTCAAGAGAGACCTCTGTAAGTGCGGGCAGGGTAGGGAGACCAATTCGCTGCGGTGTGCAGCAAAGAAGGCAGCGGCGCTTGCTCTCTACCATCCTCCCCCGTCTGTAACATCCCCCTTGCTGTCAAACAACATTGTGCAGCTCAGGTACGAGTATAGGCAGCGACACCTGCTGGTGATGCACGGATGAGCATCTCTTTCTCTCCCACATTTCACGGCATCTGTAGACTAGTCTAGGCTACACAGCCATACAGTTAATAGGTATAATCTGATCTAACATGGTCTACTCTTCTCTTCTTACTAGTTCTTACTTTGAGCTGAATTTACTAAACTCAAGATGTCCGTAAGCTAGCCACTTTTCACTAGCCACTTTAAACAATGCTACCTTATATAATGTTACTTACCCTACATTATTCATCTCATATGCATATGTATATACTGTACTCTACATCATCGACTGCATCCTTATGTAACACATGTATCACTAGCCACTTTAACTATGCCACTTTGTTTACTTTGTCTACACACTCATCTCATATGTATATACTGTACTCGATACCATCTACTGTATGCTGCTCTGTACCATCACTCATTCATATATCCTTATGTACATGTTCCTTATCCCCTTACACTGTGTATAAGACAGTAGTTTTGGAATTGTTAGTTAGATTACTTGTTGGTTATCACTGCATTGTCGGAACTAGAAGCACAAGCATTTCGCTACACTCGCATTAACATCTGCTAACCATGTGTATGTGACAAATAAAAATTTGATTTGATTTGATTTGAGCTATATCATAGTTATATAGGCTACTTACTGCTTCAATGGAAATTAAAAGTAGGTGTCCATCCATTTAGTCCATAGGACCTATTGATCTTTAGGTGTCCACTGTGCATATGATGTGATCGACAAAGATTACACTTAAAAATAAAGTCTAACAAGGGTCTATTTCCCCCTCCACTCTCCTAGACATCCCTTTATTGTCTCGCTCAACCTAGTTTAGATGACATCATCTATCCCACAGGCATAGAGCACCAATATGACTACTGTACAGATGTGGGCCAGTCGCCACCACTTCCTCTTTATCAAATGGGTATACCACTGAGTCAGACAGCTACATCAGTAGGCCTAATGTTAAAAATATTTGTATTTGGGTTGGGGTGAGTGGATAGAGGTTTTGAAAGTTGATAAAAATTCCTACCACCCATTCGTAATTTAACCCCTGTTGAAATAAATAAATGCATAAATATGCATTACGTGGAGGTTTGCTATTCCTTCTGCACACACTTCCAAGGTGAATGGCCCTGAGGGAGTCTGTTTATAACACAATTCACATAAAGTAGCCAGGAGCACATATTTTGCACCTGTTTTTCTCACAAAAATAAATACTAAAAGGTCATATAAAAAGGAAATTGAAGTTCAAACAATGGTATACACAGGATGCAGGGAAAGCTTTGTGAAACACAATATCATGTTTTAGTATTTTGTGTACACCCCTAAACAGGTGCACATAAATACTAAAGTACATTTTACAGTAAACGATGTTCATCAGTATTGTTGAAGGTACCTATTTTAAGATATAGTGTTGCATAATAATTCAACATGGTGGTAGAAGGCACAGGTTCCCTGGCTGCTGCTCGTTGTTTTTATCAGTCCTGTCCCCAGGGACAATAAGAGCACAGCACACCTGATCTCGCTCTCTTCTCTCTGGTATCACACACAATGCACCGCTCTTATGGCCCAAGAAATACCTGAATAACTTTGCACTGTGTTTTGTTATGGTGTGGAAAATTCCGTACTCTGCAGCCACTGCTGCAGAGTTGAAAGGAGATTTTCCAGCAAAGGTAGGCTCTACCTTTGATTTATATCTCACTTGAGGTTGCAGTATGTTTATTTTATTTACCTAGGCAAGTCAGTTAAGAACAAATTCTTATTTTCAATGACAGCCTAGGAACGGTGGGTTAACTGCCTGTTCAGGGGCAGAACGACAGATTTGTACCTTGTCAGCTCGGGGATTTCAACTTGCAACCTTCCGTTTACTAGTCCAACACTCTAACCACTAGGCTACCCTGCCACCCCATGTGATGTGATGGAGTGTCTCCTTCACTAGACATTTGACTCGTAAATGTGTATGCAAATATTTATTCAGGAGCAAGATGTTTATAAAAAAAATATTTTAAAAATATTTTAAAAATTCACCAGTCCAAATCCCTCCATTTTCATCATCAGCACTTGGGATGCATGGGAACTGTTCAGCCAGTGTCAGAGGAGAAGTTGCATAGTCTCTGGTAAACCTTGAATGAGAAACAACACAGTGAGTGGACTCATATGAACAATACAGAGTATGTTCCACAATTCATATCTCATAACACATGTCAAACAATTCAATTGCTCACAAAAGAGCATTGTGCCATAATTGCTTTCCTTGGTGAACCGTAGCAACAGAACAGCCCAGTAGACCATGCATGGGGTGGTGAAGTCATGTGAGCAATGCTCCCCCGTGCCCTGGTCTGGGGAGCGTTTACAATGGCACGCTATTCCCTACGTAGTGCACTACTTTTGACCACGACCAATATAGGTTCTAGTCAAAAGTAGGGCACGCAATAGGGAATAGGGTGCCATTTGGGACGCAGACTGGTAGATGAAACCAGGCTATAATCCCCAGCTGAGCCAGTCTCCCCGGGCTCGGAGGCCTCACCACAGAGACAACGGCAAAGTCTGAGCCCAAGTGCTTCCATTTTGGATCCATGTCCTTTTTCTGGTCGATATAGAAAACTAATTCGCTCGTGACCTTGAAGAGGAGATTATAGGATGAAAGGCCAGGGATTTAGCCCCCAATGCACATCCCCCCCAACCCAAGCACAATCTAACTAAATGTATGAACAAGAGACTAGAGAGAGAGTGTGGGGCACCACTGCTCTATTGAAATGTAGCTCTCCCTTTTACTTAGGCAGCTTGAGTCACATATGGAGAAATTAATTGCAAAAGTATATTTTCAATCATTTTTCTGACAAATGTGAATATACAGCTTTTTGACAATGGACACTATTGGTATTTTACAGTGGAGCTCTGCTGTTGTATACAGTGCTACATTCTAGTTTACCAGCTCTAGGTTTCCCCAGTGCCCAGCTTGGCAGTAATGTGATGAAATGCTATAATAATTTTTAAAACGCCGTGGTCATTTAATATGCTGTACTGAAAAGTTATATGACAATATGTTACCATCTAGTGGACTTATTGATTACTGCAGGGATGACTGATCATCCTTCTTTCACTCCACTCAAATTACACTGCTCAAGAAACTAAAGGGAACACTAAAATAACACATCCTAGATCTGAATGAATGAAATATTCTTATTAAATACTTTTTTCTTTACATAGTTGAATGTGCTGACAACAAAATTACACAAAAATTATCAATGGAAATCAAATTTACCAACCCATGGAGGTCTGAATTTGGAGTCACACTCAAACTTGTAAAGCTAAAATCAATCTGGATAAGTGCTGCACAAAATATATACAAGTCTGTTGAGGTGGGAGTGCATTGAAGACGTTTGTTTCTGACTTGGTTGATACTTCATGCGCTCTCATCCTTTTGTGCGCCCTAGCCAATGATAGCACTGATGTGCGTTAGGTTGCCGTTTAAAACAGCTGTTCCCCGGCCGCCGATGACATGTACGTCGATTACCCGTCTCTTTGATTCAGAGGTTGCGTAAATGCGCAAGACACATTTCGGATGAATGCGTTCAGTTGTGCAACTGGCTAGGTATCCCATTTCCCTCTATAAATGCTGCGTTCATGTGCTAGTCGGAACTAGAATAGTCGGACATTTTGACATGTTAACTGGTTATAGATACACGTGCCGCTTTAAACAAATCAGCAGGTGGGACATTTCTGAGTTTCCGAGTTCCGACTAGCATATGAATGCAGCAAGAGTATCACAGTATGAATCATAAAAACTAGCGGTCAAACAGCGAAATGGTTCCAATTGTTTTTAAGAAACTTCAAATAGGGGCTGTTTTTCGTGTATGCTCACTCTGGCATGACGTTTTGACAACCATGTAAATCTCTCTCAGACCATGTGATTTATATTAATATATTTGCCTGTATTTACCTCCAACAAATGAAATGCTAATTAGCAGCTAATGTGGCTATCATAAAGAACCACATATGCCATGATGATCTGGAAAAGACTGCCGAATCGAGGCAAAGGTACGAATCTCTGGATGAACTGTCGAATATTTGCTAAATGTTCTAATGAATAAATTGGCCACATTTCTTTAAATATACCTGTTAGCAAAGGTGGCAGATAGAGATTAAATGCAGGAGCTTTGTGGGGATTTGTAGTCTTGCATGATGTCTACTTTGATGCTAATGAGCATTTTTCGAATCTAAGAGTGAATACAGCCAAATATATTGATAAAAGTCACCTTGTCCGAGAGAGATTTACACGGTTATCAAAACATCACGACAGGGAAAGTCTACATAAAACACAGACCTTGTTTGAAGTGGTTCTAAAATCCCCCAAAAAATGAATGGTGGAAAGAGTATTGGAACCATTCTGTTTGACCGCTAGGTTTTATGGGTATTATGACATCTCCACTGTGGGGCTCTTATGTGACTTGTAAAGCAAATCTTTGTCGGAGCTGAAGAAAACGGCAAGGAAGTTAGGGGTTTGTACTGTAACCATGCATTCTATGTAAAGGCAATATACCTAAGCAGATGTGAGTATCTAAATCCAGAAATGTTCACACGGTTTAGCGCAAATATTCCTGACCATAAAACCTACTCTACCTCAGTATCCACATTGAGTACGGTTTATCCATTTCATACTAGTCCTATGACTCGAATCCTCTTATATCACTCCCTCAAAAATGTAGCTCGGATTTTATAGTCAGAGGTTGACAGATTAAGCTACTCAAGGTAGATGCCGGTATCGATTAACAACGGCTGGCTGGCTGGCTGGCTGCAACCAGAGTATAGCCCTATTCGCACAGGACTAGTAATACTAGAGAATGTTAGTCATGTACACTACCGTTCAAATGTTTGGGGTCATGTCCTTGTTTTTGGGGTCATGTCCAAGAAATGTCCTTGTTTTTTAAAGAAAAGCACATTTTTTGTTCATTAAAATAACATCAAATTGATCAGAAATAAAGTGTAGACATTGTAAATGACTATTGTAGCTGGAAACGTCCGATTTTTTTATGGAATATCTACATAGGCATACAGAGGCCCATTATCAGCAACTATCACTCCTGTGTTCCAATGGCACGCTGTGTTAGCTAATCCAAGTTAATCATTTTAAAAGGCTAACTGATCATTAGAACACCCTTTTGCAATTATGTTAGTACAGCTGAAAACTGTTGTCCTGATTAAAAAAGCAATAAAACTTGCCTTCTTTAGACTAGTTGTGTATCTGGCCCATCAGCATTTGTGGGTTCGATTACCGGCTCAAAATGGCCAGAAACAAATTACTTTCTTCTGAAACTCGTCAGTCTATTCTTGTTCTGAGAAATGAAGGCTATTCCATGTGTGAAATTGGCAAGAAACTGAAGATCTCATTCAACGCTGTATACTACTCCCTTCACAGAACAGCGCAAACTGTCCCTAACCAGAATAGAAAGAGGAGTGGGAGGCCCCGGTGCACAACTGAGCAAGAGGACAAGTACATTAGAGTGTCTAGTTTGAGAAACAGATGCCTCACAAGTTCTCAACTGGCAGCTTCATTAAATAGTACCCGCAAAACACCAGTCTCAATGTCAACAGTGAAGAGGCGGATGCTTGCCTTCTAGTCAGAGTTGCAAAGAAAAAGACATATCTCAGACTGGCCAATAAAAATTGAAGATTAAGAAGTGCAAAATAACACAGACACTGAACAGAGGAACTCTGCCTAGAAGTCCAGCATCCCAGAGTCGTCTCTTCACTGCTGACGTTGAAAGTTGTTGACATTTATGCAGGTTGCCTTTTATTATTTTGTTCAGTATAAAAATGACTGACATGGCAGATTTGGACGGGACTTAAATGAAGAATGTTGTGATTTGTCCTCATGCACATATCTCCCCCAGTAAAACTAATCCTGTGCAAATAGGGCTTATGTCATCGACGGCACCGCATATATACTGCGCACTGTATTTTTCAAGGACGTGATTCACATCAGAAATCCTGATCATGTTTGAAGCGGTCTTTTGTGAGTACCAAAGATGGTTAAAAGATGTGCATCATCTGCTATAGACAAGCCTAAAAATGTGTGCAGCGAGCGCACATTTTCCTTATCTGTTTGAATGAAATGTATTATAGTGATATTTTCTATTCATTGATTTAATTGTACAATATCACCTACAGATCATTAAAAAATGATCACCTTGGCACCTTTTATTTCCCCAGCAAAGGTTTTCAGTCCAGTCAATATAACTAATTCACACTTTATGACCTCCATCCCACTGATGTAGCTATAACTGATGAAGGCCTAGCAAGCATACAAAATATTATAATTTAGTTTATTGCTGATTGTAATGACATTCAAGTCAATGTGGTACATATTTTCACTACTATTTCTTCAGTGTTGTGAATGACACTTGTGTTTCCTTGTTTTAAGAGTGGCTATGTGAACATGTTAGTGATGACAGAAGTTAAAGCTACTTATGCAGACTTCATAGCCTAGTTGAACTGCATGATATCCTCCAAAGCTCCACTGACAGATTCCAGGGATCTCCCGCTTAGCCTATCTCAACTAAACATCAACCAACCTAGTTATTAATTCAAATGTTCCTATTTCATTTGCTACATTATAGTGCTTATTCCCTATAGTGCACTACTTTTGACCCAGATTCGTATAGCCCCTGGTCAAACAGTGCATTATATCGGGAATAGGGTGCCATTTGAGACGTAGCCATGATGTTTCAATACAAAGAGCTATCGCCATTGTTTTTTTACTATATCTCTCACTGTGTTGCAGCTGAATGAGGACATGTGGCTGAATGAGGACATGGATATTCAGCGAGCGGGATATACGCTGCACCGGCAAAATAGAACAGCACACTCCGTTAAGACGAGGGTGGGGCGGTCTTTGCATTTTTGTAAACGACAGCTGATGCACGAAATCTAAGGAAGTCTCTAGATTTTGCTCGCCTGAAGTAGAGTATCTTGTTATAAATTGCAGACCACACTACATGCCTAGAGAGTTTTCAGCTTTTCGTGGCTGTTTATTTAACACCACAGACGGATGCTGGCACTAAGACTGCACTCAGTCAGCTGTATAAGGAAATAAGCAAACAGGAAACCACTCACCCAGAGGCGGCGCACCTAGTGGCCGGAGACTTTAAGGCAGAGAAACTTAAATCAGTTCTACCTAATTTCCATCAACATGTTAAATGTGCAACCAGACGGAAAACAATTCTAGATCACCTGTACTCCACACAGAGATGAATACAAAGCTCTCCCTCGCCCTCCATTTGGTAAATCCGACCACAACTCTATCCTCCTGATTCCTGCTTACAAGCAAAAAATTAAAGCAGAACGCACCAGTGATTCGGTCTATAAAAAAGTGGTCAGATGAAGCAGACGCTACAGGACTGCTTTGCTATCACAGACTGGAACATGTTCCGGGATTCTTCCTATGGCATTGAGGAGTACACCACATCAGTTACTGGCTTTATCAATAAGTGCATTGAGGACATCGTCCCCACAGTAACTGTACGTACATACCCCAACCAGAAGCCATGGATTACAGGCAACATTAGCACTGAGCTAAAGGGTAGCGTCGCCACTTTCAAGGTGCGGGACTCTAACCCAGAAGCTTATAAGATATCCTACTATGCCCTGCGACGAACCATCAAACAGGCAAAGCGTAAATACAGGGCTAAGATTGAATCGTACTACACCGGCTCCGACGCTTGCCTTATGTGGCAGGGCTTGCAAACTATTACAGACTTCAAAGGGAAGCACAACCACGAGCTGCCCAGTGACACGAGCCTACCAGATGAGCTAAATCACTTCTATGCTCTCTTTGAGGCAAGCAACACTGAGGCATGCATGAGAGCATCAGCTGTTCTGGACGACTGTGTGATCACGCTCTCCGTAGCCGACGTGAGTAAGACCTTAAAACAGGTCAACATTCACAAGGCTGAGGGGCCAGATGGATTACCAGGACGTGTGCTCCAGGCATGTGCTGACCAATTGGCAGGTGTCTTCACTGACATTTTCAACATGTCCCTGATTTAGTCTATAATACCAACATGTTTCAAGCAGATCACCATAGTCCCTGTGCCCAAGAACACGAAGGCAACCTGCCTAAATGACTACAGAGCCGTAGCACTCACGTCCATAGCCATGAAGTGCTTTGAAAGGCTGGTAAGGGCATCAACACCATTATCCCAGAAACCTTAGACCCACTCCAATTTGCATACCACCCAAACAGATCTACAGGTGATGCAATCTCTATTGCACTCCACACTGCCCTTTCCCACCTGGGCAAAAGGAATACTTATGTGAGAATGCTATTCATTGACTACAGTTCAGAGTTCAACACCAAAATACTCTCAAAGCTCAACACTAAGCTAAGGATCCTGGGACTGAACACCTCCCTCTGCAACTGGATCCTGGACTTCCTGACGGGCCGCCCCCAGGTGGTGAGGGTAGGTAGCAACATATATGCCATGCTGATCCTCAACACTGGAGCCCCCCAGGGGTGCGTGCTCAGTCCTCTCCTGTACTCTCTGTTCACCCACGACTGCATGGCTAGGCACGACTCCAACACCATCATTAAGTTTGCAGATGACACAACAGTGGTAGGCCTGATCAACGACAAGACAGCGTATAGGGAGGAGGTCAGAGACCTGGTCGGGTGCTGCCAGAATAACAACCTATCCCTCACCGTAACCAAGACTAAGGAGATGACCGTGGACTACAGGAAATGGAGGATTGAGCACGCCCCCATTCTCATTGACGGGGCTGTAGTGGAGCAGGTTGAGAGCTTCAAGTTCCTTGGTGTCCACATCACCAACAAACTAGAATGGTCCAAACACACCAAGACAGTTGTGAAGAGGGCATGACAAAGCCTATGCATAACTTCCGGCGCCGACAGAGATGGCCGCCTCGCTTCGCGTTCCTAGGAAACTATGCAGCTTTTTGTTTTTTTACGTGTTATTTCTTACATTAGTACCCAAGGTCATCTTAGGTTTCATTACATACAGTCAAGAAGAACTGCTGAATATAAGATCAGCGTCAACTCACCATCAGTACGACCAAGAATATGATTTTTGCGAAGCGGATCCTGTGTTCTGCCTTTCAACCAGGACAAAGGAATGGATCCCAGCTGGCGACCCAAAAAAATGACTCCGTAAAAGAGGGAAACGAGGCAGTCTTCTGGTCAGACTCCGGAGACGGGCACATCGTGCACCACTCCCTAGCATTCTTCTCGCCAATGTCCAGTCTCTTGACAACAAGGTTGATGAAATCCGAGCACGGGTAGCATTCCAGAGGGACATCAGAGACTGTAACGTTCTTTGCTTCACGGAAACATGGCTCACTGGAGAGACGCTATCGGAGGCGGTGCAGCCAGCGGGTTTCTCCACGCATCGCGCCGACAGAAACAAACATCTTTCTGGTAAGAAGAGGGGCGGGGGCGTATGCCTTATGGCTAACAAGACATGGTGTGATCACAGAAACATTCAGGAACTCAAATCCTTCTGTTCACCTGATTTAGAATTCCTCACAATCAAATGTCGACCGCATTATCTACCAAGAGAATTCTCCTCGATTATAATCACAGCCGTATATATCCCCCCCCCCAAGCAGACACATCGATGGCTCTGAACGAACTTTATTTGACTCTTAGCAAACTGGAATCTATACATCCTGAGGCTGCATTCATTGTAGCTGGGGATTTTAACAAGGTTAATCTGAAAACAAGACTCCCTAAATTGTATCAGGATATCGATTGCGCAACCAGGGCCGGAAAAACCTTGGATCAATGTTATCCTAACTTCCGCGACGCATGTAAGGCCCTGCCCTGCCCTCCTTTCGGAAAAGCTGACCACGACTCCATTTTGCTGATCCCTGCCTACAGACAGAAACTAAAACAAGAAGCTCCTACGCTGAGGTCTGTCCAATGCTGGTCCGACCAAGCTGAATCCACACTCCAAGACTGCTTCCATCACGTGGACTGGGATATGTTTCGTATTGCGTCAGATAACAACATTGACGAATACGCTGATTCGGTGTGCGAGTTCATTAGAACGTGCGTTGAAGATGTCGTTCCCATAGCAACAATTAAAACATTCCCTAACCAGAAACCGTGGATTGATGGCAGCATTCGCGTGAAACTGAAAGCGCGAACCACTGCTTTTAATCAGGGCGAGGTGACTGGTAACATGACCGAATACAAACAGTGCAGCTATTCCCTCCGCAAGGCTATCAAACAAGCTAAGCGTCAGTATGGAGATAAAGTAGAATCTCAATTCAACGGCTCAGACACAAGAGGTATGTGGCAGGGTCTACAGTCAATCACGGACTACAAGAAGAAAACCAGCCCAGTCACGGACCAGGATGTCTTGCTCCCAGGCAGACTAAATAACTTTTTTGCCCGCTTTGAGGACAATACAGTGCCACTGACTCGGCCTGCAACCAAAACATGCGGACTCTCCTTCACTGCAGCCGATGTGAGGAAAACATTTAAACGTGTTAACCCTCACAAGGCTGCAGGCCCAGACGGCATCCCCAGCCGCGCCCTCAGAGCATGCGCAGACCAGCTGGCCGGTGTGTTTACGGACATATTCCATCAATCCCTATACCAGTCTGCTGTTCCCACATGCTTCAAGAGGGCCACCATTGTTCCTGTTCCCAAGAAAGCTAAGGTAACTGAGCTAAACGACTACCGCTCCATAGCACTCACTTCCGTCATCATGAAGTGCTTTGAGAGACTAGTCAAGGACCATATCACCTCCACCCTACCTGACACCCTAGACCCACTCCAATTTGCTTACCGCCCAAATAGGTCCACAGACGATGCAATCTCAACCACACTGCACACTGCCCTAACCGATCTGGACAAGAGGAATACCTATGTGAGAATGCTGTTCATCGACTACAGCTCGGCATTCAACAACATAGTACCCTCCAAGCTCGTCATCAAGCTCGAGACCCTGAGTCTCGACCCTGCCCTGTGCAACTGGGTACTGGACTTCCTGACGGGCCACCCCCAGGTGGTGAGGGTAGGCAACAACATCTCCACCCCGCTGATCCTCAACACTGGGGCCCCGCAAGGGTGCGTTCTGAGCCCTCTCCTGTACTCCCTGTTCACCCACGACTGCGTGGCCACGCACGCCTCCAACTCGATCATCAAGTTTGCGGACGACACAACAGGGGTAGGCTTGATTACCAACAACGACGAGACGGCCTACAGGGAGGAGGTGAGGGCCCTCGGAGTGTGGTGTCAGGAAAATAACCTCACACTCAACGTCAACAAAACTAAGGAGATGATTGTGGACTTCAGGAAACAGCAGAGGGAACACCCCCCTATCCACATCGATGGAACAGTAGTGGAGAGGGTAGTAAGTTTTAAAATCCTCGGCATACACATCACAGACAAACTGAATTGGTCCACTCACACAGACAGCATCGTGAAGAAGGCGCAGCAGCGCCTCTTCAACCTCAGGAGGCTGAAGAAATTTGGCTTGTCACCAAAAGCACTCACAAACTTCTACAGATGCACAATCGAGAGCATCCTGGCGGGATGTATCACCGCCTGGTACGGCAACTGCACCGCCCACAACCGTAAGGCTCTCCAGAGGGTAGTGAGGTCTGCACAACGCATCACCGGGGGCAAACTACCTGCCCGCCAGGACACCTACACCACCCAATGTTACAGGAAGGCCATAAAGATCATCAAGGACAACAACCACCCGAGCCACTGCCTGTTCACCCCGCTATCATCCAGAAGGCGAGGTCAGTACAAGTGCATCAAAGCTGGGACCGAGAGACTGAAAAACAGCTTCTATCTCAAGGCCATCAGACTGTTAAACAGCCACCACTAATATTGAGTGGCTGCTGCCAACACACTGACTCAACTCCAGCCACTTTAATAATGGAATTGATGGGAAATGATGTAAAATATATCACTAGCCACTTTAAACAATGCTACCTAATATAATGTTTACATACCCTACATTATTCATCTCATATGTATACGTATATACTGTACTCTATATCATCTACTGCATCCTTATGTAATACATGTATCACTAGCCACTTTAACTATGCCACTTTGTTTACATACTCATCTCATATGTATATACTGTACTCGATACCATCTACTGTATCTTGCCTATGCTGCTCTGTACCATCACTCATTCATATATCTTTATGTACATATTCTTTATTCCCTTACACTGTGTATAAGACAGTAGTTTTGGAATTGTTAGTTAGATTACTTGTTGGTTATTACTGCATTGTCGGAACTAGAAGCACAAGCATTTCGCTACACTCGCATTAACATCTGCTAACCATGTGTATGTGACAAGTTAAATTTGATTTGATTTATTCCCCCTCAGAAACTAAAAAGATTTGAAATAGCTCCTCAGATCCTCAAAAGGTTCTACAGCTGCAACATCGAGAGCATGCTGACTGGTTGCATCACTGCCTGGTACGGCAATTGCTCGGCCTTTGACCGCAAGGCACTACAGAGGGTAGTGCGTACGGCCCAGTACATCATTGGGGCTAAGCTGCCTGCCATCCAAGAACCTCTACACCAGGCGATGTCAGAAGAAGGCCCTAAAAATTGTCAAAGACGCCAGCCACCCCAGTCATAGACTGTTCTCTCTACTTCCACATGGCAAGCGGTACCGGTGTGCCAAGTCTAGGACAAAAAGGCTCCTCAACAGTTTTTACCCCCAAGTCATAAGACTCCTGAACAGGTAGTCAAATGGCTACTCGGGCTATTTGCATTGTGTGCCCCCCCCGCCCCCAACCCCTCTTTCATGCTGCTTCTTCTCTCTGTTTATCATATACAGTATGCATAGTCACTTGAACTATACATTCATGTACATACTACTTCAATTGGCCTGACCAACTAGTGCCTCCGCACATTGGCTAACCGGGCTACCTGCATTGTGTCCCGCCACCCGCCAACCCCTGTTTTACGCTATTGCTACTCTCACTTCATCATATATGCATAGTCACTTTAACCATATCTACATAGACATACCACCTCAATCAGCCCGACTAACCGGTTCCTGTATGCAGCCTCTCTACTGTTATAGCCTCTCTACTGTCATATTACTGTCATATTACTGTTGTTTTTATTTATTTACGTACCTATTGTTCACATAATACCTTTTTGCACTGTTGGTTAGAGCCTGTAAGTAAGCATTTCACTGTAAGGGCTACACCTGTTGTATTCGGCACACGTGACAAATAAACTTTGATTTGATATAATGGTGCTGGTTGACAGTGGGATCCAGGTAGTAGATTGTACTATAGTAAATGGGGTTGCTGTAGCGTCAAAGGAGTTCAGTAATTGTGATCTCCTACTTCCTTCAGAAACAATATCCAGACAGGGACCCATTTTTATTGTTTGGACCCTAAAATAAGTGTATATGTTATACAATATATATCACTGATCACAGGTTTTTGTTGAACACCGTTGCCTTGGATGTAAAACGTCTGATACCTGATATCGGCATTATTTACACTAGGTCAACATCCTAATTTGTGCAGTGTTTCTTTACACACTTCTGCAATGTACTTTCACTATTTTATACATTTTGTGTGCTTTGTTTGGAGTTGTATTTTTCAACCGAGACTGTATCACTATTGATGTCGACCACAGATGCAGCAACCAATAATTTATGGCAAGTTAGTGTAACAGTTTGCAGTGCTGTTGTTGAAGCTAAGCACCACTGAAGTGGGTACTTCATTATGAACTGTGCATGCCTACTCCTGCTATGTAATGCTTTAAAATGTAGCTGATGAGCGTTTTCAATGATTGAGCTGTATCGTATTAATGGAAACCAAGACTGTTCTCAGGGCAGGTCTGCCGGTTTTGACTAGCATAAGTAACTTTTCGCAGCAGGTTAGGAGAACATGTATAATTAAGATAATTAACGTGGCGGGTTTAGGAGAATTAGGTTAAGGTTAGGAAAGGGTTAGCTAAAATGCAAAAATAGTCTCAAAGCCACTCAAACATATTTATCTACATCCAGGCCTGCCCTGAGAACAGACTTGGTTTCCACTAATGTGATTCTGCACTAATTGCAGTCATTCGATGTAGAATAATTCTTATTATAAACTGGGTGGTTCAAGCCATGAATTGGTTGACAGCCATGGTATATCAGACATTTTTTTTACTGCTCTAATTACATTGGTAACCAGCTTATAATGGCAATAAGGCACCTCAGGGATTTGTGGTATATGACCTATATATACCATGGCTAAGGTCTGTATCCAAGCATTCCATGTTACGTTGTGCACAAGAACAGCCCTTAGCCATGGTGTATTAGCCATATACCAAACCCCTATGGCCTTATTGCTTAATTATATTATTCCTTTCTAAATAATATGGACATGTCTTCCCAAAAGGGAGGGAACTGTGAACACAAGAAACATTGAACAAACAAAGAGGAACATTTTAATCAAAGATATGATTCAATTGAAAATGTAGTTGTAAAAAATATAAAGATTGCATGATTTATCAACATGTATATGTTTGTTACAAAATTACACTAGGTGACTGGTTATTTAGGAATCAGTTTAGCTAACATGTACAAACCCATCAATGTGGAGTGGGAATGTGTAACTACTTTGTTTAATGTTCCAGAACTTTACAACAATTAACAATAAACACAGTTCCACTGTTTGTTTTCTTGTCTTTTCTGATTTGATCAGTTTGTAGAGCATGGCGTCCACAATGCCAAGATGGTGGGTTCAATTCCAGGGACAACCAATATGTAAAATGTATGCACACATGTCTGTAAGTCGCTTTGGATAAAAACATCTGCTAAATGGCATTATCATATCCTACTTAGGAAAGTGCTATAATGAGTAATTTACCTTTGAGAAGAGTTATAACTCTTTCACTTTGAAGGATATCAAAGTATATGCACTGAGTGTACAGAACATTAGGAACACCTTCCTAATATTGAGTTGCACCCCCTTTTGCCCTCAGAACAGCCTCAACTCGTTGGGCATCGACCACAAGGTGTCGCAAGCGTTCCACAGGGGTGCTGGTTCATGTTGACTCCAATACTTCCAAAAGTTGTGTTAAGTTGACTGGATGTCCTTTGGATGGTGGGCCATTCTTGATACACACAGGAAACTGTTGAGCGTGAAAAACCCAGCAGCGTTGCAGTTCTTGAAACACTTGAACCGGTGCGCCTGGCACCTACCACCATACCCCATTCAAAAGCACTTAAATATTTTGTCTTGCCCATTCACCCTCTGAATGGCACACATTCACAATTCATGTCTCAAGGCTTGAACATATTTCTTTAACTTGTCTCCTTCATCTACACTGATTGAAGTGGATTTAACAGGTGACATCAATAAGGGATCATAGCTTTCACCTGGATTCACCTGGTCAGTCTATGTCATGGAAAGAGCAGGTGTTCCTAATGTTTTGTGCACTGTAGTTTTGTACATTTGGTTAACATGGTGCAAATAAGGTGCAAATAGAATACTATTTGACTCAATAATCAGCATTGATAATCATGGTACACAGCATATTGTATCACAGGGTCTGAACGACCCTCTCCCTATAAAAGTCAGCATGTCAAAGCAGCTGAATGTTGTGACGGCGAGAGCAATCTCATTCTTTACCTGGAGATTGGCATTAAAATGACTCACATAGTAAATCCTGAATGCATTGTATGGAACAAAGCATACTATAATGACCAGCATAAAGAAAATACTTTTGATCTGAGCCCAAAACTCCTGTTGCGAGAAGATCATCGCCCTGTGAGTTCTGTACACACACCACAGAATACACATCTGACAACAGCCCAGGGCTAATGTAAGTATGATGATGAGAGCACTGAGGATGTAGTTCAGCACAGCTACAGCATGTTCCTCATCAAAAACCCCTCCAAAGTTAAAGCACTGATTGTCACTGGTGGTTGTGTTACTGTCTGTAGATGATCCATATTTCACAGCAGTTAAAGGGACCACCACAATTAGAATGAGGCGCCAGACTGCAGCACTGGCCCCCACGGCATGTAGCCTCCTGTAGAACACCTGCTTAGAACTCCTGAAGAAGTCGTGATAGCGGATCACCAGAATTATCACGTAGAAGATAAAGGCTAGGTACATGTGAGCGAGGATCATGGCACTGACCACCTTGCAGAAGTTAGGGCCGAGATGCCACTCGCCGGCCGCATAGAAATAGAGGCGGAAGGGCACAGTCAGGAGAAAGAGGATGTGGACCATGATCAGGTTCAAGACGGCTGTGGTGGTCACCGAGCAGGCGTTGAACTTGATGTTGTTGATCATGAGGGACATGCTGATGATCCCTCCAATAAGCACTATAGTGTATATTGACAGCAATGCATATCTGTATGATTGAGGTATGACATTGTCATCTATGTTGTCGCAAGATGTATTGCTCTCATTCCCCATTCTCTCGTCTTGGGTCTCTGAAATGCTAAATAAGGAGTAAGTTTGAAGTAAGACATTTAACACTATTATTTAGATACAAAGAGTATGCTTATAAATTCACTGTTTGGTTAGTTAGGTGGTCGTCTTACCTTAGTTGAATGCACCAACTGTGAGTGGCTCTGGATAAGAGCATCTGCTAAATGACCAAAATGTGAATGTAGATGTAAATGTAGAAGACAAGAGGCGGTGGAAGTAAAAGTGTCAATAGTACAGTATGTAAATACTGTTGTAGGCAACTGTATAGAAAATGGACATAGATCTACCCATACCCATAGAATCTGTACATAGCTAAACTGTCATGTTTTGTCATTTATTATCTTGTCTTGTCCCTGTGCTTCCCATTCTATTCGTTTCCCTCTGCTGGTCTTATTAGGTTCTTTCCCTCTTTCTATCCCTCTCTCTCCCCCTCCCTCTCTCACTCTCTCGCTCTCTCTTCTCTCTATCGTTCCGTTCCTGCTCCCAGCTGTTCCTATTCCCCTTATCATCATTTAGTCTTCCCACACCTGTTCCCGATCCTTTTCCCTGATTAGAGTCCCTATTTCACTCCTTGTTTCCCGTACCTGCCCTGTCGGATCCTCATTTATAATTCACCGTGCTGTGTCTATGTTTTGCCCTGTCGTGTCGTGTTTCCCTCAGATGCTGCGTGGTGAGCAGGTGTCTGAGTCTGCTAGGTTCAAGTGCCTTCCCGAGGCAACCTGCAGTTCTCGATCAAGTCTCCAGTCCGTTCTCGTCTTTACATGTAGTATTATGCTTTTTGTTTTGTAAAGTTTATTCTGGATTAAATACTCTGTTTTCGCCAAGTCGCTTTTGGGTCCTCATTCACCTGCATGACAGAAGGATCCGACCAAGGAATGGACCCAGCGACTACAGACGCTCGTAACACTGCCGTCGAGATCCAAGGAGCCATGCTCGGCAGACACGAGCAGGAATTGTCTGCTGCTCGCCATGCCGTGGAGAGCCTGGCCGCTCAGGTTTCCGACCTCTCTGGACAGTTCCAGAGTCTTCGTCTCGTGCCACCTGTTACTTCCTGGCCTGCCGAGCCTCCAGAAACTAGGGTTAATAACCCACCTTGCTACTCCGGGCAGCCCACTGAGTGCCGCTCCTTTCTCACCCAGTGTGAGATTGTGTTCTCTCTCCAACCCAACACATACTCTAGAGAGAGAGCTCGGGTTGCTTACGTCATTTCACTCCTTACTGGCCGGGCCCGAGAGTGGGGCACAGCTATCTGGGAGGCAAGGGCTGATTGTTCTAACAATTACCAGAACTTTAAAGAGGAGATGATTCGGGTTTTTGACCGTTCAGTTTTTGGTGGGGAGGCTTCTAGGGTCCTGGCTTCCCTATGCCAAGGTGATCGATCCATAACGGATTACTCTATAGAGTTTCGTACTCTTGCTGCCTCTAGTGACTGGAACGAGCCGGCGCTGCTCGCTCGTTTTCTGGAGGGACTCCACACAGTGGTCAAAGATGAGATTCTCTCTCGGGAGGTTCCTTCCAGTGTGGACTCTTTGATTGCTCTCGCCATCCGCATAGAACGACGGGTAGATCTTCGTCACCAGGCTCGTGGAAGAGAGCTCGCATCAACGGTGTTTCCCTGCTCCGCATCGCAACCATCTCCCTCCTCTGGCTCTGAGACTGAGCCCATGCAGCTGGGAGGGATTCGCATCTCGACTAAGGAGAGGGAACGGAGGATCACCAACCGCCTGTGCCTCTATTGCGGATTTGATGGACATTTTGTTAATTCATGTCCAGTAAGAGGCCAGAGCCCATCAGTAAGCGGAGGGCTACTGGTGAGCGCTACTACTCAGGTCTCTTCATCTAGATCTTGTACTACTATGTCGGTCCATCTACGCTGGACCGGTTCGGGTGCTACATGCAGTGCCTTGATTGACTCTGGGGCTGAGGGTTGTTTCATGGACGAAGCATGGGTTCGGAAACATAACATTCCTTTCAGACAGTTAGACAAGCCTACGCCCATGTTTGCCTTAGATGGTAGTCATCTTCCCAGTATCAGAATTGAGACACTACCTTTAACTCTCACAGTATCTGGTAACCACAGTGAGACTATTTCTTTTTTGATTTTTCGTTCACCTTTCACACCTGTTGTTTTGGGTCATCCCTGGCTAGTATGTCATAATCCTTCTATTAATTGGTCTTGTAATTCTATCCTATCCTGGAACGTATCTTGTCATGTGAAGTGCTTAATGTCTGCCATCCCTCCCATTTCTTCTGTCCCCACTTCTCAGGAGGAACCTGGCGATTTGACAGGAGTGCCGGAGGAATATCATGATCTGCGCACGGTCTTCAGTCGGTCCCGAGCCAACTCCCTTCCTCCTCACCGGTCGTATGATTGTAGTATTGATCTCCTTCCGGGGACCACTCCTCCTCGGGGTAGACTATACTCTCTGTCGGCTCCCGAACGTAAGGCTCTCGAGGATTATTTATCTGTGTCTCTTGACGCCGGTACCATAGTGCCTTCTTCCTCTCCGGCCGGGGCGGGGTTCTTTTTGTTAAGAAGAAGGACGGTACTCTGCGCCCCTGCGTGGATTATCGAGGGCTGAATGACATAACGGTTAAGAATCGTTATCCGCTTCCCCTTATGTCATCAGCCTTCGAGATTCTGCAGGGAGCCAGGTGCTTTACTAAGTTGGACCTTCGTAACGCTTACCATCTCGTGCGCATCAGAGAGGGGGACGAGTGGAAAACGGCGTTTAACACTCCGTTAGGGCATTTTGAGTACCGGGTTCTGCCGTTTGGTCTCGCCAATGCGCCAGCTGTTTTTCAGGCATTAGTTAATGATGTTCTGAGAGACATGCTGAACATCTTTGTTTTTGTCTATCTTGACGATATCCTGATTTTTTCACCGTCACTCGAGATTCATGTTCAGCACGTTCGACGTGTTCTACAGCGCCTTTTAGAGAATTGTCTCTACGTAAAGGCTGAGAAGTGCTCTTTTCATGTCTCCTCCGTTACTTTTCTCGGTTCCGTTATTTCCGCTGAAGGCATTCAGATGGATTCCGCTAAGGTCCAAGCTGTCAGTGATTGGCCCGTTCCAAGGTCACGTGTCGAGTTGCAGCGCTTTTTAGGTTTCGCTAATTTCTATCGGCGTTTCATTCGTAATTTCGGTCAAGTTGCTGCCCCTCTCACAGCTCTTACTTCTGTCAAGACGTGTTTTAAGTGGTCCGGTTCCGCCCAGGGAGCTTTTGATCTTCTAAAAGAACGTTTTACGTCCGCTCCTATCCTCGTTACTCCTGACGTCACTAGACAATTCATTGTCGAGGTTGACGCTTCAGAGGTAGGCGTGGGAGCCATTCTATCCCAGCGCTTCCAGTCTGACGATAAGGTTCATCCTTGCGCTTATTTTTCTCATCGCCTGTCGCCATCTGAGCGCAACTATGATGTGGGTAACCGTGAACTGCTCGCCATCCGCTTAGCCCTAGGCGAATGGCGACAGTGGTTGGAGGGGGCGACCGTTCCTTTTGTCGTTTGGACAGACCATAAGAACCTTGAGTACATCCGTTCTGCCAAACGACTTAATGCCCGTCAAGCTCGTTGGGCGTTGTTTTTCGCTCGTTTCGAGTTTGTGATTTCTTACCGTCCGGGTAGCAAGAACACCAAGCCTGATGCCTTATCCCGTCTGTTTAGTTCTTCTGTGGCTTCTACTGATCCCGAGGGGATTCTTCCTTATGGGCGTGTTGTCGGGTTGACAGTCTGGGGAATTGAAAGACAGGTTAAGCAAGCACTCACGCACACTGCGTCGCCGCGCGCTTGTCCTAGTAACCTCCTTTTCGTTCCTGTTTCCACTCGTCTGGCTGTTCTTCAGTGGGCTCACTCTGCCAAGTTAGCTGGTCATCCCGGTGTTCGAGGCACTCTTGCGTCTATTCGCCAGCGCTTTTGGTGGCCGACTCAGGAGCGTGACACGCGCCGTTTCGTGGCTGCTTGTTCGGACTGCGCGCAGACTAAGTCGGGTAACTCTCCTCCTGCCGGTCGTCTCAGACCGCTCCCCATTCCTTCTCGACCATGGTCTCACATCGCCCTAGACTTCATTACCGGTCTGCCTTTGTCTGCGGGGAAGACTGTGATTCTTACGGTTGTCGATAGGTTCTCTAAGGCGGCACATTTCATTCCCCTCGCTAAACTTCCTTCCGCTAAGGAGACGGCACAAATCATTATCGAGAATGTGTTCAGAATTCATGGCCTCCCGTTAGACGCCGTTTCAGACAGAGGCCCGCAATTCACGTCACAGTTTTGGAGGGAGTTCTGTCGTTTGATTGGTGCGTCCGTCAGTCTCTCTTCCGGGTTTCATCCCCAGTCTAACGGTCAAGCAGAGAGGGCCAATCAGACGATTGGTCGCATACTACGCAGCCTTTCTTTCAGAAACCCTGCGTCTTGGGCAGAACAGCTCCCCTGGGCAGAATACGCTCACAACTCGCTTCCTTCGTCTGCTACCGGGTTATCTCCGTTTCAGAGTAGTCTGGGTTATCAGCCTCCTCTATTCTCTTCCCAGCTTGCCGAGTCCAGCGTTCCCTCCGCTCAAGCGTTTGTCCAACGTTGTGAGCGCACCTGGAGGAGGGTGAGGTCTGCACTTTGCCGCTACAGGGCACAGACTGTGAGAGCCGCCAATAAACGCAGGATTAAGAGTCCTAGGTATTGTTGCGGCCAGAGAGTGTGGCTTTCCACTCGCAACCTTCCTCTTACGACAGCTTCTCGTAAGTTGACTCCGCGGTTCATTGGTCCGTTCCGTGTCTCCCAGGTCGTCAATCCTGTCGCTGTGCGACTGCTTCTTCCGCGACATCTTCGTCGCGTCCATCCTGTCTTCCATGTCTCCTGTGTTAAGCCCTTTCTTCGCACCCCCGTTCGTCTTCCCTTCCCCCTCCCGTCCTTGTCGAGAGCGCACCTATTTACAAGGTACATAAGATCATGGACATGCGTTCTCGGGGACGGGGTCACCAATACTTAGTGGATTGGGAGGGTTACGGTCCTGAGGAGAGGAGTTGGGTTCCGTCTCGGGACGTGCTGGACCGTTCACTCATTGATGATTTCCTCCGTTGCCGCCAGGATTCCTCCTCGAGTGCGCCAGGAGGCGCTCGGTGAGTGGGGGGGTACTGTCATGTTTTGTCATTTATTATCTTGTCTTGTCCCTGTGCTTCCCATTCTATTTGTTTCCCTCTGCTGGTCTTATTAGGTTCTTTCCCTCTTTCTATCCCTCTCTCTCCCCCTCCCTCTCTCACTCTCTCGCTCTCTCTTCTCTCTATCGTTCCGTTCCTGCTCCCAGCTGTTCCTATTCCCCTTATCATCATTTAGTCTTCCCACACCTGTTCCCGATCCTTTTCCCTGATTAGAGTCCCTATTTCACTCCTTGTTTCCCGTACCTGCCCTGTCGGATCCTCATTTATAATTCACCGTGCTGTGTCTATGTTTTGCCCTGTCGTGTCGTGTTTCCCTCAGATGCTGCGTGGTGAGCAGGTGTCTGAGTCTGCTAGGTTCAAGTGCCTTCCCGAGGCAACCTGCAGTTCTCGATCAAGTCTCCAGTCCGTTCTCGTCTTTACGTGTAGTATTATGCTTTTTGTTTTGTAAAGTTTATTCTGGATTAAATACTCTGTTTTCGCCAAGTCGCTTTTGGGTCCTCATTCACCTGCATGACATAAACAGCACTGACAAATAACAGTCATGATCTAAGTCATCTGAAAAGCCCAATAAAGAGATCTGGCAAAGGGAATACGTGAGAATATAGTAAAACAGACAAGATCTGAATAAATAGAAACACAAATTCAGCTGACCCTCTTCTGAAGCAACACGAGAGAAACACATGGTCATACCTTTGACATAACATAAGGTTGTCCTTTTCAGAGTACTCACCGGCTGCATACACACCGAAGAACTGGCCTCTCCAGTAGTCATTGGTATGCAGATACGACCTGTCAGGAGGTACAGTTGGATAATTATTGACTCCAATGACAAGAGTTTTTCTGCGTGTGGCTTGTAGCTGATAGATTTTACCAGATTTCTAGTAAAGTACAGTACCAGTAATAAGTTTGGGCACACCTACTCATTCAAGGGATTTTCTTTATTTTTACTAATTTCTACATTGTAGAATAATAGTGAGGACATCAAAACTATGAAATAACACATATGGAATCATGTAATAACCAAAATAACTGTTAAACAAATCTAAATGTATTTTAGATTTTAGATTCTTCAAAGTAGCCATCCTTTGCCTTGATAACAGCTTTGCACACTCTTGGCATTCTCTCAACCAGCTTCATGAGGCAGTCACCTGGGGTGCATTTCAATTAACAGGTGCCTTGTTAAAAGTTCATTTGTGGAATTTCTTTCCATCTTAATGCGTTTGAGCCAATCAGTTGTCTTGTGACAAGGTAGGGAGATGGTATAAAGAAGATTGCCCTATTTGCTAAAAAAAGACCAAGTCCATATTATGGCAAGAACAGCTCAAATAAGCAAAGAGAAACGACAGTAAATCATTACTTCAGGACATGGTCAGTCAATATGAAACATTTCAAGAACTTTGAAAGTTTCTTCAAGTGCAGTCGCAAAAACCATCAAGTGCTATGATGAAACTGTCTCTCATGAGGACCGCCACAGGAAAGGAAGGCCCAGAGTTACCACTGCTGCAGAGGATAAGTTAGTTGGAGTTACGAGCCTCCGATTGCAGCCCAAATAAATGCTTCACTGAGTGGTCAAATCTCTGCAAAGAAACCACTACTAAAGGACACCAATAATAAGAAAAGACTTGCTTGGGCCAAGAAACAAGAGCAATGGACATTAGACCGCTGGAATTCTTCTCTCCACTGGCTTCCAGTTGAAGCCCGCATCCGCTACAAGACCATGGTGCTTGCCTACGGAGCTGTGAGGGGAACGGAGCTGTGAGGAGCTGTGAGGGGAACGGCACCTCAGTACCTCCAGGCTCTGATCAGGCCCTACACCCAAACAAGGGCACTGCGTTCATCCACCTCTGGCCTGCTCTCCTCCCTACCACTGAGGAAGTACAGCTCCCGCTCAGCCCAGTCAAAACTGTTCGCTGCTCTGGCCCCCCCAATGGTGGAACAAACTCCCTCACGACGCCAGGACAGCGGAGTCAATCACCAGCTTCCGGAGACACCTGAAACCCCACCTCTTTAAGGAATACCTAGGATAGGATAAGTATTCCCTCTCCCCCCCCCCCCCCTTTAAGATTTAGATGCACTATTGTAAAGTGACTGTTCCACTGGATGTCATAAGGTGAATGCACCAATTTGTAAGTCGCTCTGGATAAGAGCGTCTGCTAAATGACTTAAATGTAATGTAAATGGAATTCTTTCTTTGGTCTGATGAGTCAAAATTTGAGATTTTTGGTTCCAACCGCCGTGTCTTTGTGAGACGCAGAGTAGGCGAACGGACAATCTCTGCATGTGTGGTTCCCACTGTGAAGCATGGAGGATGAGGTGTGACGGTGTGGGGGTGCTTTGCTGGTGACCCTCTCAGTGATTTATTTAGAATTCAAGGCACACTTAACCAGCATGTCTACCACAGCATTTTGCAGCGATACGCCATCCCATCTGGTTTGCGCTTAGCGGGACTATCATTTGTTTTTCAACACTACAATGACCCAAAACACACCTCCAGGCTGTGTAAGGGCTACTTGAACAAGAAGAAGAGTGATGGAGTGCTGCATCAGATGACCTGGCCTCCATAATCACCGACCTCAACCCAATTGAGATGGTTTGGGATGAGTTGGACCGCAGAGTGAAGGAAAAGCAGTCAACAAGTCCTCAGCATATGTGGGAACTCCTTCAAGACTGTTGGAAAATAATTCCTCATGACGTTGGTTGAGAGAATGCCAAGAGTGTGCAAAGCTGTCATCAAGGCTGTCATCAAGATTTTAGATTCTACTTTGAAGAATCTAAAATCTAAAATCTATTTTGATTTGTTGAACACTTTTTTGGTTACTACATGATTCCATATGTGTTATTTTATAGTTTTGATGTCTTCACTATTATTCTACAATGTAGAAAATAGTACAAATAAATAAAAACAGTTGAATGAGTAGATGTGTCCAAACTTTTGACTGGGACTGTAGATCAATTTATCTACGGCGGAAATATAACCAAATACTTCCTATTACTGACAGGCGAGACGTGAAAGCAAATATTGGCTGAATATCAAAGATAAGGTTACAGTAATTCCCTTTGGGTTTATATATTGTCAATGCTAATTTACCATTTACTGAGAGCAGGAGCAGGAGTCTCTGGATGCAGTAAATCTGTCTGCCAGGAAGGTACCCAACATGTTATGTAGATCATGACACTGAGACACTCGTCTTTATCTTAGGAGACATATTTCATAATCCTTTATTAGTGCAGAATAGAGAACTGAAATAAGGAACTAAAACACCTTTCTAATCTACAGCATCACTAAATGGAATGTCAACAAATACCCTTACGTTTTCCTCCCAATGATAAAGCATGAACTGAAGAAGCCCAGAACATTTCCTGATTCCTTTGTATTGCCTTTGTAAACCGGCTTAATTTAGCTATTGGTGGTACGGCATAAAAGTTACTTCCAACATTGCATCAATTGTACTGTATGCACAGCACATTCGCACAACGTCTTCAATTTTGAATTGTGTAGATATATGTAGTACCATTTCATTTTTAAAGGCAATACAAAGAAATCAAGAAGTGTAAGGGGCTTCTCCAGTCCATACTTTATCAGTGGGAGGAGCATTAAAGGGTATTTGTTGACTTTCCATTTAGTGATGGTGTAGATCATAAAGGTGTTTCAGTTCATTGTTTTCAGTTCTCTTTTCTGCACCAATAAATGATTTTGAAATATGTTACCTGGAACCGGCTCCTGCACCTTGGGTCAAAGTGAGAGCCAGGTGAAACCAAGCTCCAGCACTTTACGGGTCCAAAGAGAAGTTAAAACACAGGTTAAAAGTACGATAAACTAAGGTTAGGTCTAGGGTTAACCCTAGCTTCATGTCCACATCCTGGTTCAACCCTAACTTAAGCCTCACCCACAACCCTAACCCTAGCTTCATGTCCACATCCCGGTTCAACCCTAATGTCCACATCCCAGTTCAAACCTAGCCTCAACCACAACCCGAACCCTAGCTTCATGTCCACATCCCGGTTCAACCCTAATGTCCACATCCCAGTTCAAACCTAGCCTCAACCACAACCCGAACCCTAGCTTCATGTCCACATCCCGGTTCAACCCTAATGTCCACATCCCAGTTCAAACCTAGCCTCAACCACAACCCGAACCCTAGCTTCATGTCCACATCCCGGGTTCAACACTTTCCCTTGCCTCAACCACAACCCTAGCTTCATGTCCATATTCCAGTTCATCTCCAACCACAACCCTTATCCTAATCTTGGCATAACCCTAACTAGGTTTGAATAGCAACCGGGGTACGGAGATTTTCCACCCAAACCCACTCCCCTTATTCGGGATAAATATCTGCAAAAAAAACGGTAAATTCAAATAAATTATTTCTATGAACAGCATGACGTGAAATGGAACTGTTAAATGATATGTGATGTCTACATCTGTCTTCTCTATGGACCCCGGCCTACTCTCTGCTATCTGTATGATCAATCATTAAAGCTCAGGGTGGGGACAGACAGCGGATCTCAGTATAGAGCACAGCGCATAATGCATGTATCATCTCATCAGGGTAACTTTTTTTCTTATGAAAGGTAGGACTACATTTGTTGCAGTAATATAAAGACTGAATGTGGTCTAATTTACGTATCTCAATCTGGCGATTTGTTTTATTTAATTGCAGCTGCAGAGTTTTAAAACAGCATATCACGCAAATATTGTTACCTTAAATGACTGCACATGCGGGCACTTTCACAATCGTTCTCTCTCTCCATCAATTCTATTCAAATTGCATCCAAAATGGACATTGATCTATCATACCCATAGAATCTGTACATCTGTCCGGGGGTGTCCTCGAATGGGGCCACAGTGTCTCCTGAACCCTCCTGTCTCAGTAGTTTGTGTCGGGGGGCTAGGGTCAGTTTGTTATATCTGGAGTACTTCTCCTGTCCTATTCGGTGTCCTGTGTGAATCTAAGTGTGCATTCTCTAATTCTCTCCTTCTTTCTTTCTCTCTCTCGGAGGACCTGAGCCCTAGGACCATGCCCCAGGACTACCTGACATGATGGCTCCTCGCTGTCCCCAGTCCACCTGGCCATGCTGCTGCTCCAGTTTCAACTGACCTGAGCCCTAGGACCATGCCCCAGGACTACCTGACATGATGACTCCTTGCTGTCCCCAGTCCACCTGGCCATGCTGCTGCTCCAGTTTCAACTGTTCTGCCTTACTATTATTTGACCATGCTGGTCATTTATGAACATTTGAACATCTTGGCCTTGTTCTGTTATAATCTCCACCCGGCACAGCCAGAAGAGGACTGGCCACCCCACATATGGTCTCTCTAATTCTCTCTTTCTTTCTCTCTCTCTCTCTGAGGACCTGAGCACAAGGACCGTGCCCCAGGACGACCTGACATGATGACTCCTTGCTGTCCCCAGTCCACCTGACTGTGCTGCTGCTCCAGTTTCAACTGTTCTGCCTTGTTATTATTCGACCATGCTGGTCATTTATGAACATTTGAACATCTTGGCCATGTTCTGTTATAATCTCCACCCGGCACAGCCAGAAGAGGACTGGCCACCCCACATAGCCTGCTTCCTCTCTAGGTTTCTTCCTAGGTTTTGTCCTTTCTAGGGAGTTTTTCCTAGCCACCGTGCTTCTACACCTGCATTGCTTGCTGTTTGGGGTTTTAGGCTAGGTTTCTGTACAGCACTTTGAGATATCAGCTGATGTACGAAGGGCTATATAAATCAAATTTGATTGAATTTGATTGACATAGCTAAACAGCACTGACAAATAACAGTCATGATCTAAGTCGTCTGAAAAGCCCAATAAAGAGATCTGGCAAAGGGAATACGTGAGAATATAGTAAAACAGACAAGATCTGAATAAATAGAAACACAAATTCAGCTGACCCTCTTCTGAAGCAACACATGAGAGAAACACATGGTCATACCTTTGACATAACATAAGGTTGTCCTTTTCAGAGTGCTCACCGGCTGCATACACACCGAAGAACTGGCCTCTCCAGTAGTCATTGGTATGCAGATACGACCTGTCAGGTGGTACAGTTGGATAATTATTGACTACAATGACAAGAGTTTTCCTGTGTGTGGCTACTTTGTGTGGAGATCTCATTTCACTGTTTATCAAATTTCTAGTAAAGTACAGTACCAGTCATACGTTTGGACACATCTACACATTCAAGTCATTTATTTTATTTGACTATTTTCTACATTGTAGAATAATAGTGAAGACATCAACACTATGAAATAACACATATGGAATCATGTAGTAACCATGCACATCTAATTTACATATCTCAATCTGCTGATTTTATTTAATTTAATTGCAGCTGCAAAGTTTTAAAACAGCCTATCACGCAAATATCGTTGCTTTTAAATCAGTACGTATGCGGGGACTTTCACTATACAGTCGTGGCCAAATTTTTTACAAAGTTTGCTGCTGCAGTGTCTTTAGATATTTGTCAGATGTTACTATGGAATACTGAAGTATAATTACAAGCATTTCATAAGTGTCAAAGGTATTTATTGACAATTACATGAATTTGTTGCAAAGAGTCAATGTTTGCAGTGTTGACCCTTCTTTTTCAAGACCTCTGCAATCCGCCCTGGCATGCTGTCAATTAACTTCTGGGCCACATCCTGACTGATGGCAGCCCATTCAGGCATAATTAATGCTTGGAGTTTGTCAGAATTTGTGGGGTTTTGTTTGTCCACCCGTCTCTTCAGATTTGACCAAAGGTTCTCAATGGGATTAAGGTCTGGGGGGTTTCCTGGCCATGGGACCCAAAATATCAATGTTTTGTTCCCCGAGCCACATAGTTATTACTTTTGCCTTATGGCAAGGTGCTCCATCATGCTGGGAAAGGCCTTGTTCGTCACCAAACTGTTCCTGGATGGTTGGAAGAAGTTGCTCTCGGAGGATGTGTTGGTACCATTCTTTATTCATGGCTGTGTTCTTAGGCACAATTGTGAGAGATCCCACTCTCTTGGCTGAGAAGCAACCCCACACATGAATGGTCTCAGGATGCTTTACTGTTGGCATGACACGGGACTGATGGTAGCGCTCACCTTGTCTTCTCCGGACAAGCTTTTTTCCGGATGCCCCAAACAATCGGAAAGGGGATTCATCAGAGAAAATTACTTTACCCCAGTCTTCAGCAGTCCAATTCCTGTACCTTTTGTAGAATATCAGTCTGTCCCTGATGTTTTTCCTGGAGAGAAGTGGCTTCTTTGCTGCCCTTCTTGACACCAGGCCATCCTCCAAAAGTCTTCACCTCACTGTGCATGCAGATGCACTCACATCTACCTGCTGCCATTCCTGAGCAAGCTCTGTACTGGTGGTGCCCCGATCCCGCAGCTGAATCAACTTTAGGAGACGGTCCTGGCGCTTGCTGTTCTTTCTTGGGTGCCCTGAAGCCTTCTTCACAACAATTGAACCGCTCTCCTTGAAGTTCTTGATGATCCGATAAATGGTTAATTTTGGTGCAATCTTACTGGCAGTCTTATATAGCCTCTGTCTCTTGCACAAAATAACCTGCGCTCCACTGGCCTCTCTCCTAAGAAAACGCTCCTTAACTCTTGGAGTCCCAGGAAAAGCTAGACTAGAATAGCTTGCTGAAAAATGTGTTTCTTATGCATTTCTTATGCTAATAGACTATTCCAAGCAGGATGCAAGCTCTTGTTTGCTGAATGTTAATACAGCAGTCAATATAACTTACAGGGAGAGAACTGTGATGGTGATAGAATACAGCAGCTATTTATTCAGACCCATAACCATTCAATATACATGAAGAGAAGTGATATCCATCTGCATCTTATTCTATATCGTTACGATGATGAAGATAAGGACAATACATTTATTTTATTTAACCGTTGAAAGCCAGGAAGGAATGAAGCAACAATAAATATATAGAGAAAGAGAAGGTAGCTCTGCAAGTTGCACAACATTAGGATAAATATTTTGAAAGGTATATACAGTTGAAGTTGGAAGTTTACATACACCGTAGCAAAAAACATTTAAACTCAGTTTTTCACAATTCCTGACATTTAATCCTAGTAAAAAATCCCTGTCCCTGAGGATCACCACTTTATTTTAAGAATGTGAAATGTCAGAATAGTAGTAGAGAGAATTATTTATTTCAACTTTTATTTATTTGATCACATTCCCAGTGGGTCAGAAGCCTTTAAATTGTTTAACTTGGGTCAAATGTTTCGGGTAGCCTCCCCACAATAAGTTGGGTGAATTTTGGCCCATTCCTCCTGACGGAGCTGGTGTAACTGAGTCAGGTTTGTAGGCCTCCATGCTCGCACACGCTTTTTCAGTTCTGTCCACAAATTTTATATAGGATTGAGGTCAGGGCTTTGTGATGGCCACTCCAATACCTTGACTTTGTTGTACTTAAGCCATTTTTCAACAACTTTGGAAGTATGCTTGGGGTCATTGTCCATTTGGAAGACCCATTTGCAACTAAGCTTTAACTGATGTCTTGAGATGTTGCTTCAATATATCCACATAATTTTCCTGCCTCATGATGCCATCTATTTTGTGAAGTGCACCAGTCCCTCCTGCAGCAAAGCACCTACACAACATGTTGCTGCCACCCCTGTGCTTCATGGTTGTGCATTCTTATTACTTGCTTTCTTGCTAGCCAGTCACAACCTCTATATAATCAACTCGGGGCTCTAGCACCTTCCACAGAGTTACATTATTTTCCAGAGAATGTATAGAGCCTCGAGTTGATTATCTCTTTTATACCATGGCTATAATTGAACACATTTACCACTATAAATGTGTTCATTTGCAGTTAGAAATGTTTTCCACGTCCACTGAAGTAGCTAGCAAGTTTACTATATAACGTAGCTACAGTATTTGCCTTGGTATCCAAACAAACAGACCTGCTAGTTTAGCTAAGCAAACCATAAGTCCTGTCTTGCTATTATGAAAATCGAATTCAACAATGCCAATAATGTTTTTTATTCGACTTTTGCTTTCAAAAGCAGCTCAAACATAGAACAAGTAAGAATGAACTATAGCCATTGAATTCTACCGTGCTGATATACCGTGCGTTTTAGGTCAATAATGTACGCTCTAGAATGCCCTTCAAGCCAATCAGAAATTAGTATTCAATAATGCCACGGTATAAAACTAGAGGGACAGTTGGAAAAGATAGATCCTGAGGGGTTTGTGCTGATTGTATGGAGATTATGACAGCTGGTTAAATGGCGTCCCTTGAGAAGGCAAGAACAAGATGTATGTCAGGAGAAGTGCAGGAGATGTGAATAGTTTTGCTCTCAAGAAAAGGGCATCATTGAATGCAGTGATTACTGGGGTAGAGGTAAATGTGAAAGCTGACCAACTGATGGGAAAGATTCCTGGTGTTTGTGATGCTCGTCGTTTGGTGCTACTCAGACAGGGTGACGTGAGTGGTGAAACAGAAGAGTCGTTGTCTGTTCTTTTGAGTTTTGATGTTGAGTCTTTGCCCGACAAAGTGATGTTAGTTTATCCTGTGCAAGCTTTTGTGCCGAATACAATTATGTTGTTACAGGTGTCAAGTTTATCACGTGTCAGCCAATCAGTATTCAGGGCCCGAACAACCCAGTTTATAATGTGGTGTAAAGCATATTTATTACTTGTTTGTTTCTTAGGGATTAATTTAACTATAACTAAAACACTATAGCAATTATGTTAACCACTAGATGGTGTTGTTGGTCAGGTTTTTAACTAAACTAGGAAAGTCCAGATACTATTTATTTAATATTTTGTCTACAATAGGCTAGATCTAATACAATGTTTTATTAGATGCTGTAATAGTCTTGTTCGTCATCAAAAGACATGGAGAGACAAACCTCCAAAAGAATAACATTGGAAAGTAATAGCAGTATCTTCTGATCAAGTTAATCAGTTTATTAATCATATTTTGTACTTATTCAACTTATACTTATTCAACTATCCAATAATAAGAAGCTATTTAAATACTATTTAAATAGTTAATGCCCGAAACATCAGCTCATATTACATAAACTCTCATAAATCATGACAAATATTCCTACATACAAATATATGTTTATTGTCCCTCTGCATTCCTGAGTGTAATAAAAAAATATATTGTTTTGCCTCTACTTCTTTTGAGGTTTGTCTCAGGATTAGAACAACCCTAATCTTGGTTAACCTAGAAGTAAAATCCTGCGTAATTTGGTCAGCTGTACATGCAGAATCTGCCCACGGGATAATAGTGCAACTCTTCATTCAAATAGCCATTCTTTCTAGCTGGTATTCACTTTAACCTTTCCAGTTTTAAGAGTGTTGCGTTTATAGGTCAAAACAATATTAATAAACTTTTCTCATTCATAGTACGTTATGTACGGTACAGTATGTTACGTTGTGAAATTCTCTTTTCAGTATCGTCACCTCGATGTTCTCAAAATAGTATTTTTTTGCTTTTCATTTTTTTTTCAAAAAGAAATGATTGCTTCAACATGCAGTCTAAAATCAGATCTCAGTAGTGTTCAAGAATTGCTGATATGTTTTGAAATGGTTATATGCACAGGCTCCTGCTGATCCTGATTGGATCATGTGGCAGAACGTTAGCAGATTATCTAGGATTAGTTGTTACAACCCCAATCCGACCCACTACAATAATCCAGTCCTCAACTCTAACATAGCATACACTACACCCTTACTCGATCAGCAATTCAACTAGTGTAATTCTTTAGAGAAAGGACATGCTGTGAGACAACACGGTAGGGAGTCTGTGTGGCAGCCAACAGCTCTAGAATGTCAAACATTTATACAATAAGGTAGGCTTGTGCATGCTCTTCTACTCTACTCATTCTGTTGTTGGTTTATGTGAATGTTGCTTTACTTGGCTCAGGTTGCTGCATTGATTGGACATCATCTGCCAGCTCAGTATGTAGGACAGTGATCCAACATAATTAAGGGGGGCTACACCTCCAAAGTATTATTTGAAATGTATCAAAACCATTTTAAAAGCTTTACTTATTCCAGGTCTGATTTAGCAACATATGTCATTTTTACTGTATCTGCTCACAATCACACGTGTTCCTATGTTTATCTAGAGCTATTCTCTGTGGTCAGTGGTCCTCTAGTGAAAGACTAGATGGCAAAACGGTTATCATTACTGGAGCCAATGCTGGCATTGGCAAAGAGACAGCAATGGACCTGGCAAAGAGAGGTAAGTGCACTTGTGTAACAGTATCACTTTAGACCGTCCCCTCGCCCATACCCGGGCACGAACCAGGGACCCTCTGCACACATTAACAACAGTCACCCACGAAGCATCGTTACCCATCGCTCCACAAAAGCCGCGGTCTTTGCAGAGCAAGGGGAACTACTACTTCAAGGTCTCAGAGCAAGTGACGTCACCGATTGAAACGCTATTTAGCGCGCACCACCGCTAACTAAGCTAGCCGTTTCACATCCGTTACACTTGCACCAGCATGTTAGTATACAGTACATGTACCACCATGTTGTGGTGAAAGGATGGGTAGCATGATGCATGTTTGTTGACATAAACTGTACATACTTGACATATACTCCGACATATTTCTATAATCATCAGGGGGCAGGATAATCTTGGCCTGCAGAGACTTGGGCAGAGCTGAGGCGGCACAGAGAGAGATCATTGAGAAATCTGGAAACCCCAACATTGTGACCAGAAAGATGGATTTGTCCGACACAAAGTCCATTAGAGAATTTGCAGAGTTAATCAACAGGGGTTAGTAGAGACTTGTCACTCGTCCAATCTCTTTATAATCTCAATGTGATGACTTTGTCTAATGTAGAAATACAATATGGAATATAATACAAAACACAATCAGTCTTAACTTCAGTGATTACTTTTTTTATTTGGCAATACTCTTTCAGAGGAGAAACAAGTGAACATTCTTATCAACAATGCTGGGATCATGATGTGTCCATACTCTAAGACCGCAGATGGCTTTGAGATGCAGTTTGGAGTGAACCATTTGGGTGAGACAGAGCAACCTAACACAAATGAAGAGATACAAATAGGCTATAGGGGTGAAATTATATATGATCTATAGTTGTTACCCTATGAAAATATTAGTCAGTAATACGTTATATTAGAAATCTACTGTAGAGTAGCATGTTAGAATATCATGTCTTTCAGGTCACTTCCTGCTCACCTTCCTGCTGATTGATCTGATAAAGAGATCCACACCAGCCAGAATCATCAACCTGTCCTCCATGGCTCACAAATGGGGTTGGATACAGCTAGAGGACATCAACAGTGAGAGGAGCTACCACTCCAGAAGAGCATATGGACAGAGCAAATTAGCCAACATCCTGAGTATACGATCCCTGGCCAAGAGACTAAAAGGTTTGTGTTACATTTTATTTTCTCCCATATTGGTGTTGACATTATCAGTGGACCTGGGCAAGCAAAACAAACTGCATTGAAAACACTGCGGTTTATGATAGAAGCTTTGCAAGATTGGCTGGCTTTTCATCATAGAAGTGTTGCATCATTGGCTAGTTTAACGATAACACTTTTCTTAGAACGTCTTATCTTGTTCACTAATAAACTTTCTAGCACTGCTGTTCTTTTTCAAACATCCAAGAATGACTGTTTTATGAGATTGTTGATCCAGTCCCCTAAATCTTGTTATTTTGTGCTTATTCGGTAAGATAAAAGGTTATATGTGACAACTGCACTATTTAGAAGAGGTTTGATTCTCTACTTCCATTTTTCCTTTGTTAGACACTGGAGTGACAGTTTATGCAGTCCATCCAGGTATAGTGAGGACTGAGCTGAAGAGACACATGAATTTAGCCCTGCTGATATCCTGGAAGATTGTCAGACCTTTCACCAAAACTATTGTACAAGGTGCCCAGACCTCCATCTACTGTGCTGTGGAGCCAGAGCTGGAGAGAGAGAGCGGTGGATATTACAGGTGAAATCACACAACGAAGGGAATTGTTTTTTAGACCTCAGTGACATTTTAGATAAATCCTAGGTTTACATAAGATATTTAGTATATGATACACATATTATTTGTTACTGAATTGTATTTGCATTGTTCACAGTGACTGTAAACCCTCCAGCTGTACCAGGGCTGCCAGGGATGATGAGATGGCTCAGAAACTATGGGAACTCAGCTGCCAAATGCTTGGGATAACATGGGACTGAACATCATCCTTGAATATCATTATAGATAGGCTAGAATATGTCAATTGTTTGAAAAGTGCATGCCTTGAATGCTTACACAATAGCTTATACTATAGAATCTATAGTTATACTATTGTTATGCATACTATGAATATGAATGCTGTATACGCAGAGCTTGACTTGGGATGAAATTGGTCCATTAGACTATGTACACAGCAATTCCCAAATGGCATTAGCCTATGTTTTAGAGACCTGATTATTCAGTGTTAAGGGTTCATACTCAGTTTGACAGATGGAATTTCATTACTTTTCCATTACTTTTAACCAAATTTCCATGACCATTAATTGGTGGCATCTCTATGTAGCCTACATGGAAAAAGTCAGCATAAATGTGGTATTGACACTAGAAGGCTGCTGGTCTCCGATCACATGTAGCCCTACTAGCTCCTGTCGTTGTGCCCTTGATCAAGGCACTTAACCCCCCACAAAGTAGAATAACTGCACTGTTAATTAAAACCTCTACAGGATCGGTGTCCCCCTGCAGGACGGTTGAGCTAACATGCGCTAATATGATTAGCATGACGTTGTAAGTAACAAGACCATTTCCCAGGACATAGACATATCTGATATGAGCAGAAAGCTTAAATTTGTGTTAATATAACTGCACTGTCCAATTTACAGTAGCTATTACAGTGAAATAATACCATGCTATTGTTTGAGGAGAGTGCACACTTATGTCCATGAAAATGTATCAATAAACTAATTAGGTACATTTGGGCAAACTTGATACAACATTTTGAACCGCAATGCAATGGTTCATTGGATTAGTCTAAAACTTTGCACATACAATGCTGCCATTTAGTGGCCAAAATCTAAACAGTGCCTAAACTGGAACAATACATTGTGGCCTTTCTCTTGCATTTCAAAGATGATGGAACAAAAAACAAATGTTATTTTCTTTGTATTATCTTTTGCGTTATATTCTCTATTAATTACACTAGCTATAACATTTCCACCTTCTTTAAACATTGAGACATCAGCTGTGTTCGAATACCCATACTATTGGTTCATTTTAGTATACTAACAGTATCCTTTCAGTTGCGCGTACTAGAGCTACGCCTGTCTACCTGAAGTTGATGCTGTTGCTTTGCAACCCTTTGTTAGAATAACAAATTACTAGAGAGATCCTTGACTTCGGGTGTGTTCCTAAATTTAATCTGGAGTGCCAGAGAGCACTCATAGTGCGCTCTGGGCGTTCGTAAATTCAGAGCTTTTCAGATTGTCAGTTCATAAATTCAGAGCGTTTTGCTCTTGGATCGTTCTGAGTGCACACTGGACGATCTGGCCGACAGTAGGGTTGATCCAAGCGTTCAGACCTTACAACAGCAGTCAAGCACCTAAACTAACTGGCTAGCTTGCTAGCTACTTTCAGACATATATAATAATAATATAATATGCCATTTAGCGGACGCTTTTATCCAAAGCGACTTACAGTCATGTGTGCATACATTCTATGTATGGGTGATCCCGGGAATCGAACCCACTACCCTGGCGTTACAAGCGCCATGCTCTACCAACTGAGCTACAGACACAAATGAGAGAGAACCTCACTCTGACCATTTTACTCACCCTAGCAGAGCTGTTTAGGCTGTTTTCATGTTATCCAGAGCGTTGGTGACTGTAACTTTGCTGCTGGCAACAATTTAACGCTTTTTTGCCAAAGTTAACTGACACCGGCCATGTTCAATGGGTGTTGAGCGTTACCAGTTATTCAGATGAACGCACCCGAATTAACAAGGTCCATAGAGAATGCACAACGACTATACCATTTAGCTAAGCATGACGTAAATAATCAAGTGAATACAAATTGGGTAGTTACATAGCATATATGTTAATATACTGTCAAGTTCGATGTATTAGTAGCCAACTAACGTTAGGTAGCTAGCAAACATACCGGTACATACTGCTGTAATGATATGCTAAACTCAGTAAAAAAAAAGAAACAGCCTTTTTTCAGGACACTGTCTTTGACAGATAATTAGTACAAATCCGAATAACTTCACATATCTTCATTGTAAAGGGGTTAACACTGTTTCCCATGCTTGTTCAATGAATCATAGACAATTAATGAACATGCACCTGTGGAACGGTGCATGCTGCAAGGAGTCATGAGGACTGCAGATATGGCCAGGGCAATAAATTGCAATGTCCGTACTGTGAGACGCCTAAGACAGTGCTAAAGGGAGACAGGACGGACATCTGATCGTTGTCGCAGTGGCAGACCACGTGTAACAACACCTGCACAGGATCGGTACATCTGAACATCACACCTGCGGGACAGGTACAGGATGGCAACAACAACTGCCCGAGTTACACCAGGAACGCACAATCCCTCCATCAGTGCTCAGACTGTCCGTGTCCGCAATAGGCTGAGAGAGGCTGGACTGAGGGCTTGTAGGTCTGTGTAATGCAGGTCCTCACCAGACATCACCGGCAACAACGTCACCTATGGGCTCAAATCCACCGTCGCTGGACCAGACAGGACAGGCAAAAAGTGCTATTCACTGACGAGTCGTGGTTTTGTCTCACCAAGGTTGATGGTCGGATTCGCGTTTATCGTTGAAGGAATGAGCATTACACCGAGGCCGGTACCCTGGAGCGGGATCGAATTGGAGGTGGAAGGTCCATCATGGTCTGGGGTGGTGTATCACAGCATCATCGGACTGACCTTGTTGTCATTGCAGGAAATCTCAACGCTGTGCGTTACAGGGAAGAAATCCTCCTCCCTCATGTGGTACCCTTCCTGCAGGCTCATCCTGACATGACCCTTCAGCATGACAATGCCACCAGCCATATTGCTCGTCCTGTGTGTGATTTCCTGCAAGACAGGAATGCCATGGCCAGCGAAGAGCCCAGATCTCAATCCCATTGGGCAATATGGGACCTGTTGGATCGGAGGGTGAGGGCTAAGGCCATTCCCTCCAGAAATGTCCGGGAACTTGCAGGTGCCTTGGTGGAAGAGTGGGGTAACATCTCATAGCAAGAACTCGTAAATCTGGTGAAGTCCATGAGGAGGACCTGCACTGCAGTACTTAATGCAGCTGGTGGCCACACCAGATACTGACTGTTACTATTGTTAATTCATTTTGATCCCCCCCCCCTTTGTTCAGGGACACATTATTCCAAATAGTATGGTTATGGATTATGTGTGAGTATGTGTGCCATTCCGAGGGTGAATGGGCAAGACAACATATTTAAGTGCCTTTGAAAGGGATATGGTAGTAGGTGCAAGGTGCACTGGTTTGAGTGTGTAAAGACCTGCAACGCTGCTGGGTTTTTCACACACAGTTTCCCGTGTGCATCAAGAATTGTCCACCACCCAAAGGACATCCAGCCAACTTGACACAACTTTGGGAAGGATTGGTGTCAACATGGGCCAGCATGCCTGTGGAACGCTTTCGACCCCTTGTAGATTCCATGCCCCAATGAATTGAGGCTGTTCTGAGGGTAAAAGGGGTTGTAACTCAATATTAGGACGGTGTTCCTAATGTTTTGTACACTCAGTGTAGTTAGTCTATCATTATTTTATAGCAGGGGTGCTCAACTACTATTTGAGACGGTCCAGTGATACAAATATCCTAGGTGGCAAAGGTCTGGAGGGATATCGTCCTTTATCAGCGCTGTGGTATGGCGCAGTAACAAACATAGTTGTCTACGATTTAGGAAACATGACGTTATATAAAATGTGCATTAAATACATTAAATAAATTAAATGAGACGAATAACTTGAATGAATTACAACATCTTTCGAATTTAACATTGCTGAAGAACCAAAGTGGTTGCATAATTACTACTGCTCTCTCTTCGTCCGCCCACGTGTTCTCGCACACCCCGAGAGCTTCTGGTCAGCGGGGTGGTGGCATAGGGATCCTTATCTCTCCCATGTGGTCATTCTCTCTTTCTCCCCTTACCCATCTGTCTATCGCCTCCTTTGAATTTCATGCTGTCACAGTTACCAGCCCTTTCAAGCTTAACATCCTTATCATTTATCGCCCTCCAGGTCCCCTCGGAGAGTTCATCAATGAGCTTGATGCCTTGATAAGCTCCTTTCCTGAGGACGGGTCACCTCTCACAGTTCTGGGCGACTTTAACCTCCCCACGTCTACCTTTGACTCATTCCTCTCTGCCTCCTTCTTTCCACTCCTCTCCTCTTTTGACCTCACCCTCTCACCTTCCCCCTACTCACAAGGCAGGCAATACGCTCGACCTCATCTTTACTAGATGCTGTTCTTCCACTAACCTCATTGCAACTTCCTCCAAGTCTCCGACCACTACCTTGTATCCTTTTCCCTCTCGCTCTCATCCAACACTTCCCACACTGCCCCTACTTGGATGGTATCGCGCCGTCCCAACCTTCAGCTCTCTCTCCCCCGCTACTCTCTCCTCTTCCATCCTATCATCTCTTCCCTCTGCTCAAACCTTCTCCAACCTATCTCCTGATTCTGCCTCCTCAACCCTCCTCTCCTCCCTTTCTGCATCCTTTGACTCTCTATGTCCCCTATCTTCCAGGCCGGCTCGGTCCTCCCCTCCCGCTCCGTGGCTTGACGACTCAATGCGAGCTCACAGAACAGGGCTCCGGAAGGCCGAGCGGAAATGGAGGAAAACTCGCCTCCCTGCGGACCTGGCATCCTTTCACTCCCTCCTCTCTACATTTTCCTCCTCTGTCTCTGCTGCTAAAGCCACTTTCTACCACTCTAAATTCCAAGCATCTGCCTCTAACCCTAGGAAGCTCTTTGCCACATTCTCCTCCCTCCTGAATCCTCCTCCCCCCAATCCTCCTCCCTCTCTACAGATGACCCGTCAACCATTTTGAAAAGAAGATCGACGACATCCGATCCTCGTTTGCTAAGTCAAACAACACCACTGGTTCTGCTCACACTGCCCTACCCTGTGCTCTGACCTCTTTCTCCCCTCTCTCTCCAGATGAAATCTCGCGTCAGGACGGCCGGCCGCCCAACAACCTGCCCGCTCGACCCTATCCCCTCCTCTCTTCTCCAGACCATTTCCGGAGACCTTCTCCCTTACCTCACCTCGCTCATCAACTTATCCCTGACCGCTGGCTACGTCCCTTCCGTCTTCAAGAGAGCGAGAGTTGCACCCCTTCTGAAAAAACCTACACTCGATCCCTCCGATGTCAACAACTACAGACCAGTATCCCTTCTTTCTTTTCTCTCCAAAACTCTTGAACGTGCCGTCCTTGGTCAGCTCTCCCGCTATCTCTCTCAGAATGACCTTCTTGATCCAAATCAGTCAGGTTTCAAGACTAGTCATTCAACTGAGACTGCTCTTCTCTGTATCACGGAGGCGCTCCGCACCGCTAAAGCTAACTCTCTCTCCTCTGCTCTCATCCTTCTAGACCTATCGGCTGCCTTCGATACTGTGAACCATCAGATCCTCCTCTCCACCCTCTCCGAGTTGGGCATCTCCGGCGCGGCCCACGCTTGGATTGCGTCCTACCTGACAGGTCGCTCCTACCAGGTGGCGTGGCGAGAATCTGTCTCCTCACCACGCGCTCTCACCACTGGTGTCCCCCAGGGCTCTGTTCTAGGCCCTCTCCTATTCTCGCTATACACCAAGTCACTTGGCTCTGTCATAACCTCACATGGTCTCTCCTATCATTGCTATGCAGACGACACACAATTAATCTTCTCCTTTCCCCCTTCTGATGACCAGGTGGCGAATCGCATCTCTGCATGTCTGGCAGACATATCAGTGTGGATGACGGATCACCACCTCAAGCTGAACTTCGGCAAGACGGAGCTGCTCTTCCTCCCGGGGAAGGACTGCCCGTTCCATGATCTCGCCATCACGGTTGACAACTCCATTGTGTCCTCCTCCCAGAGCGCTAAGAACCTTGGCGTGATCCTGGACAACAAACTGTCGTTCTCAACTAACATCAAGGCGGTGGCCCGTTCCTGTAGGTTCATGCTCTACAACATCCGCAGAGTACGACCCTGCCTCACACAGGAAGCGGCGCAGGTCCTAATCCAGGCACTTGTCATCTCCCGTCTGGATTACTGCAACTCGCTGTTGGCTGGGCTCCCTGCCTGTGCCATTAAACCCCTACAACTCATCCAGAACGCCGCAGCCCGTCTAGTGTTCAACCTTCCCAAGTTCTCTCACGTCACCCCGCTCCTCCGCTCTCTCCACTGGCTTCCAGTTGAAGCTCGCATCCGCTACAAGACCATGGTGCTTGCCTAGACAACATATTTAAGTGCCGGAGCTGTGAGGGTAAAACGGCACCTCAGTACCTCCAGGCTCTGATCAGGCCCTACACCCAAATAAGGGCACTGCGTTCATCCACCTCTGGCCTGCTCGCCTCCCTACCACTGAGGAAGTACAGTTCCCGCTCAGCTCAGTCAAAACTGTTCGCTGCTCTGGCTCCCCAATGGTGGAACAAACTCCCTCATGTTTTGACGCCAGGACAGCGGAGTCAATCACCACCTTCCGGAGACACCTGAAACCCCACCTCTTTAAGGAATACCTAGGATAGGATAAAGTAATCCTTCTCACCCCCTCCCCCCTTAAAATATTTAGATGCACTATTGTAAAGTGGTTGTTCCACTGGATGTCATAAGGTGAATGCACCAATTTGTAAGTCGCTCTGGATAAGAGCGTCTGCTAAATGACTTAAATGTAAATGTAAATGTAAATAATTGTCTATGCAAAAAGTGCACTCTGAACCATAGGCCTTGAATGGACTTTTTGTATTATAATAACAAAGTGCATGTTTTTTGGAGAACAAAGAATGGCTTAACAAACATAATCTGAATGCACAGAATACCACTGTGGGCCATGCAATTTTCTTGTATAAGTCACTCTGGGCCTTGCCATTGCATCAATGAGAGAAATGACACTTTCTGTCTCCTGCCAAGGCATTGCACTTTGGCACAAATGGTGTGAGAGCCACTCTGAGACACTGGTGCAGGTGTTCATTGGTGAGCCAGGTGCGGTATTTGTTTTTAATAAAGTTCATTGTGGAGAAGGCTGATTCACAGCTGTATGTGGAGCCAAATGGTCAGGATGTATAGTGCCAGTTTCTTAAGCACAGGGACATCAGCTGCAGGCACCATCTTTCCCCAGAAAATAACAGGGTCACAATCACCAGCCTGCACATTCAAAGTCACATTTTCTTGCAGCTCTATCAATTCCATTTCTGTGATGTAACATCTACCCATCTGAAGATCTGTTTATCTTCTACTGACAACTTTGTCACATTGGTCACATGCATTTCATTAGCTGTGGATGAATCAACAGATAACACTGATAATGCCCAGCTTCTGTGATGCAAGGTAAAGCAGCAATAAAGATTTTATGGTTGCTCCCACCAACAACGTTGTGATTAATGCCTTTTTAATTAAACCATCTCACCCAGTATAGCCGTGGGAGGTAGTGGTGCTGTGGGTGCTGCCTCACCCCCAGATAAATCAGAATAAATAGAAAAATGTAATAAGAAGCAGCAGCAGTTCTCTTCCAACAGTGAAGTCATCAAAGCGAGCCTTGAAGTTATCAATCAGCTTCTGGATGAAATCTACATGGTTGGGAACATCTTTATCTCCTGCGTTTGTACCAGAAGATTGAGGAAATGGACACGTTCTCCCTGGAGATCATTCTTGAAAAGCTCCAATTTATTCTGGAAAGCCTGGACTGCTCTTATTATATCACACACTGTGTTTAACCGTCCCTGCAGCTTAACATTCAGTTGATTAAGATGTGATCTAATCTCTGTCAGAAATGCAACTGTTTCCATCTTCTCATCTTCCAAAAAGGTCAGAAAACTGAGTTGCTCTGATAAGAAAGTTTTTATTTCCTCCTAAATGGCCCATAAGCGTTTCAAAAGCCTGCCTTTGCTGAGCCATCTTACATTGTTGCTAGTAGTAAGTCATCAAAACTGCCATTGGCCTCTGTCAGAATGCCTCGTAGCAGGTGATGTTGTAGAGATGATGTTGCTCTTCAAAAGTTGATCAGTTTCATCATAGTTGTCATGACCGCAGAATACTATTTTCCCAGACTGGCATACAGGACAGATTGATGGATGATGCAGTGATATAATGTCAGGCCAGGGTGGTCATCTTTAAAACGTGCAACCAGTCCCCTCCCTCTTCCTGTCATGGCTGGAGCTCCATCTGTGGTGATGGAGACCACTGACTTCAGATCTTTCCCCCTTTTTGCCATCCCTTTGATGGCCTCATGGATATCCTCTCCCCGTGTGTGTGCTTCTAGATGTGTTAAGACCAACAGCTCCTCACAGAATTCCTTTGTTTCGTTATAAAATCTGAAAAACACCAGAAGCTGGGCATTATCAGTGTAATCTGTTGATTCATTCACAGCTAATGAAATGCATGGTGCATTCTGAATGGTCTCATCAATTGTGAAGTTAAATCTTCAGCCAATATTTCAGTTCTCCTCATTGCTGTGGAATCTGACAGTGGGATCTGTTTGATCTTTCCCTTACCTCATCTCTTTGTTTATCTTCAAGGAAGTTGTCAGCAACTCCACACATGCATCATTTTACCATCTCAGCATCTGAAAGAGTTTTTTGGTGTTTTCCCAAAACCCAAGCTAACCTCAGTGAACACTCCATTGCACGTTGTTGGGCTGTCAGGGAATTGGCAAGGACTTTGGTCAACCTCTCATATTGGGATTTGAGTCGGTTAGTCTTGTTTGTTAATACCTCCGTGTTCAGGGGATACATCTGATTGAATTTAATATGCCTGGTGTCATAATGGTACTTAACATTGGCACTTTTCACAAGAGCTACAATCTCGCTACCACGGCCGTTGAAGGAAGTGGACCAAGGTGCAGCGTGGTGAGCATACATTTTCTTTTATTATAAAAAATAACGCCAACAAAACAACAACCCCGAAAACAACCGTGAAGCTACAGGCTATGTGCCATAAACAAAAGTCAACTTACCACAAAGACAGGTGGGAAAAAGGGCTACCTAAGTATGGTTCTCAATCAGAGACAACGATAGACAGCTGTCCCTGATTGAGAACCCTGTCAGGATTTGGCCAGGGTTGTTCCGGTTTTTGGTCACTAGATGCCCCCATTGTGCCTTTTGACCTTTTGTTTTCCCTTGATCCCTATTATTATTTGCACCTGTGCCTCGTTTCCCCTGATTGTATTTAAACCCTTTGTTTTCCTCAGTTCTTTGCTCTGTGTTTGTATGTTAGCACCCAGCCCTAGTTCTCTGTGAACTCTTGTTGATCCCGGTAGACTCTCTTGTGGAATTATGGTTTTTTTTGTTCTTGTTTGTTTTTGAGTATCTTTTGAGGCTTTTTGTGCTTTACCTTCCACCTTGTGGATTTACCTTTTTTGTCTTGGAGGATTACCTTTGTTCTTGTGGAATTCCTTTTGAGGTTGTGGAGTTACATGTTTTCCTGAAGAACTTCACTTTTTACTTCATTAAATACACCGTCTCAAGTACTGCTATGTCTGCCTCATCCTCTGGGTTCTGCCGACTATTCGTGGCTCAGTTGGTTAAGTGACTGTTTCTCACTCCGGAGATCCGGGTTTGTAACCGGGTCCTGACAAACCCTACTCGGCCAACACATAGAAATACAAATAATAGAACATAGAATACCCACCCCAAATCACACCCTGACCAAACCAAATAGAGACATAAAAAAGGATCTCTAAAGTCAGGGCATGACAGGTCTCCAACCTGACTCAGCCACACTCCCCGTGTGCCCCTCCAAAACATTTTTTGGAGCTGCCTCTCGGGCTTCCTTGTTAGCCGAGTCCCTTCGTAACGCTACCGCTCTGCTCTTGCTGCCTCCAGTTTCTCCTGTGGACGGCAATACTCCCCAGCCTGCTTCCAGAGTCCCTTACCGTCCAGGATCTCCTCCCAAGTCCATGAATCCTGGACACGCTGCTCCTCCTCACTACGCTGCTTGGTCCGTTGTTGGTGGGACGTTCTGTCACGGCCGTTGAAGGAAGTTGCAGCGTATCTTGACATTGCCAAACATATGTTGACATTGCCAAAGCAAGTGAAGTAGATAAACAAAAGTGAAATAAACAATAACAATTTACAGTAAACATTACACTCACAGAAGTTCCAAATGAATAAAGACATTTCAAATGTCATATTATGTCTGTATATGGCGTTGTAACGATGTACAAATAGTTAAAGTACAAAAGGGAAAATAAACATAAATATGGGTTGTATTTACAATGGTGTTTGTTCTTCACTGGTTGCCATTTTCTTGTGGCAACAGGTCACAAATCTTGCTGCCGTGATGGCACACTGGTATTTCACCCAGTAGATATGGGAGTTTATCAAAATTGTGTTTGTGTTTGAATTCTTTGTGGGTCGGTGTAATCTGAGGGAAATATGTGTCTCTAATATGGTCATACATTTGGCAGGAGGTTAGGAAGTACAGCTCAGTTTCCACCTCATTTTGTGGGCAGTGTGCACGTAGCTTTCTCAATAGCAAGGCTCATTGAGTCTGTACATAGTCAAAGCTTTCCTTAAGTTTGGGTCAGTGACAGTGGTCAGGTTTTCTGCCACTTTGTACTCTCTGTTTAGGGCCAAATAGCATTCTAATTTACACTGTTTTTTTGTTCATTCTTTCCAATGTGTCAAGCAATTCTCGTTTTGTTTTCTCATTATTTGGTTGGTCTCTCTCTCTCTTCTCGGGCAACGCCCCACTCTCACGGGCACACATGCAGATGATACACAGCACACAGAAACACACGGAAGGGTAGGCCTAATTCTGATCCTGGCTGCTATGTTGATTTTTAAAGCTGCTATCAGCAGAAGAAACAATAACAATGCCGCCCCCCTGCCCCTGTTTCCGTAAAAAGCTGAGGGGAGGGGCTGGAGAAATGTAATCACTCTCAAATTCATACACATAGCTATGGATGCAAGGATTGACCACCCATGATATCCAAATTATACTTTTAACTATGTTGAGGCTGCATAGTGTTTGTTTACATTTTCTTTGTTTAGAAACATTGGTGTAAAACAAGTGTATATTTTGGGTTCTTATGGGGTACGACAGTTGAAATAAGCTCATGAGGGATTTATCAATTATATTTGTCAAAAATCAATGGGTAGCCAGTCCAAAACCTAATGTAGCAAATGCTGATTGCCCTTTTAAGACATTGATAATGTATTTAAAAAGCAAAACACCATATTAAAATCCATGACATTCTCAATCTGTGTAATTTCAAATTTCATTCTGCTCCGTTTACATCGTGACATTTTATTTCACAAAGTCTTGCCCTTTGAAAGGACAAGTGAAGTGTTTGTAACGCAAAATGAGAGAGAGCCTGTCTCTCATCAGAGATCGCCTTTATTTGGGGAGATTGCAGAATATGACCTTTTCATTCAAGAAACAATTTTTAATTTTCTTCCGTGCTTTGGTAACTTCCTGCTCTTCAACGGTCTCTGGTTGGACTGAGGACAACACAATTAGAGAGCCTCTGGAGGAATGCAGAGGCCAATTGAGCTCCATAAAAAGCCAATTTATGCTTGATCTGAAAATGTGGTCAGAGTGGGTGACACAATTTAAGGTCAAATTGAGCTCCATACCGCATCAATGTGGGGCTCCCAGATTTTGTAACATTGCAGAGGGCTCTGTATAGCTCCTCATTGAGTTGATTGGTTGACGGTAGGTGGGAGCGGGAGGTATAAACACAAAGTTACTTCCTTGACAACTTCCTTCACAACAGCTCTGCTCAGCGAAGGCAAGAAGTATAAATGCGCTTCTGCTGAGGCCGTATCGCAGTAAATGCAAAGCCTTTTACAAAATTTGGGAGGCACACTGGAATGTATTATGGAGCTTGATTTGGCCTTTGCATGCCTCCGGGGGCTCAGCAATTGCGTAACACCCTCCATACAAAGCCTCCGACCACATTTTTGGATCAAACATAAATTGGCTTTATTATGCCCAGTACGTCTTGCTATGGAGCCTTCAACCACAGGGTGGCGTTGCATTTCCACTCTGTTGTGGACGTCTCCATTGAAATGCATGACATCCAGTGCAATTTAACAGAGTGCTTATGTAATGTGAACCAGGCTGGCATGCTGGATTCACAGAATAGCAGCAAATAAACTTGAACAAAGCGGAACCAGGATATGAATGCCCACTCCATTACAGTGGAGGCTGGTGGGAGGAGCAATGGGAGGATGGGCCCATTGTAATGGCTGGAATGGAATTAATGGAACGCACATGTGGTTTTCATATGTTTGATACCATTCCATACATTTCATTCCAGCTATTACAATGAGCCCATCCTCCTATAGCTCCTCCCACCAGCCTCCATTGCGATTCAATGTAGATCCCACCTTCATTCCACTTTGATCAACCTTTTTTTGATGCTGTGTGTGAAGCTGCTACCCATTTCCCCAAAAATGTGGATGCAGGTACAACGGTCCGGACAGCTCCGGGCATTTAATAAGCTGTTTTGGCAGCTCACTTTTAAGACACTTTATGTTGGTGTTTCCTTTATTTTGGCAGTTACCTGTATGCACTTGTGATAAAATGTAATCAACAGTTTTTTTTTTTTTAACTATTGATCCTCTGTGGCTAAATTATGCTCTCTGGTGTATTTTGAACATTGAGAGCTGGCTCCTGTGGTTAGATAAAAAAATACAAACAAATACGTATCAGTCACATTTATTTATTTATCAGGTAAGCTCTTGCATTATTCTGGCTCTGGCTCCGGCCCAAGTCAAGCACAGTGTATACAGCATCTTTTGTACTTGACATGTATAGTAACAATGACTCAAGGTCTTAAATTATGTTTTTTTCTGAAACTGCTGCCACTGTTGTGAAATAAGACAGCCATCTGCAGTACCTTGCTGCTATGTAGTGAGTGAGTGACTGCAATCAATCGCGTACTGCTTCAATGCCTATGCTTGAATGATTGCGTCTAGAAATGGATTTCCATATATTATAGGGGAATAAATAAGTGGATCTATATTTAATTTAACTGTGTCTGCATGGAGTCGGGATTTGAATTGTATTCACACAAACTGCTTACCACAATAAAATGATTGTTTTTAAACAGTTAATAATGTCCTTTCTTCTTTTTGAGCATTATGTTCACATATGTAGGCTACATTATTAAGACATTCGACATTATCACGGGCACGGTGAGACCATTTTAAACCACACCCTACGCTTGCTATTATGGTGGCAGAGATTGCATCCGGGTTATCTTTGAGCGCATGCGTATTAGTGCGGAAGATCAACCTCCTCCAAATGGCTTGGTAAACACATATTGGTGGCCAAAAAGCAGTGATCCAATTTTTTAAAAAAAATCGTTCTCCCACTGGGGCAGAATCACCTCAGGTGGTGAGGCTCGGGAGACTTCACCACACCTGTAGCAGCAGGTACAATAGGCTTAATCATCCTCACTCTCGTCAGGTTCGATTACTGAGCATTCACTAGCAACCGACTCCAGTTTGAGGTTATCAGGGGAGCATGTAGCCTAACCATTCCTAGGCATTAACGTTAGTTTATTCATAATAAGTACAGGTTTGTAGCCCAGTCAAGAGACGAAGGTTTATACCCCAAGAAAATGGTTGTCCCAAGTTCCCACAGCCACAAAGTCAGAAAACCCGACTATTTAATTATTTTTAAAATCCGATTTAAACCTTATGTCTGCTCCTAACCTTAAGACCAAAAGGCTACGTTTTGTTTTCAGAATATTTTTGTTACGATATAGCCAATGTCGATTTTGTGGCTGTGACAACCAAAAACTTTACTTGTCGCCACTTTTCCTGTTTGCGTGCATCAAGAGTCCGCGTCATCCTTCCTAATCCCATCCGGGTTAAAATCTTTTGCGCATTTACACGAAGTCGACGTCAGCTTTCGAGTTAGAACATACGTGGCTAAGTATTCTGGTAAGTGAACTAGAATTGCCCTTATCAGATTAATTTACGGATGTATTTTTGTTCTGTTAATAGTGTTATTTCAAAGTTGCATCAAGTCGCGCATTGTAATGTCTTTACCTTGTATTAAGAAGAACAGTCGTTACAGTGTTATGTAACTTTCATTGGCAGGGTAGCACTATCAGCTACAATGTAACACGAGTATTACATTGTCTTCACGAAATGTTAAACATTGTTACAAATCAGTGTTTTGAAACATTTACCCAAGCCCGAAGTATAGGGGACTGGAGGGTTACACTGGTGTAGTAGGCTAACGTTACCTAAAACACATGTTTAAAAGCTTATACTGTATTATATGTATATAGGCTGCTAAATAAACATTAATTTATACATTTTATTTATTGCCCCCCTTCCCCCAGTAGGACAAAAATCTTTTCAACATGGACCAGGTAATGCAATTTGTGGAGCCCAGTCGACAGTTTGTGAAGGACTCCATAAGGCTTGTGAAGAGGTGTACCAAGCCAGACAGAAAAGGTAATCTATCCTATATCATAGATATCCTTATAATGAATTGACCCCTACATGATTGACTGTTGTGAAGGGCTGATATCTTACTCAAACACTGTACCCTTGTACAGGAAATTAAATGTACTTACATTTTAGGTATTCTCACAAGCCTCTCTCACTAGCATGCTGTGGTATAGATGCACTGAACTGACTGGGCATATATATTTCTCTGTATTATAGATCATTATCACTCTTTCTGCTTTATTAATCAGTTGACTGTTCAAATTCATATATTGTTTACAATAACAATATTGTACATTTTATTTTATGATTTGTTAGCCCCCGATTGACCTAACTTTGCAATGTAGCAGCTATCTGAATTTGGCCATGGAAAATCGGATTAAACTTTGTTCTTTCTAATTTCAGAATTCTCAAAGATTGCCATGGCCACAGCGATAGGTTTTGCAATCATGGGCTTCATTGGTTTCTTCGTCAAACTCATCCACATCCCAATCAACAACATCATTGTGTAAGTATTAATCGATAATAGCCTATTATTACTGTTAATCAACCACTGCACAATGATGATAGTTGGCAGTGTTCCTCAATGGAGATTGTTTTTTATATGAATGACTTTGGAATTAATTCATATAATTTTGTCTTGCAGTGGTGGTTGAATATCTCCCCTGGCTGATTAACTACCTGCAACTGGACATGGGATTAAAGTGTTAACATTTTTTGTATATTATAATTATCTTCAGTTCATATTTGTTTGCTTTGTAAATAAATTTGGATTAATAGGATATCAAATCTCATGTGTTTATTTCCTCTAAATCACAGAAAATATTAACTTCGATCTAGGGCGTTGGCATTTGACATATTGTTTTGATTAACACATTATTTGTTACATTTCCTGTAAGGAATGACTGATACTGTCTTCCATGATCTGATTCTGAATGGACTGATTAAATAAAGTTCATTATCTCCTGTTTTCCATTTAATCTCCATTTTATTCAGGCTCAGTTTGTTTTGCACAATTTCATATCATAGTAAGATAAGTTTGCAGAGCTTCTACTGCACTTAACCTTTCTCCATTTACTATGTTCACTTGTGTAGACCTTGTTCCCTTATAAGGCTAGCAGAAAACATGACCTCTCTGTACAGTGCAGAATCTTGAGAATCAGTGAGTATCTCTAGGGAATTCTAAAGGAGTATTATGTGAACCTGTGTGTTCCACATTCTAGGGCTTGGATTTCCCTCCCATTTTACTGCTATAAATAATGCAACACACATGAGGAAAACAAGTAGAGCTTTATATTTATAGGCAGAAGGAAATTAATTTGTAACGTGGTGTGAAAAGGTTCAAAGCCCAGTGTGAGTGAAAATATATATATTTTTATTTTACCAGAAGGGAAACCTGTATGGATTACATTTTGAAGAGGTGAGTAAAATCGTAAGCTTCATGTTATGAAAATCATCTCCAAGTATGAATCGTTGATTCTGAGGTTGCATTGTCTTTCACATCGCCATAGGGTGGGGTTTCAGAGCAACGGTGTGGAAAAGACCAAGATAAAATATCCCCATCAAATAAAATGCCATTAGATTTCTATTCAGATGAGGTCATACAAGTGGTTGACAGGCACAGGGAAGAGACGATCACACTTCGAAGATTAACATTCATCCATTCACTACCACAGGTGTATTTTCCACATTAGGTTTGCTCCAGTGAGACAGACATTTGAACACAAAGGACTTCTCTAGTCATATAGTATATCATTCGGACAAGTTTAATGATCTGATGAGGTAAAAAAAGTCCAAATTGAGTAGGCTAGTGTAGTTTTCTCTGAAGTGTGTGCATCCACTGTTTGACTAAATTACTCATGGATAATGGATGAAAACCTGAGGCAAAAACAAATCAAACATACAAATTTGAATTGTTCTGCACATTAGTGATTATTCTATGGCACTGGAAGAAGTACAAGATGAGACTATTATTCCTAACACCTTAATAGTATTAATCTCTTTGTATACAGACTAGGCCTATAGCTGTGGCCTGCAGACTACAACGCAGTAGATGTTGTTAGTTATGTGCTATCTACACATGTTTATGTTGTTTCAGTAAAAGGCTATGTTAAAAATAATTCCTTGAAATAGCACATTAGTAATGGAAATAACTGAGTGCCGACGACTCAACATAATCATTCCGAGTAGCCTATAATTCAGAGATACAGTTGAAGTTGGAAGTTTACGTACACCATAGCCAAATACATTTAAACTCAGTTTTTCACAATTCCTGACATTTAATCCTAGTAAAAATTCCATGTCTTAGGTCAGTTAGGATCACCACTTTATTTTAAGAATTTGAAATGTCAGACTAATATTAGAGAGAATGATTTATTTCAACCTTTATTTCTTTCATCACATTCCCAGTGGGTCATATGTTTACATACACTCAATTAGTATTTGGTAGCATTGCCTTTAAAATTGTTTAACTTGTGTCAAATGGTTCAGGTAGCCTTCCACAAGCTTCCCGCAATAAGTTGGGGGAATTTTGGCCCATTCCTCCTGACAGAGCTGTTGTAACTGAGTCAGGTTTGTAGGCCTCCTTGCTTGCACATGCTTTTCAGTTCTGCCCACACATTTTCTATAGGATTGAGGTCAGGGATTTTTGATGGTCAGTCCAATACCTTGACTTTGTTGTCCTTAAGCCATTTTGCCACAACTTTGGAAGTATGCTGGGGGTCATTGTCCATTTGGAAGACCCATTTGCAGCTAAGCTTTAACTTCCTGACTGATGTCTTGAGATGTTGCTTCAATATATCCACATAATTTCCCACATGGTGCCATCTCTTTAAAAAAATATATATATATATATATCATTTTTTGTTTAATTTTCACCCTTTTTCTCCCAATTCCATGCTATACAATTGTTCGTAGCTACTATCTTGTCTCACCACTACAACTCCTGTATGGGATCGGGCAAGACAAAGGTTTTCCAGGTTTTCCATGCGTCCTCTGAAACACAACCCAACCAAGCCGCACTGCTTCTTAACACAGCGCGCATCCAATCCGGAAGCCAGCGGCACCAATGTGTCAGAGGAAACACTGCACCTGGAGACCTGGTTAGCGTGCACTGTGCCCGGCCCGCCACAGGAGTCGCTAGTGCGCAATGAGACAAGGATATCCCTACCGGCCAAACCCTCCCTAACCCAGACGACACTAGGCCAATTGTGCATCGCCCCATGGACCTCCCAGTCACGGCCGGCTGCGACAGAGCCTTTGCTCGAACCCAGAGTCTCTGGTGGCACAGCTAGTACTGCGATGCAGCGCCTTAGACCACTGCGCCACCCGGGAGGCCCTTGATACCATCTATTTTGTGAAGTGCACCAGTCCCTCCTACAGCAAAGCACCCCCACAACATGATGCTGCCACCCCTGTGCATCATGGTTGGGATGGTGTTTTTCATCTTGCAAACATAACGATGGTCAATATGGCCAAAAAGTTATATTTTTGTTTCATCAAACCAGAGGACATTTATCCAAAAAGTACGATCTTTGTCCCCATGTGCAGTTGCAAATCGTAGTCTGGCTTTTTTATGGCTGTTTTGGAGCAGTGGCATCTTCCTTGCTGAGCGGCATCTCCACAAGGTCCTTTGTTGTTGTTCTGGGATTGATTTGCACTTTTCGCACCAAAGTACATTCATCTCTAGGAGACAGAATGTGTCTCCTTTCTGAGCGGTATGACGGCTGCGTGGTCCCATGGTGTTTAGACTTGCGTACTATTGTTTGTACAGATGAACATGGTATCCTCAGGCATTTGGAGATTGCTCCCAAGGATGAACCAGACTTCTGGAGGTCTACACTTTTTTTCTGAGGTCTTGGCCGATTTCTTTTGATTTTCCCATGAAATACGTAAACAGGTGTACACCTCCAATTGACTCAAATTATGTCAATTAGCCTATCAGAAGCTTCTAAAGCCATGACATAATTTTCTGGAATTTTCTAAGATTTTTAAAGGCACAGTCAACTTAGTGTATGTAAACTTCTGACCCACTGGAATTGGGATACAGTGAATTATAAGTGAAATAATCTGTCTTTAAGCAATTGTTGGAAAAATTACTTGTGTCATGCACAAAGTAGATGTCCTAACCAACTTGCCAAAACTATAATTTGTTAAAAAGACATTTGTGGAGTGGTTGAAAAACTAGTTTTAATGACTCCAACCTAAGTGTATGTAAACTTCCGACTTAAACTGTAGCTGTGTTGTTATGGAAAGGAAGAGTGTGATATATAGGAATAGGGGTATACACAGTAATTCAAGGAGTTTAAATAACTACTCTACTGGAGTTCTTAACCCTCAACAGTGATACACTTTCTGGAGTTAGTGTTGATAACTGGAGTTGATTGGGACTGACTACTTTTAAGGCCAGGCATCACAGGCTAAGATTACATTTTTGCATCTACTATCACATTTTTAGATTTTGTTTGTGTTTTGATCCATCAATCTTTGTACAGTCTTGGCCAAAAGTTTTGAAAATGACACAAATATTAATTTCCACAAAGTTTGCTGCTTCAGTGTCTTTAGATATTTTTGTCAGATGTTACTATGGAATACTGAAGTATAATTACAAGCATTTTTAAGTGTCAAAGGCTTTTATTGACAATTATTTGAAGTTGATGCAAAGAGTCAATATTTGCAGTGTTGACCCTTCTTTTTCAAGACCTCTGCAATCCACCCTGGCATGCTGTCAATTAACTTCTGGGCCACATCCTGACTGATGGCAGCCCGTTATTGCTTAATCAATGCTTGGTGTTTGTCAGAATTTGTGGGTTTTTGTTTGTCCACACGCCTCTTGCGGTTTGACCAAAGGTTCTCAATGGGATTAAGGTCTGGGGAGTTTCCTTGCCATGGACCCAAAATATCAATGTTTTTTTCCCCGAGCCACTTAGTTATCACTTTTGCCTTATGGCAAGGTGTTCCATCATGCTGGAAAAGGCATTGTTCACCACCAAACTGTTCCTGGATGATTGGGAGAAGTTGCTCTCGGAGGATGTGTTGGTACCATTCTTTATTCATGGCTGTGTTCTTAGGCAAAATTGTTGTGAGACCACTCCCTTGGCTGAGAAGCAACCCCACACATGAATGGTCTCAGGATGCTTTACTGTTGACATGACACAGGACTGATGGTAGCGCTCACTTGTTCTCCCCGGACAAGCTTTTTTCCGGATGCCCCAAACAATCGGAAAGGGGATTCATCAGAGGAAATGACTTCATCCCAGTCCTCAGCAGTCCAATCCCTGTACCCTTTGCAGAATATCAGTCTGTCCCTGATGTTTTTCCTGGAGAGAAGTGGCTTCTTTGCTGCCCTTCTTGACACCAGGCCATCCTCCAAAAGTCTTCACCTCACTGTGCGTGCAGATGCACTCACACCTGCCTGCTGCCATTCCTGAGCAAGCTCTGTACTGGTGGTGCTCCGATCCCGCAGCTGAATCAACTTTAGGAGACGGTCCTGGCGCTTGCTGGACTTTCTTGGGCGCCCTGTAGCCTTCTTCACAACAATTGAACCGCTCTCTTTGAAGTTCTTGATGATCAGATAAATGGTTGATTTAGGTGCAATCTTACTGGCAGCAATATCCTTGCCTGTGAAGCCCTTTTTGTCCAAAGCAATGATGATGACGTGTTTCCTTGCAGGTAACCATGGTTGACAGAGGAAGAACAATAATTCCAAGCACCACCCTCCTTTTGAAGCTTCCAGTCTGTTATTCGAACTCAATCAGCATGACAGAGTGCACTCCAGCCTTGTCCTCAACAACACTCGAGATAACGAGAGATCACTGACATGATGTCAGCTGGTCCATTTGTTGGCTGGGCTGAAATGCAGTGGAAATGTTTTTCTGGGATTCAGGTAATTTGCATGATAAAGAGTGGTTAGAGCGTTGGACTAGTAACCGGAAGGTTGCAAGTTCAAACCCCCAAGCGGACAAAGGTACAAATCTGTCATTCTGAACAGGCAGTTAACCCACTGTTCCTAGGCCATCATTGAAAATAATAATTTGTTCTTAACTGACTTACCTAGTTAAATAAAGGTTTACAAATAAAATTGCAATTCATCTGATCACTGTTCATAATATTCTGGAGTATATGCAAATTGCCATCATGCAGACTTAGTGAAAATTAAAATTTGTGTCATTCTCAAAACTTTTGGCTACGACTGTATTTTCAACAAAAAAGTCAGTTGATAAAGTGATATTTTCGTTAATTTATTATACTACATATGTCATGAATTGTAAGCACTTTTAAACATCCATCCATAATTTCTAAGCTAACCGCATTGAATCGCGCATCATGTAAAGGCCCATTTCATAGAGAATGTTACAAACAGGACTATATGTAGTAATATACTTTGAAGAGATGGTGATTGTGTCGAAATTACTGTTTAATAGTCTAAATTCAGTTTACTTGTCTTTAACTGACATTTCCAGAAAGTCTGACTTTTTCTCATCGTCAGAAGCATCCGCATACACCATGTTGCGGGGTTATCCTTAGACATATTCTCCAGATTTATACGTAGGGAATTGTTGATATGTTGTCCAATTTTTATTCTAGATTACATTTATCAAGAAATCCACCTAAAATGCATTTTGCACACTTTTGTTTTGCGATTTACAGATAGAAATATGATCCACAAGCTACAAAATGTCCAGCCTTGGAGTGTCTTAACAAAATGAAACAAAAATATTTAGGCGGACTTCATCCAGTGTCCAGATAAATGTATTCAGACCCAAAATACTTATTCCACATTTTGTTGTCTCACCCATCTACACACAATGTGCCCCCCTCACCCCATAATGAAAGTGGAAACATGTTTTATTTTTTTGAACATTTATTGAAAATGAAATACAAAAAAAAATCTAATTTACATAAGTATTCACACCTCTGAGGCAATACTTTGTTGAATCACCTTTGGCAGTGATTACAGCTTTGTGTCGTCTTGGGTCTGTCTGTCTATCAATTTTGCACATCTGGATTTGTGGATTTTCTCCCATTATTCCTTGCAGATTTCCTCAAGCTCTGTTAAGTTAGATGGGGAGCAGCGGTGAACAGCATCTTCAACTCTTTCCACATATTTTCAATGTGATTCAAGTCTAGGCTTTGGCTGGGTCACTCAAGGACTTTCACATTCTTGTTCTGAAGCCATTCAAGCATCGCTTTGGCTGACTGCTTTGGGTCAATGTCCTGTTGGAACGTAAATCTTCGTCCACGGGTCTGTCGTTTTGAACTCTGAAGCAGGTTCTCATCAATAATTTGAATGTATTTGGCTCCATTCAATCTTTCCTCTATCCTTCCCAGTCTCCCAGTCCCTGCTGCTGAAAAGCATCCCCATAGCACGCTTCACGGGAACAATGGTGTAAAACTGTCCCCCCCCCAGACATAGCCCTTTGCATTCAGGCCAAAGAGTAAAATCTTTGTCTCATCAGACAGCAGAATCTTTTGCCTTATGCTCTGTCTTTCAAGTGCCTTTTTGCGAAGGCGTGATGTCATGTGCCTCTTTTTCTCAGGAGTGCCATCCATCTGGCCACTCTCCTATAAAGCACATATTTGTGAAGTGCTGTTGTCCTTCTGGCAGGCTCTCCCATCTCAGCCAAGGAACTCTGTAATTATGCCAGAATGGTCAATGGGTTCTTGGTAACCTCCCTGACCAAGTTCCTTCTTGCCTGGTTGCTCAGTTTGGTCTGACGGCCAGCTTTAGGAAGAGTCTGGTTAGTTCCGTATTTCTTCAATTTTCCAATGACCACTAATCTCTTGGAAACTTTCAACACTACAAATTGTTTTATACCCTTCCCCAAATACATGCCTCATCATAATTCTATCTTGGAGTTATAAAAACAATTCCTTGGACTTCATGGTATAGTTTCTGCTCTGACAACTGTGGGACCTTATAAAACAGGTGTGTTCTTTCTAAATCATGTCCAAATAATTGAATTGGCCACAGATGGACTCCAAACAAGTTGTAGTGACATTTCAAGGATGATCAAAGGAAGTTGGAGCTCAATTTGGAGTGTCATAGCAAAGGGGTGTGAATACTTACACTACAGGTCAAAGTTTTAGAACACCTATTCATTCAAGGGTTTTTCTTTATTTTTAGTATTTTCTACATTGTAGAATAATAGTGAAGACATCAAAATTATGAAGTAACACACATGGAATCATGTAGTAACCAAAAAAATAGTTAAATAAATCAAAATATATTTAATATTTGAGATTCTTCAAAGTAGCCACCCTTTGCCTTGATTACAGCTTTGCATACTCTTGTCATTCTCTCATCCAGCTTCAGTTGGAATGCTTTTCCAACAGTCTTGAAGGAGTTCCCACATATACTGAGCACTTGTTGGCTGCTTTTACTCCACTCTGCGGGCCAACTCATCCCAAACCATCTCAATTAGTTTGAGGTCAAGGGATTGTGGCGGCCAGGTCTTCTGATGCAGCACTCCATCACTCTCCTTCTTGGTAAAATAGTCCTTACACAGCCTGGAGGTGTGTTGGGTCATTGTCCTGTTGAAAAATAAATAATAGTCTCGCTAAGCCCAAACCAGATGGGATGGTGTAACTCTGCAGAATGCTGTGGTGGCCATGCTGGTTTAGTTTGTCTTGAATTCTAAATAAATCACAGACAGTGTCACCAGCAAAGCACCCCCATACCATAACACCTCCTCCTCCATGCTTTACGGTGGGACATACATATGCAGGAATCATCTGTTCAACCACACCGCATCTCACAAAAACACGGCAGTTGGAACCAAAAATCTCCCATTTGGACTCGAAATTTCCACCGGTCTAATGTCCATTGCTCGTGTTTCTTGGCCCAAGCAAGTTTCTTCTTATTCTTGGTGTCCTTTAGTGTTGGGTTCGATTCTAGGCTGTATCACAACCGGCCGTGATTGGGAGTCCCATAGGGCGGTGCACAATTGGCCCAGCGTCATCTGGGTTAGGGTTTGGCCGGGGTAGGACGTCATTGTAAATAAGAATTTGTTCTGAAATGACTTGCCTAGTTAAATAAAGGTTAAATATATATATATATATATATATATATATATATATATATATTTGAAATGGATAGGACTACAGATTGGTTTCCACTAGTTACCACAGCCACAAAGTCAAAATGGACTATAGTAAATATTGATGATAATAACTATTTTATTTTTGGTCTTAATTTAAGATGAGGATTAGGCATAAAGTTAGAATTGTGGTTAGGTATATAATCACATTTTAAGAAAAGGTTTATTCTTTTTTCAACTCTTCAATCTGTCAAGTTGGTTGTTGATAATTGCTTAAATGCCATTTTCAAGTCTTGCCATAGATTTTCATGCCAATTTAAGCAAAACTGTAACTTGGCCAATCAGGAACATTCAATGTCGTCTTGGTAAGCATCTCAAGTGTATATTTGGCCTTGTCTTTTAGGTTATTGTCCTGCTGAAAAGTGAATTTGTTTCAAGGTGTCTATTGGAAACCAGGGTTTCCTCTAGGGTTTTGCCTGTGTTTACCTCTATTCCGATTATTTTTACCTCCCCCCAAAACTTCCTAGTCCTTGCCGATGACGATCATATCCATAACATGATGCAGCCACCACCATGCTTGAACATATGTAGTGTGGTACTCAGTGATGTGTTGGATTGGGTTTTCCCTAAACATAATGCTTTGTATTGAGGACAAAAAAGGGAATTTCTTTGCCACATTTTTTGCAGTATTTATTTAGTGCCTTATTGCAAATAGGATGAATATTTTGGAATATTCTTTATTCTGTACAAGCTTCCTTCTTTTCACACTGTAATTGATGTTATTATTGTGGAGTAACAACAATGTTGTTGATCTATCCTCGGATTTTCTCCTTACAGCCATTGAATTCTTAACTGTTTTAAAATCAGGCAATGGCAATGTAACCCCCAATATAGTGTTGTTTGACTCCAGAGGAGTTGAATTAACTCTTGCAATTATATACTGATCAACACTGCAAAAAGTTAAAGAAGTAACAATTATTTTTCATTTAATACTGTACAGAGTGAAACGTAATGATGCAACACTAAATGTAGCATATACAGTTCTGAAAATATAACTATGTATGCTTAACTCTTTTAGACTTGGACCAAATGTTATATGTGGCAGAGTAAAATGTTCTCCGCCTTAATTTTATTTCACCGACGCGTGTCCCCTTGTGTATGTTTGGTGGACCGTACCATCACCGAAATAAAGGGGAACAACAATACAATTTCCAATTCAGTACCTGAACAGCCGCGACTCTGTTTGTCCGGTCATAATTAGCAAGCGAGTATTCCTCAATGCAGTTAGAGCTAATGGGGCAGTGCACTGAGAAAACATGGTTCGTGAGGATATTCTTTGAAAAAGAGGACCGTTTTTGTCAAGTGTTTAGTTTTGCTGGGTGACACTAGAGGTAGCGAATAATGCGCACCAGCGTGTAAGCGAGCCATTGCTTGGTAGCAGCCACTTTCTATATAGCTAATAAAGCCCTATCTGGATAGCTGTCTTCAGCTTGCTTCCGCCTAGAGAGGCGGGTTACTATACGAAGCATCCATAGGCAACGGAAAACAACAACTTGACACAATTTTCTTTGTTTCAAGGTCTAATTGAAGATGCTTCCTGGACCGGAGCTAACATTACTGCTCTGGATCTTCAGTTGCATCAGCAGCCTCCGCTCAGCATCTTCAACATCCAGTGAGTAGGCTAACACACACTATATGTCCTGAGCTTCGTTGCTTTGTGTCCGTCTTGTGCAGGACAAGGATCAGGGCATTCATTGCAGGCTGAGTGTTATGCGTCAAAGTGTTTAACACTTCGGCATCAGTCCTGCTTGGAACACATGGCAGTAGAAGAGTACCGGTGTTTTCGGTGCTTATACCGGTGTTTTCAGTGTTTTTTAGTGCTTATCGTCTGTTATTGTATTTATTTAAGGGGATGGGGCTATGCTGCTTATTAGGCTACATTTGACCTGACTCCTTGTGTCGTTCGGAGATCCAATAGATGATTCTGAATGGCAGGCTACAGTATAGGCTACGTTTGGTCTGTGTCAAAATAATCTTCCCCTTGATACATGTTTCTGCAGTTGTTTCGGGAGATACGGTTTTTATTACAGTGTACTGCAATATAGTTTATTTTTACTGAAGGCACATTTAAGTCTCCAAAAAGTTTATTCAAAAATGCTATTTTTAACGGTATAGATCAGAACACCTACTGTCGTTTTATTCTGTGATAAGTCATGAGTTAATTAAGCCTAATATTTAACGTGCATGCATACATATGAAGGATAGCTATCGTAACAGCGTCTGTTTTAGGAAGTTCTCTGCGTGCTTTACTCTTTATTTCTAAACTAGTCTAAGCCAATATAGCAGGCATAAAATCAACTGGATTGACACAGCTGTAATGATGGCTGGGTGAGAGTGCTGGTCCCATGTGACATTAACTTTAAATGGAACTGTTAAACATTAAGATCTGTACAAGCAAAGTCATTATTTAACCAATATATCTATACTGAATAAAAATATAAATGCAACATGTAAAGTGTTGGTCCCATGTTTCATGAGCTGAAATAACGTGTTTCTCTCAATTTGTTTAAATTCCTGTTAGCGAGCATTTCTTAATTGCCAAGATAATCCATCCACCTGACAGGTGTGGCATATCAAGAAGCTGATTAAACAGGTGCACCTTGTGCTGGGGACAATAAAAGGTCACTCTAAAATGTGCATTTTGTCACACTACACAATGCCATAGATGGCTCAAGTTTTGAGGGAGCAGAAAATTGGCATGCTGACTGCAGGAATGTCCACCAGACCTGTTGCCAGAGAATTTAAGATTAATTTCTCTACCATAAGATGCCTCCAACATCGTTTTAGAGAATTGGGCAGTACGTCCAACTGGCCTCACAACCGCAGACCACGTGCAACTATGCTAGCCCATGACCTTTACATCCAGGATCTTCAACTGCGGGATCGTCTGTGACTAGCCACCTTGACAGCTGATGAAACTGAGGAGTATTTGTCTGTTATAAAGCCCTTTTGTCTGGTAAAATTAATTCTGATTGGCTGGGGTTGGCTCTCAAGTGGATGAGCCTGGCTCCCAAGTGGGTGGGCCTATGCCTTCCCAGGCCCACCATGGCTGCACCCCTGGCCAATCATGTGAAATCCATAGATTAGGGCCTAATTAATTTATTTCAATTGACTGATTTCCTTATATGAACTGAACATCATTTAAAATGTTAATTGTTGCATTAATATTTTTGTTCAGTATATTTTGTGTGTGGATGTGTCTGTTTACACATGTACATGTGCAAGAGAGATATTAAGATGCCATGAAATGAGAGCATAGAAGTCCCAGAACAGCAGTAAATAGACATCCAGATCAACTGAAATAAAACAACAAATAGATCACATAACTCAGTGATATTTGGCACTACATTTGGCTATTTAACAGACAATACATAGTGGTGTATGTCCTCGCCACACACCCCTCCCCTTCTTCTTGTCTCAATGTTTTATTTTTATACACAAGATACTATATCATGCTTTTCACTGACAGCTGCAACTCAATAAGCTAGTCCTACATTTGCCGCATGCCCTGCCCAAGGGGTCTGAATACTTTCCGAATGCACTGTAGACAGGAGTAATTAGGAATTCTGGCAAATGTATTTCCTTATTGGAGGCACTGCCTATGTCTGTCTGTCTGACGCTTGGCCTTAGTGTAACGGTAACCCATGATCATGTTTGAGGAACAGAGGAAGGGGTATTACGTGTCATTTCTGTCATACTCCATAACTGCTAAGAGGGAAAGATGATTAGCTCCTCCAAATTCAGCTATAAAAAACTCACTGTCATTTCTGTCTATTCAAGAGGTTGTGTACATTGTGGTAAAGTGTTCAGATGGTATGCCCTCGCCATTCATTCAGTGTGCAAAATAAGTTTGTTTCAGTGGCAAACTATCTTATCATCATGCCTGATAGAAAGTTGAAACACACAGACAAATTAGAAAAACTTTGCCCAAACTCAGTGAACACAGCCTGGCCATTGACACGACTTCACAGGCAGAGCTGACTGCAGGCTGAGCTCACTGAGGTAGTGACCTCACTAACACTGTTTGAAAACTCTCTTGCCACACCATAAGGATACAGTTTTCTTAACTCCAAATATACACTTCTTGTTGTTATCATTATTGTCACAACTTGCGTTTGCAATGTTCCTTCAGTTTTCATAAATGAAATGGAGGAGGAGAGAAACTGAAGGAGAGAGAAACAGAGGGAGAGCTTGTGTGTTTGTGCCTATTAGAGCTGCTAAACACATTATTTAATTGCTTTCCTCCAGCCTGCACTGACCTTTCACTATTTGTATGAGTGGATAGGCAGAAAGTTTAGATTTAATGAAGGTTGGATTTCATCATTCTGAACGTCTCGGATCAGATTTATCTGTAACTACCTGGTTACCTTATCTTTATACCGATTGTGTTAGACTAGATAAACATTGAAAGCCAAACTTCTATGGAAATATTATTGGATTTCAATTGTAGCGGTTTCCCTGACAGATTATCATGTTATTTAAGTGACTTACGTGGTTAAATAAGGGTTAGTAAATTAACATGGTAAAACAAGATTAGTTATTTAGCTAGTACCTTGTGTCAGTAGCTATATTTCCATTAATTTGTCCATTTTTGTTTTTTTCGACATTTAGAAAGTTTGCATAGAACATAGATGCGACAATTGCTTTCCAGGGTGTGTTTACATTTAACTATCTCGTGTCATTAAAACAGCTGGACGTAATGACGTCACACCTAAAAACAACACTTTCGCAAAAAAGTAGTGTCAAATAAAAATGTAGTGGTTGAAGTGTTTCCATGACTCATTAAGGCAAATTGCGCATGAATAAATTGTCGACAGCCTGTATGCCCTCCCACCTATCTGGTTCATGTCTCAGGTAGCCCACGAAAGCCAGCATGGGTTGAATGCAAGAATTTACTCATATTTGCCATATGTTCTAATAACTATCCTGTGTCAACGTATCGCCATGGTGAAACTTACACTCCTGTAGATCTGAAATAATTGGATGGTGAAACTTGCCAGCCAACCAGAAGAGCAAGGCGATGTAATTCAGGCATTCATGAAAGTCAGGACAATTCTTGTCCTGCAAAGAAACCATCATTTTTGTAGTTTTATTTTGCAAGCAGTAGACATTTGGATTGAAATGTGGAGTGGAGATTTATAGTTGTGGTGACATCAAGTGCCCCGCGCACCTTGAAAATGATTTGTAAATCATAATTTATTCACATTTGTCGCAATAAGTATGATTTCCAAATAATTTTGAAGGTGCGCGGGGCGGGGCACGTGATGTCACCACAACTATATAAATCTCCACTTCACATTTCAATCCAAATGTCTAATGGCTAACTACATGATGATCGACGCTTGACTGCCTTTTGACAAATAAAAAATATTCTCATCATGTAGACTACCCTACCCGCACTGTATCTGCTATACCCGCACTGTATCTGCTATACCCGCACTGTATCTGCTATACCCGCACTGTATCTGCTGGCTAGAGCGCACACGCCTAAACCAGACACATCTGCTGTAAACGCAACAGTTTTTGTGACTTAACTATCGGTAAGAGTGACCACATTTCAGCCGTACAAATCCATCCATGTCGAACAGATAAAAATGTATATCGTTAGAAAATGTATCCTGTATCTGCTGTGTCCATTACACGACACAATTATTTTTGCAACATTGCTTTTGTCGAATAAACCTGGGTCAATGGAAACCTGCCTAATGAGAGGGGAAGCCAGGGGCCAATCACCCTTTACTTCCATTGATGTCTCTGTGTTGACCTCTTGGTATTTGTAATGACTGGGACGTAAAGACCGACTCATTGTGGCCACGTGTCACATTTGTGTGTCAATGATTTCCTACAGTAAGATTCCATTTAAAGATCATGAACAGTCAATCATGATTTTCATGAAATTAGTTATTTGAAGGAAACCAGATCAAAGTATGATAACCAAAGTATGAACAAATATTTTTGCTTCTACATTGATCAAATTGATCATGAAGTTACTGGTCCCCTCCCCCATGTCAAACACTTGGATTCACTATTAAGAGGACAAGGTGACATCACCTTAACTCTCATTTTAATACACCAATGGTAACATGATATTCTCTTACCTGATTGAAATAAGTACTGCCTTGTAACCAACATTGGAGAAGGTGTGTTTGCAGAGGGGTGTGTTGTATATACTAGCTAGATAGCAACTCTACTGGTGCCAAAATTTGACTGTAGGGGGTCAGCAAATATAATTCAAAGTTTACCCTATTCATCTATGGCAAAGATATTTATACCGAACAAAAAATTTAAACGCAACATATAAAGTGTTACCATTTTTCATGAGCTAAAATAAATTATCCCTGAAAATGGGTTAGTCCCATATGTACCTCCTTAGTTTAGAGGCAATGGGGCTACACTCTAGGGTGCTGAGGAGTATTTCTGTCTGTAATAAAGCCCTTTTGTGGAGAGACATTTTGATTGTCTGGGACTGGTTCCCCAGTGGGTGGGCATATGCCTTCTCAGGCCCACCCATGGCTGCGCCCCTGTCCAGTTATGTGAAATCCATAGATTAGGACCTAATTTATTTATTTAAATTGACTGATTTCCTTCTATGAACTGTAACTCAGTAAAATGTTGGAAATTATTGCATGTTGTGTTTTATTTTTGTTCAGTATATATGTTTCTCCTTTCATCCGTGTCAGGTGTTAGCTAGTTACTGGCTAGCTAGGTCTTCAGACAGCATGGAACAAAAGGGGGGGGAAGGGTTGTTCAAAACTTTGATGCAGTTGTCAAGTCAATATCTGTCAATGCTGCTGTGAACCGCATCACAAGAGACATGTAAAAAAAAAATAATAATAATAATAATGAAAATAATGATAGGTGCAATTTGAGTGTTGTTTGAGTTGCTTTGTGTATCACCAAATTAGCCTGAGATGATTTTACTGCATTGCAACCAAGTTGCTTGACATTGGTGTTTCAAAGAGCTGGTCAGTCAAGGCAAGCTCGTGATTATAAGTTCTCCACCCACTCATCCTGTCTTTTCAAACTTCCTGGTAGTTAGGCATTAGAGAAAAAGTACTTTTCAAACTGACTGTTCAGGACCTTTAAAAAAGTGGATTGATCAATAAAAAATGCAATGTATAGTTTAAATTATTTATTTTTCCACCCAAGAAATTAAATCTTAGAACTAATCACTTAATTCATCAGGCTCAATGTACTTTCCCTGGCTAAAGGATTTAAATAAATCTCAAATCTGAGTAATACAATTTGGCCAATTTAAATAAGTAAATCCAATTGAAAAATGAACCCAGTCAACCCTCACTAAGGTAGCTCAAAGACCTGCATAGAGAAGCCATAGGGAATAGACCAAAACAAATCAGGTCTCTCTTTAGTTCACCAAACGAACTATTAAAAACAAAGGAATCATGCATATTTGAGGCAGAAATACCTGCAATGGACTGTACAATAAACATATGGCACAAAAGAGAGGATTTCTACTGTCTGAAAGAGAGACTTCTCCTTACAAATGCTGTATGGATTTTATACTTGTGTCCAGTGACCCTAAATATCTAAAAGTTAACAATAGTATTGAACTGAAGCTGCTGCGTGGGTCATGTAAGTAGGGGAATAATGACTGCGTCTACAGATAATAATCTTGCTGCATATCCCCTTTTGAGAATGAACCTCTAGATTGGTGTTTTTTTGTTAGGCAAATGAGAAAGCTCATTAAGATTCTGGACACCTGCCACCATCATTTGTCAAAACATGTGACGACCCTTACCGTGACCCTCCCCCCATTCTCCACGATCCTCCTTTTGTTCACTCTTGGTGGACATCTTCAGAACAAAGACCTACCCCAAATCAGCTCCCAAAATAACAATACCACATTAAATCTCTGGTAAAATATGGCCGTTATTCCACTGTTACTGGCATTGCACATATGGAGACAGGTTGGCCTCATGGCCTCTATACATGCATATCTGAAATGATAACTGTAACGGTTTTCTAGGTGTGGTGAAGGAGAGTCGGACCAAAACTCAGCGTGTAGATTACGATTCATGTTTAATGAAAAATCACACGTAAACACAAATCAATACAAAAACGTAACGAAAACCAAAACAGCCTAAACTGGTGCAAACTAACAGTAGATAGTTACAAGGACACTAAGGACAATCACCCACAAAACAACCAAAGAATATGGCTGCCTAAATCTGGTTCCCAATCAGAGACAACAATAAACACCTGACTCTGATTGAGAACCACTCCAGACAGCCATAGACTCTGCTAGATCACCCCACTAGCTATATACCAAAACCCCAAGACAAAACACACCACAATACAAAAACCCCATGCCACACCCTGGCCTGACCCAATACATAAAGATAAACACAAAATACTTCGACCAGGGCGTGACAATAACACATTTATCACATTGTTGTTTGGATTGAGATGGGGGGTTAACTGTAGAAAACACACTCCCAGTCACAATGTCTTGCCATGGCTGATTGCTGGTCATAACTCTCTGTGTGTGATTGTGAAGTGTATCATTGGGGTTTCTGAGTCCCAGCAAGAGGAGATTAAAAAGGAAGCACTCATGCACCGCACCCTCTTTCAGGCAGCAGATCACCAGCTTTTGACAGACCATGTTTTTCGTAAAAAAAATTAATATTCATTTGTGAGCAGTGCGGGCAGATGCTGTGTTCAGTATGATTGGGTCGAACAAAGAGAGGGAGCCAAGGAGGGAGCCATTCAAAGCCTAGCTCAGTCATTACCACTTGATGGGGCCGTGGGTTGGAGAGGCATAATTGACAGCGTTCACAACAAAAGTAATCACCCGTATTAACTCACAACATATGGAGTGTCAGTCAGTCAGACTCCCAAGATGACTCCCAACACTGAAATCTGAGATTAAAATCGAAACTTTTTAACATCATCATTTTAGGGAGGTTGTAAAAAATATGTTTATTGTAATTGGCTCCAGTTGAGTTAGCTAAATAGTTGAATACCTTTGTTTACCACAAGCTTCAGGGGCTTAACTTAAAGCCAGCTCCTGCTGTAAATAGAGTTATCCAAAAACATGGCCTTGTATGAAATCCAGGATCAAATATAGCATGCACAATGATGTTGAACTGTAGCTGCTGTGTTCAGTATGATTTGGGTCCGTATTAAACATGATCCTGTTTGAAACATTGTATCTATGCTATGGTGGGGATAGTTGAGTGCGTTTGAGTGTGGCCCCATTGCCTCTAAACTAAGGAGGTACATATGGGACTAACCATGTCTCTGACACAGATCTTTAGGCACAGAACTCCCTTTAAAGCAACTGCTCTGGTTTACTGGTAAACAAAAGTCTGTCTCATTAATTACTGTCCCCTTTTTATTGCACATTTTAAACCAAACGTTTTTCATACTGTAGCAGCAGCATAGTGGTTTAATGTGATGCAGAAGTGGGCTATTTTGTCTATTCTTGTGTGTTAATAGATAGTTAAATGATGCATACAGATAATTGTATGACAAGATGGTAATTATAGTTTGAATTTATTTTGGAGTTCACATCTAGTATGGGATGGGGGGCAAAATAAATGATAACTGAAAGAAAACATTCATTGAGCTTGCAAGACGGGGGTTCCCAAACTTTTTAACTCAGGCCCCCCTTCCAGTATTGGGGGAACATTCCGCACCTACCACATTCATGACGCAAACTGTTATCACGCCTCTTGTTGGTGGAGAGAGGTTTTACAGCGCTACCTGTAAGCTTATTTCCTGCAATTCTACACATTTTGTCATGGAGTGCAGAGAAAAATGTGGTTTTAAAGCTAATTTTCTAGCAATTCTATACATTTTGCCATGTCTAATGTGTTCATGTGATATTTGAATGACTCACACATTACAACAAAATCTATGGTGCCCCCCTGCGCCCCACAGATCGGGAACCACTGATCTGAGATACTTAATGTAATGACTGTACTTGGTATAAATCTTGTCATATTTCTCTATTTAAATGAGCTTTTTGATTCCCCTCTCCTCATATCCATCCAGACTTATATTCACTGATCTCTCCACCTGCATTACTATCGAGGAGGAATTCATATTAAGTTTAGACCCACCCAATTTATGTCTGCGATATTAACAGAATTATTTTCCTGGTTATTCCAGTTCTTAGAAGGCATCCATTATTGATCAATGTCACATCCATTTCTTTGACAGAATATCACCCGTAAATCAAATAACATTTTATTGGTCACAAACACATATTTAGCAGACGTTATTGCAGGTGTAGCAAAATGCTTGTGTTCCTAGCTCCAACAGTGCAGTAATATCTAACAATTCACACATCTAAAAGAATGGAATTAAGAAATATATAAATATTAGGATGAGCAATGTCAGAGTGCCATTGACTAAAATACAGTAGAATAGAATACAGTATATACATATGAAATGAGTATGTTAGTATGTAAACATTCAAGTGACCAGTGATTCCACGTCATGTATATAGGGTGCAGCCTCTAAGGTGCAGGGTTGAGTAACTGGTAGCCGGCTAGTGATGGCTATTTAACGGTCTGATGGCCTTGAGATTGAAAAACAGTTTCTGTCTCTGTCCCCGCGACGATGCACCTGTACTGACATTGCCTTCTGGACGAACTTGAACTCCTTGGCTGTAACTGTTTTCATGTGGTGAAGGAGAGTCGGACCAAACTGCAGCGTGTAGATTGCGATCCATGTTTAATCAAATAAACGTAACACGAATCAATACAAAAACACTACAAAACAATAAACGAAAACAGCCTATACTTGTGTCAACTAACACAGAACAAGGACATCTGTACACTAAGGACAATCACCCACAACACAACCAAAGAATATGGCTGCCTAAATATGGTTCCCAATCAGAGACAACGATAAACACCTGCCTCTGATTGAGAACCGCTTCAGACAGCCATAGACTTACCTAGAACACCCCACTAAGCTACAATCCCACTACATACACACCACATACAAAAACCCATGTCACACCCTGGCCTGACCCAATACATGAAGATAAACACAAAATACTTCGACCAGGGCGTGACATTGGCAGAAGAATTGGCCTCATCAACTCAAAGTAGACATTCCAACAACTGTAGGTACAGTATACAGCACCTATATAGCAGCAGTTAATGAATTCAGATGTAACAAATATATTACCACTCCTGCAAATAAAGTCCTGTGTCTAAATTGGCAATGATCGAGTGGTGTTTGTGCATCTAGCGTTGTGGTGTTAAGGAGCCTCATCTTGAGAATTATTTAAACACTCAAAAATACCCATTTCCTTTGAAGGACAGCAGTAGGTAGAAGGAGCGTGTTTAATTTGATGCTTGGTTACTCTCTGCAAATCTCACAGGGATGGCTTCTGAAAGCTTGTTGCTTTTGTTCAAACTAATCTAAAAAGGCAAGGAAATGTAAATATGTCATTTTGACTGACATGTAACGGAGCAATATGTCATTTGAAGCAGAATTGCTCCACCGTGAATAAAAATGTGTCAAATTGTGATTTGCTGCCACGTTTCATTTTGGTAGCCCTATTCTCTGATGTTTTAATGTGTTCTACAATACAGTTCAACATTCAAACATCACTCGATCAAACTTCCCAGCAGAATGAATGATTTAGCTTCTATAAATTTCCGCTAAGACTTGGTGCTCAATGAGTAGTAGCTAATTCATTATCACAGCAGAATGAAAGTACAGTAATGGTCCCACTGGGAATAATTATTCTTAGAGCTTCATTTGCTGATATAGTGAATTAAATCTGCTCCAACACCTTCTTTTTCTACTTTTATATTAATCCTGTGAGGAAGTGTCCTTACGACACTCATTGGCTTTGCAAGGGCCTACTGTATTGTTTAGTATTGTCTGCACGTGTGGCATCATAGTGCCATTCACTCATTGTTGAAAAATAACAGGGCAAGAGAAGGACAGAAGCCTATAGACAGCTAATTTCCACTCTCTCTGCCTCTCTGGAATACCATCAATACAATAGCTACCTAGTTTGACGCAGGAAAATCTTTGAACAAGGTCAATGTACATAGCCTATGTACCGCTGCATAGATCCATATCATTGAACACATACATTGGAGGTGACAAAACATGCCATTCCATTAGTTTAAGCGGAGGCCATGCTCCAATAACAGCTCAGCTGCAGTCACGGCTTTGGCTGTGCTAATAAGGCCCAGAAAGTCAGAAGCTCCACAGTGACATATTGAATCTAACCCATGATTTATGCAGTGGTATAAAAGTACCCAATTGTCATACATGAGTAAAGATACAGTACCTTAATTTAAAAAATACTCAATTAAAAGTGTAAGTCACCCAGTAAAATACTACGCAAGTCAAAGTATTTGATTTTAAATATACTTAGGTATCAAAGTAAATGTAATTGCTAAAATATACTTAAGTATCAAATGTAAAAGTATAAATAATTTCAAATTCATTCTATTAAGCAAACCAGACAGCACTATTTTCTAGTAAAAAAAGAATCGTAATACAGATAGCCAGGGGCACACTCCAACAATTTACAAAGCATGTGTTTAGTGACACCGTCAGATCAGCGGGAGTAGGGATGTTCTCTTGATAAGTGCATGAATTGGACCCTTGTCCTGTCCTGCAATGCATTTAAAATGTAACAAATACTTTACAACACAGTACTTGTGTTCCAGTATTATACTATTGTCTATATACTGTAGTATTACTATTTATTTACTATTCACTGTAGTGTTTCTGCAGATATGACTAGTATATTGCAGTATTTATTGTAGTGTTTTTGCAGACTAAGGGGTGCTTTTATACATTCCCTGCATGTCCTCCCATAATAAGGGTTCCGAGGGAAACACTGACAAAACCTTTGGTTCCTATCTGGTCACTCAATATACTTCAGTTACAAGATTGTAACGATTGAGGTTTAGGGGATAGTTCTGGTGATGTCCATCTACTTTGGGACTCCAGTTGAAGAGCAGGCGGAGGCAGTAATTCAGTTCAGTTTGAGGCTTTATAGATTCAGGCACTGAGATGATACATGGAATGATTGACAGTTGAGACTGGTCTTGAGACTTGGTTGGCTTTGTATGGAATATGGTTGATCTAAAAGGAGAAACAGCAAGGTACAAATGACATGCCATAACAGCAATGAATATACATAATTAATTGTCCATTAATGTCAATGATCATTGACAAAGGCAATAAGCATTTATATTTGGAAAACTATGCATAAATATAGCAGCAGTCAACAATGAACTTCAGAAAGAGGTGCAGTGGCATGCTGCATGTTAGGCCGAAGTCATACAGTAGCAGGATCATTTAATCAATGGCTACATGCATAGCATAACAAACAATATAAAGCTAATAAAAGTAGCAAGCATAGCCATAAATTAAGCCTAATTAGCATATCAAAAGGCAATGCACAAAAAGTGCAAAACTTATAAGCATGTGTCTATTAACACTACAAGTACCAAAGAGAACAGTCAATTGAAAATAACTGTTTGACTGAGCCGTTAGCATTTCGCCGCCATTAGTGGCCGAAATCAACTATACAAAACAAACAATGGCAAGAGAGTCCTCTTTTATAAGATGAAAGGTTTGTACTCACATTTCGATGACACGTACTGGTTGTTCTTTGTGAGAGTTGTTTGTCACGCTCAACTACTCAGCTCTGTCTGGGTGAAGGACCCGGATTGAAAAGAGGCACTTTCGAACATGCCCGTATAAATACCTTGCCATAGAATTTTATAGAGTGCCCTCTGTCCTCCTGTGACTATAGAGATGGTTAAGGGCAAACCTGCCACGATGCCCTCCCCCACATCCATGTCACAGAGCAAGGAAAACGGTACAAAGATTAAAAACCAACCGGCAGTTCATTTTGGCTTTACAAGTATAAATAATCAACAATAACCAGACAACCAGTAATACATACCCAGATAGTGGCTAGGTCAACTTCTTTTTTAACTAGGCAATCATACAATCATAAATATGCAAAGTATTTTAATTATCCTCTTTGATTAAATGATATGTGACTTGTCTGAGTAGAGCAAAGTGTTGTCTGGTCCATTGTATTGCTTAGAACTGTTGACCCAACTCAATAGGTGGTCTGTCAAGAACCGGTGTCTTATGTTCTGGTCTGGTTGAGATGTTCCCCTCATTAAACAGTAACTCGTATAGTCTGGTAGTTGTGCCATTTTAGTCAAACCTAGTCGGCAGGTGTTACAACTAGAGGTCGACCGATTATGACTTTTCAACGCCGATACTGATTATTGGAGGACCAAAAAAAACATACCGATTTATAATCGGCCGATTTTAAAAAAATAAATAAATCGGCGCCCAAAAATACCGATTTCCGATTGTTATGAAAACTTGAAATCGGCCCTAATTAATCGCTCATTACGATTAATCGGTCGACCTCTAGTTACAACAATATACTAGTCATCTTGTCCACAGAGACACTTAAGTAAATACTACAGTATCCTAGTAATGTCCGGAAAAGCACTATAGTAAATACTACTGTATACTACAGTCATGTCCTCAAAACACTACATTGAATACTACACTATACAGTTCTACAGTCATGCCTATTAAACACTATAGTGAACACTAAAGTATACTAGTTATATCATAGTAAGCATTACACGATCGAGGGATACTACAGTGGGTAGTATAGAATTATATAGTATACTACAACATTCTAAGGTAAGTACTACCCATGATCAAGGGATAGTACAGTGTGTAGTTTGGGATTCTACAGTATACTACAGTTTACTACAGAATCCTATAGTAAGTACTGTAGTATTCTATAGTAAACTGAAGTATTTTTTCTGTGGGCGAGCGAGCGGTCTGATTAACATGCCACACTTCTCAGTGTATTACTGTAGCGACTCTACCATTGTCACTGACCTTGGCGCAGCAAAAAGACATGGGTCATCAACAAATTAAAGGAGCATTACATGGTGGACCCAATTCATTAGCCTATCCCCATCAACATTGTCTTGAATATTCAGGAGTCTTCCGGTTTTAAATTGCTTCATAAAATGAAGAAATGTTGTGTCTGACTATAAGCCTTAGGCGTAGCTTGATGATAGCTAGTGGGCGTGTGGCTATAGTCACCATTAACCACATTACTACTAATGTTTTGTGTAGATAGATATGGTAATATAGGCCTAGTTCCATGTGATGTAAATAGAATAAACTGCCTATTCTCCACTAAAACAAAACTCAGCAGCTCATGCACTGTTAGACAAGAAATTACCAATAAGGAAAACGAGCTGATATACAGAATATCCAGTGGCCATTTTGAAACATTAGCTCCCCTGTAGTCATCGCGCTCAATTAATTTGTTTTCATGTAAGCACAATGTTTGTTAATGTTGTGTTACTATAGCCACAAGGCTGCTGGAATTATTCTCCCTATGTTTAAGGAAAATGTGTACTGCCAGTCCTAGACATGATGATAGTGGGCCTTGCTGCTGCTGATATTGAAGGTCTTCGTTGTGCTCTTAGCAGAAATGAGGCTATCACAGGAGACTGCACTTAGGCTCTGTTGCCAAATCAATAACATTGGACTGTCTACATCAGAGATGGGAGATCTGGGCTCAGCCCACAGCTACAGTAGATGAACAGCAGTCTGAGAAATGAGCTGTCAGCATCTGAGCCATGCCTTTATGCGCCAAGGAATTCATCTGGTTCACTTAATGTATGTTCAACCATCTGGGACAATCTCACTACAACAGACGGTCATGATACAAGACTTGTGTATGTTTGTGTGTGTGTGTGGGTAGGTGGGTGGGTGTGCATACAGCACAATATTTGCTCACAGATGATGAGTAAAACTCAGTCAACACTCGGTGTATGACCTAATCTGGTGTATAGAAAACTTTCGTAATGCCAAAGATACAATATTGTGATGAAGTTCTCCCACTTTCAAGTTCTGCTCTCAAAACGTTGTTGACAAAATCTGTCTTGGAAAGCAGTGGGGTATTTTCTATAACATGGCAGTGTGTTTCAACATTTTCATCCACAAATAAATATTAGGTTTCTTGGGTCTTAGAAAGTGTTTGTTGTCTGGATATCTTTATTCTGTTGTGAGGGGCTACACATTCCATCTCCACCTGTCAAAATACAAAGAGGAAATTATGTGTTTGTTGTTTTGCATTTCTATCAAACAAAAAGCATTCCTTCTTTGTCAGTCTGGGCAGACACTTTGATGGAGGCAATTTTCTGTGAAATGTTAATTGAGGCAAATGAAGGGGAAAGTAACAAACAATCAATATAACTCCTTAGGCACTCAGTGGTCCAGCAACATTCTTACTGTAGGTGATTCAGATGTCCACAATCACATTGGTCCTTGTCTAGTGTCATAAATCACGTTTCCATCCAGTTTTTATGTGAGTAAACTCATATAGAATAAAATAAATATATTTTATAAATTGCCGACACGTTTGTTGGACATGGTGGGATCTTTTTGTGTCAGTCAAATTAAGCATACAAGAAATGGTGGTGGAAACGCCGCTATGTGCAAATATTGATACAATAACCATCATATCGAAGTAAACTTGGAGTCACGCGATGATATTGTGTGTGGTCCTCCCACTATGACTCGGGAAACCATACAGTTTATTAGGCCACAGATGAAATATCTTATGAACTTCACAGGGTGGTGAAAGTGCACAGCGATCTTGATGCTCCTTTCCAATAAATGTCGAGGGTCTTATTCTGGAGACATGATGATCGAGGCTTGACTGCCTTTTGACAACTAAAATATTCTCATCATGTAGACTACCCTACCCACACTGTATCTGCTATACACACACTGCATCTGCTATACACACACTGCATCTGCTATACACGCACTGCATCTGCTATACACGCACTGCATCTGCTATACACGCACTGCATCTGCTGGCTAGAGCACACACGCCTAAACCAGACACATCTGCTGTAAACGCAACAGTTTTTGTGACTTAACTATCGGTAAGAGTGCCTGCATTTCAGCCGTGCTTCATGCAATGGAAATGCATTGAACATTTATATTTTTATTTGGTATATGAAAAATTAAGCGAAAAAGTACATTTGAATGCACTACATCACGCAAAGCCTTTTATCCAAGTCAATTTGATATTGGATATTCTCGCATTATTTACCAAGCAGTTGGTTTGTTGTTTAGGGAAACCTGAGGAATGTAGACAGCAGAGTTATTCAGAGAGTATCTCAATAACAAATTTGGTGGGAGGTAGCCACATCGCTAAAATCTGAATCTACATTTCATAGTTTGTTAGTAAAGGAGCAGTGAAACCTTTCCGTCTATAACGTTGCTTTTGAAGTCTATTAAATGTATCTGGCTTATGGCTACAGATTCAAGAGTGATAATTAACTTTTGGAAATGATGTTGACCTCTGCAGCTCCAATTAAACATGAGTTCATGGTGCATGTTGATTTGAAGGCCTGTAGTTAATGAGATTGTAGAGTGTGCAGTGAGTTTTGAAATGCAGCCCCGAATTCTTACCGTTGACCTCTGTAGCCAAGCAATATTGAGCCATTAGCAAAAGTTACACTAGGAGTCTGTTAGTCTCTTAGACAATAAGATGGCGCCTGAGAAGAAGGCAGACGTTTTACGTGCCCCCAACAGATAGTGTCTTTTGTTTGTTTTATTTTCATTGTTTAAAAAAAAAGTGTTTTATTTTTTTGTCTTATTTTATGGAATATCCGAAACATACAATATGCTTGCAGTGAAGCCGCTCAACAACTACATCATACCAGTCATCCAACAGACTCCCATTCAGAGCGACACACAGAAGCATCCATGGTCAATGCCCTGCTCAAGGGCACGTTGACAGATCTTCCACCAGGCCAAAAAACGTGAACCCGAACCCTCCGAGATCCCCCCCCCCCCAATAGCTGTCCCTCAACCATTTGAGACCCCTCCTACAGTCCCCCCAAGAATAAAAAATACAAATAATTCCATTCCCCACCCCCAAGAACCCCCAATGCACCAACAACCAAGAGAATGAACTAAAGATAAGAAAGAAAAAGACACAAGAAAGGACAACTAAAATCATAACAACAATGCCAATTGTATAATTTTGTGTGCATATACTATTACATGTATATGTGTTCTTGTATGCGTTTTATTAGAATGATAGTGTGTGTATATATATATGCAAGGGTTCAAACACCTGCACGGCATCAGCCTCAGGCAACCCGGCATTAGCTGTAAAAACACTGCCCATCAGTGTCATTCAAACATATTCTGTTTTATTGTGATTTAAAAAAAACTTTTATCTTTGACCATCTCCCGCACAGCAACTCCACTCCCACTTGTCTACAATTCTACATCCCAACCCCCAGCTTCCCTCAGCCCATCCCACCTATCTCTGCCTGCCACCCTCTTCGAGTTTCTACGTAACATATATCTTTCAACTATGCTGTGATGTTTAAGATACAATTTCAATCTATCTAATCATTTGATTAGATTGAAATTGTACGTTAAACATCACAGCATCCACAGATCACAGATCACAGCATCCACAGATCACAGATTGCGAGTTGATGATAAATACTTTTACTAAGAGTATTAGTATATTAGTAATTGACTGACCCGGTCTCTCCAGATCTCATAAAAGGAATATTTCTAGGGTCAATAATAGATCAATGCTATGCATTTTCAGCCATTCCCGAACCTGAGATCTTCATTCAGTGGGAGAGGTTAAGACTGAGAAGAGAACATCTGCCTAAAATATTTAGCTTCCTCTTTTAAAATATAATTTTGAGAATCATCGATGATTCCGTCTACAGTAACAAGTTTCTGCAAATGATTTTGTAATTGTTCCTGTACTGGAGATTCAGGAAGAATTTTGTGCATTTTTCTCCAAATTCCATCCAGTTTGCTTTATTTTTGTAATAGATTACATTCGATCGTTCTTGAATAAGTTCCTCAAGTTCTTTTTGTTTTTCCTCTTAACTTATTTTGCATCTCTGTAGTATCGTTTTTATTGCTATCTACCTGTACCATTAGTTCATTGATTTCCCTTGTTAGTCTCTTTAGCCAGAAACAGCCTTTTTTTAAATTATTGATGAATATTGAATACAATGACCCCTGAAGGTACATTTATAGGTATCCCAAACAATAAGGGGATTTCCTGAACCTATATTATACTGGAAAAATTCAGTTCTAAATGATTTTGTCTTAGTTAAAAATAAGTTGTCCTCCAGTAAACTTTGCTAAAATGTCCAATATCGCCGTCCACTTGGAAACTCTATAAGAGTTATGTGAATGCCAATTAGATTATGAGCCGATCACATTCTGTCTCCTATTAACTTTTTTTAACCTTTTGATGCAAGAAAGAGGCAAAAAGGTACTCAAGAAGACTAGCTTGATTAAGTCTCCTCCATGTATATCTCACTTGGTTGGGATTTTTTTAGTCTCCAAATATCCACTATTTCTAATGTGCCCATAATATTTGTGAGTTCCTTAAGGGCACTGTGATGGTGGTTTGTCGAGTGATTACTGTCCATTGAGGTACTTAACACTGTGTTATAGTCTCCTACCATAATGATATGATAATTAATTTGTTGCCTGTAAATTCAATAAACTTGTATAAATGTTTTCGAAGACTTATGGATCATCCTGATTTGGACCATATAGATTAATGAGCCAAATCTTTTTTTTGTCCACTTTCATATTCAAAAAGATCCACCTTCCTTACGAATCATTCCTGACTATTTGCACATTGAGATCGAAATTCTTGTTAATTAATATCATCACACCTTTTGAGTTCCTTTGTCCATGACAGAAAATTATTTCATCAACCCATTCCTTTTTCCACACAACTTCATCTACGGATGTAGAGTGAGTTTCATGAAAACAGTATGTTATATTCCTTTTCCTTTAGCCACGTAAAGACAGATCTTCTTTTTTAATAATCAGCTAAACTGTTACAATTATAATAATAATAATAATAATAATAACTGGCTATACTTATTTCACCCCTTACCATAACTAGATACTATTCTCAGTCTAAATTGACCATAATTAGTGCTTGTAAAGTTACTGCCATCAGAGGTATTATGACGGTCAAAATTAGAGCTTTCAAATGTCTGCTATTTAGAATTCAAGAAATAGGTTTGAGCAATATTTGTTTTATTCCCTTGCCTGTTTGCCTGTGAGCCAATACCACAGATGTTAGAACATTGAGACAAGATATGTGTGTAGTAAATCTGAGTAGGTTGAGTATGATATTGGATGTGATTTAGTGAGTGTGTACGATGTCTGCAATAAGAGTAAGACTGTGTGCTGTCCAAATAAATAATAACTCTGCCAATTTGCATGGTTGGGTGTCTATGTGTGTAACATGTAGTGCGTATAGCCTTAATATTCATGATGATAATTGTAATCCATATCATATCACAGTCATAGTTGCATCATAATTACCTTTAACATCATTGAAAAACACATCCCAGCATTTTCGTAGCAATTGACGTTTCGCATGATCATGAACGAGACCTTGCATTACTCTTGAGATGGCTTCACTACAGTACAAATGTATTCCGTACAATATGTTATTATTCCCCAATGTCCCTATTCTGATATCTTCCCCTTGTTTGTTTAAACATATAAACTTGTAGACAAATACATAAAAAAGATAGACAAACAAAAACATTAAATTAAAAACATATTCAATTATAAAACAGTTCTCGACAATAGAGAGAGTGAGCGAAGATTGCGAGATCAGGTGTGTGTGTATAAGTCCATATGTGTAAGTGAGCATGTAATTGAGTACGTGTGTGTTCATATCCACTTCATGATGTTCAGGTATTTTTATAGTTCTCATACTTTCTTTTTTTGTAACCTGAAGTCCCTGTAGAATTTAGTACAGCCATGGTGTTATGGAGCTGTCTCGGTATAGCTGTCCATCTATAAAGAGTTTGTCCACAATGATAAAGGCACACTTAACCTTCTCCCTTTGTTGCCTTTGTACCGGACACAGTCTCTTATGATGTTTGTTTATCTCCCTTGGAAATTGGTAATTGAGACCGAATTTGGTCCTGGTCTTTAAGCTGGTCTTTAAGTAGTGTTCAAATTTTGCGATGATCGTTTGGAGACCCTTTGTCTTGTCGCTCCGAGCTCCAAGTGTGTGTACTCAGTAGAAAGCCACCTTCTTTACAGTCTCTATACGAAGTTTCAAGGCAGATTGCATGAATTCTCTGATCACGTCCTCTGGACTATTGGATGTGTCCTCAGGAATCACCGGAAAAAATATATTTTCACGCATGCTACGACTTTGTATGTCTACTAGCAACTTTTTGGAACCATTTTGGAATCGTTGATTTTTACCTTGGCTGTGAGTGCCTTGTTCTCTACTTGGACAATGAGAATTTCTCTCTGGCTAAACTCAAAACTCCCCCTCAACCCTGCTACCTCCTCTCACAACTTTTCCAGTGTTGCATGGATTCCAGCCAGAGCACTAGCCGCTACATCAATGGTAAGTAAATTGTCCGTGTCTGTAGATTAAACTAGATTAAACTTGTTTTTTTTGAGGGGGGGGGTTAAAGTTATTTTGTGAGGTAGTCGGATCTTTCCATGATGGGAGTATGTTTTCCCCCATAGCGTAAAGCTGTTGGTACTCGTCGATATCCCTCGGGATCTCCTTAGTATCCAGGTTGGCTCTTTACAGCAAACAGTTGTTTTACAAAAAGATAACGAGTCTTTCTCATGATGACGACAGGTGTCTGTAGTACATCCAGCTAGCCCTCCCGGAATCCACGCTAAAAATGGAACACAAACTTGCAGTCCCAGACGTAAAGGATAACCGCGCCGTGGAATCCTTAGCAGCAAAAATCATTTGAATGAAACATATTTAATATAAACAACAAACCAAGTGTAGACAGTACAATGTTCTGTTGTGCTCTGATGACGTATGCTGTGTGATGATGTCACCTTGTGTTTCTTGGCACACTTTATTTGCGTTTAACTTATTTGTTCACTTATTTTGTACATAATGTTGCCACTACTGTCTCTTATGACCGAAAATGACTTCTGGACATCAGGACTGAGATTACTCACCACGGACGGGCAGAATCCTTTTTTCCCTTTACCTTCTTGATGCACCCATCCCATTAGCGGGATCATTTACGTCAACATCAGCTGGATTGCAGCGCGCCAAATTCTAATTAAATTACAAAAAATATTTAATTTTCATGAAATCGCAAGTGCAATATAGCAAAACACAGTTTAGCTTGTTGTTAATCCACCTGGTGTGTCAGATTTCAATAAATCTTTTCGGCGAAAGCTATCCAAGCATTTATGTAAGAACATCTCTCTCAGTAGACAAAATATTACAAACAGCTAGCCGCCAAGTAGATTGGTCACGAAAAGCAATAAATTTAAATTGCTTACCTTTTTGATCTTCAAATGTTGTTTGGCGCGTTGAGAAATCCACAGGCTCGAGTGGTCACAACATCGCAGACACAAATTCCAAATAGTATCCGTAATGTTCAAGAAACATATCAAACTTTTTTTAAATAATCAATCCTCAGGTTATTTTTTCAATATATAATCGATTATACACTGCTCAAAAAATAAAGGTGTGTGTGTGTGCGCGTGCGCGTGTGTGTGGCCTCCACGTGCCTGTATGACCTCCCTATAACGCCTGGGCATGCTCCTGATGAGGTGGCGGATGGTCTCCTAAGGGATCTCCTCCCAGACCTGGACTAAAGCATCCGCCAACTCCAGGACAGTCTGTGGTGCAAAGTAGCGTTGGTGGATGGAGCGAGACATGATGTCCCAGATGTGCTCAATTGGATTCAGGTCTGGGGAACGGGCGGGCCAGTCCATAGCATCAATGCCTTCCTCTTGCAGGAACTGCTGACACACTCCAGCCACATGAGGTCTAGCATTGTCTTGCATTAGGAGGAACCCAGGGCCAACCGTACCAGCTATGGTCTCACAAGGGGTCTGAGGATCTCATCTCGGTATCTAATGGCAGTCAGGCTACCTCTGGCAAGCACATGGAGGGCTGTGCGGCCCCCCAAAGAAATGCCACCCCACACCATGACTGACCCACCGCCAAACTGGTCATGCTGGAGGATGTTGCAGGCAGCAGAACGTTCTCCACGGCGTCTCCAGACTCTGTCACGTGCTCAGTGTGAACCTGCTTTCATCTGTGAAGAGCACAAGGCGCCAGTGGCGAATTTGCCAATCTTTGTGTTCTCTGGCAAATGCCAAACATCCTGCATGATGTTTGGCTGTAAGCTCAACCCCCCACCTGTGGACGTCGGGCCCTCATACCACCCTCATGGAGTCTGTTTCTGACCGTTTGAGCAGACACATGCACATTTGTGGCCTGCTGGAGATCATTTTGCAGGGCTCTGGCAGTGCTCCTCCTGCTCCTCCTTGCACAAAAGCGGAGGTAGCGGTCCTGCTGCTGGGTTGTTGCCCTCCTACGGCCTCCTCCACGTCTCCTGATGTACTGGCCCGTCTCCCGGTAGAGCCTCCATGCTCTGGACACTACGCTGACAGACACAGCAAACCTTCCTGCCACAGCTTGTATTGATGTGCCATCCTGGATGAGCTGCACTACCTGAGCCACTTGTGTGGGTTGTAGACTCAGTCTCATGCTACCACTAGAGTGAAAGCACCGCCAGCATTCAAAAGTGAACAAAACATCAGCCAGGAAGCATAGGAACTGAGAAGTGATCTGTGGTTATCACCTGCAGAACCACTCCTTTATTGGGGGTGTCTTGCAAATTGCCTATAATTTCCACCTGTTGTCTATTCCATTTGCACAACCGCATGTGAAATGTATTGTCAATCAGTGTTGGTTCCTAAGTGGACAGTTTGATTGACTTGGAGTTACATTGTGTTTAAGTGTTTATTTTTTTGAGCAGTGTATATCAACCCGGACTTTAGCTTCGTCAATAGGAGAGAGAGACACTATAGCTGGGACACCCAGCTATACACTGACGCGATGTGATCTTTCTCGCTCGTTTTTTCAAAATAAAAGCCTGAAACAATGTCTAAAGACTGTTCACAACATGGGGAAGCCATAGGAAAAGGAATCTGGTTGATATCCCTTTAAATGGAGGCAAGGCATTCAATGGAACATGGAGCTTTCAAAATAGCGGCCACTTCCTGGTTGAATTTTCCTCAGGTTTTCGCCTGCAATATCAGTTCTGTTATACTCACAGACAATATTTTGACAGATTTGGAAACTTTAGTGTTTTCTATCCTAATCTGACCATTATATGCATATTCTAGATTCTGGGCCTGAGAAATAGGCAGGTAAATTTGGGTACGTTTTTCATCCAAAAATCTAAATACTGCCCCCTACACTCAACAGGTTAACGAGTCTGATGAGGCTGACACGAACGATATACTGCTTTCTTGGGAACAGGCCCAGATCCCTGTGATTTGCGTGAAGAGGAGGCGGAGAAAAAGTGGCCGGAGGGCGGGCTGCCTTCTGAGAATTCCTAGGCGATTGAATAAACTCCCACTTCCTTCCATTCTGCTAGCAAACGTGCAATCTTTTGACAATAAAATAGATCACCTACGCGGAAGATTAAACTACCAACATTCAAAACTGTAATATCTTATGCTTCACGGAGACGTGGCTGAATGACGATACTATCAACATACAGCTGGCTGGTTATATGGTGCACCGGCAGGATAGAACAGTGGCGTCTGGTAAGACAGCCCGCCGCCCATTGTATGTTTGTAAATAACAGCTGGTGCACGATATCTAAAGAAGTCTCGAGCTATTGCTCGCCTGAGGTAGAGTATCTCATGATAAACTATAGACCACACTACCTACCTAGAGAGTTTATCTGTATTTTTCATAGCTGTTTACATATCACAACAGTCAGAGGCTGGCACTAAGACAGTATTGAATTAGCTGTATTCTGCCATAAGAAAACAAGAGAACGCTCACCCAGAGGCGGCGCTCCTAGTAGCCGGGGACTTTAATGCAGGGAAACTTAAATCCCTTTTACCAAATTTCTATCAGCATGTTAAATGTGCAACCAGAGGGAAAAAACTGGACCACATTTACCCCCACACACAGAGACGCATACAAAGCTCTCCCTCGACCTCAATTTGGCAAATCTGACCATAATTATATACTCCTAATTCCTGCCTACAAGCAAAAAATTAAAGTAGGAAGCACCAGTGACTAGGTCAATAAAAAAAATTGGTCAGATGAAGCAGATGCTAAGCTACAGCACTGGTTTGCTAGCACACACTGGAATATGTTCTGTGATTCCTCCAATGGCATTGAGGAATACACCACATCAGTCATTGGCTTCATCAATAAGTGCATCGATGACGTCATCCCCACAGTGACCGTATGTACTAGAGGTCGACCGATTAATCGGAATGGACGATTAATTAGGGCCGATTTCCCGTTTTCATAACAATCGGAAATCGGTATTTTTGGGCTCCGATTTTAAAAAATATATGTATATTATTTTATTTTTTTACACCTTTTATTTAATCTTTATTTAACTAGGCAATTCAGTTAAGAACACATTCTTGTTTTCAATGACTGCCTAGGAACGGTGGGTTAACTGCCTCGTTCAGGGGCAGAAAGACAGATTTTCACCTTGTCAGCTCGGGGGATACAATCTTGCAACCTTACAGTTAACTAGTCCAACGCAATAACGACCTGCCTCTCTCTCGTTGCACTCCACAAAGAGACTGCCTGTTATGCAAATGCAGTAAGCCAAGGGAAGTTGCTAGCTAGCATTAAACTTATCTTATAAAAAAACAATCAATCATAATCACTAGTTAACTACACATGGTTGATGATATTATCTAGCGTGTCCTGTGTTGCATATAAATCTGACTGAGCATACAAGTATCTAAGTATCTGACTGATCGATGGTAGGCAGAAGCAGGCGCGTAAACATGAATTCAAACAGCACTTTTGGGCGTTTTGCCAGCAGCTCTTCGTTGTGCGTCAAGCATTGCACTGTTTATGACTTCAAACCTATCAACTCCCGAGATGAGGCTGGTGTGACCGAAGTGAAATGGCTGGCTAGTTAGCGCGTGCTAATAGCGTTTCAAACTTCACTCGCGCTGAGCCTTGGGGTGGTTGTTTCCCTTGCTCTGCATGGGTAACGCTGCTTCGATGTGGTGGCTGTTGTCGTTGTGTTGCTGGTTCGAGCCCAGGGAGGAGCGAGGAGAGGGACGGAGGCTATACTGTTACACTGGCAATCCTAAAGTGCCTATAAGAACATCCAATAGTCAAAGGTTAATGAAATACAAATGGTATAGAGGTAAATAGTCCTATAATAACTACAACCTAAAACTTCTTACCTGGGAATATTGAAGAATCATGTTAAATGGATCCACCAGCTTTCATATGTTCTCATGTTCTGAGCAAGGAACGTTAGCTTTCTTACATAGCACATATTGCACTTTTACGTTCTTCTCCAACACTTCTCCATCTACTTGAGGCTAAATTAATTTTATTGATGTATTATATTAAGTTAGAATAAGTGTTCATTCAGTATTGTTGTAATTGTCATTATTACAAATACATTTTTGTATTTAAAAAAAAAAATTGGCCAATTAGTTGGTATCGGCATTTTTGGTCCTCCAATAATCAGTATCGGTATCGGCGTTAAAACTCATAATCGGTCGACCTCTATGTACATACCCCAACCACAGTCTACAGCTGTTGTATTCGGCGCATGTGACTAATAACATTTGATTTGATCTTTTAAAAGTTATTCATCAAGATTGAGTGTGTCTACCAGGAACATGACAGGCTGAACGTTTGATTTATTTTTCAAAGCTATTCATGTATTGACGTGTTCAATAATAACCAAACCAGACAGAAATTGGCCTTGCCAGTATTCATATTGTACTTATATTGAATGGCCTTTGCTTCCAGTCATTACCACCACGGGCCTGCTATAGACAAGAATGTGAATGGTAAGATGTATCACATGTGCTATTCTCTCCAAAAACCTGTCTATGGTAAGGAGCAGTACTGTAAAATACAATTGTAAGGAAGAAAATAACTTTATCAAATACATTGTTAAAACACGCTGAAGTGTCATTTTATGGGACGATGACTCATTCCTCCGTTGTCTGTATCTTGTGTTTTGTGTTGCCCTCCAGGGAAATGTGATGAAGTGTTGGCCACACCACTCTCTCACACAGCGTTTACCAGCTCCTCAGTGTACTCTGGTGGATATGGGGCTGGATACGCAAAGCTCAACAGGAGAGGAGGTATTAACTCAAATAATTCCGAATGAAAGCGTAACCTCTCAAAATGTTTATCTTCTGATTTATTTTAAAGCTTGCAGTCTCATTCACTTCACTCACATATGTTTTGCCACATAGAAGCAGAGGATACTGATGGTTGCTGGTTTGATTGTTTCTCTCATCTCAGGTGCTGGAGGCTGGTCTCCGGGGGACACTGACCGTTACCAGTGGCTGCAGGTGGACCTGGGCACCAGGAAGCAAGTCACCTTCATTGCCACACAGGGCCGGTACAGCAGCTCTGATTGGACAACCCAGTACAGACTCCTCTACAGTGATACAGGAAAGAACTGGAGACCATATCGGCAAGATGGCAACATATGGGTGAGTGTGTTAGTTGTCATTCGTGTATCAGAAATGCCTATTAATCAACAATCATTTCTAAATGTTTGTACATTGTTAATATAATTATAGCCTAAAGTGAGCAATAGTAATGGTGTATTTTTGTAGGCACTAACGCCATGGTTTGTTGAACAAATCCTATGGGAAAATGTTGTTGTAGGGTTATTGGATAAATGCCGAAAATAAGGTCTGTGGGGAACACAGGTTGTATACATTTTGTTCTATGAGATCATCTTCATCAGCTGACATCACTTTTTGTAAATCTTTAAGCATTTACTGTATGTAATAAAAAAAGCCCATAAAAGGCTTCATAATGAATGAAGGTCATGTTGACTGACTGATATTACCTCAGAACAAAACATATAATATCTCCTAAGCCTGTGTTTCTCAGACCTTATTTTCGGGCATTTATCCCAAAACCCTATTCTTTCCCCATTAATTTTCCCCATAGCAATTGCTGAACGAACCAGAAGTAATTAATTTCCGTTTTGTAGGATTACAAACCTTTTGGTTGTGCACCTGTCATACCCCTGAAAGGGGGAAATATAGAAATAAATCACACAGATGTAGCTTCAGCTTCAAGTCACTTGTAATGAGTGTTTTTCATATAAAATCATTAACCATTTACATAGGTACAATATATAATTTTTTACAAATGCACAAAATATTCTCTTTAAATTACATAACTGTTACAATTGTTCAATAAACCAATATTGTCTCATTTATACATTGCAATGGCTTGATTAATCCTTTATTATCGCTCTTTAAATTGACAATGAAATGCATCACGTATTCCACTATTTATTATCCACATTGATTATCCACATTGATTATCCTTGTATATACTGTTCCTATATTTATTAGATACTGTATGGATTCATTCCTATCAGCATGCAAATTTCCTCCTAATAACAAAAACATGTATAACCTTGAATGAATTCATATTTAGTGCTTTAGATTACAACAACATTCACATTTTCTGAAAATGTTCCATTGTTCCCATTCACCAAACACACACACAGGAGCTGTGCTCGTCTCTCTTGGGCACGCTCTGATCACGAAGCCACCTCGTAAGTGAGCATCCTTCTAGCAAGCTAGCTAGCAAAACGGCTCATTTTGACGTGGTCTAAACATACAAATAACACATTTTAATGCTTTAAACATCTTTGCTGTGACTAATTAACATTCTGACATTAACAAATATATTAAATCGCATTCATACCTGAAAGGGGGAAATATAGAAATAAATCACACAGAGATGTAGCTTCGGCTTCAAGTCGCTTGTAACGAGTGCGCTGGGAATCCCCTATAGGAATTCCTTGGTATTGCCTATCAAACTCACATCAGACAAATGAACAGCATATTATTTACTGGTCCACATTATGATTCTGTATTATTATTTCATTATTAAGGCACTTTTAATAATATCACACACCATCTGAAATGCTCCCCATGAACAGTAATTAGCTTCAAAATGTGGAACCTAAAGGTTATGTTTCTGTTTGCTTTCCAAGGCATTTTCAGGCAACTCCAACAGCGAGAGTGTGGTCCGCCATGATCTGCAGCATGCAATCATAACACGCTACGTCCGCATCATCCCACTGGAGTGGAGCAAGGAGGGGAGGATCGGCTTGAGAGTGGAAGTCTATGGCTGTTCTTACTGTGAGTGTACGGTACTGTACATCCATGCACATCTCACTCTACTGTACAAGAGAGAGTATATGCGAACATCCTTTTAACAGAAGAACATAAAGGAATCTCTTAATTCAAAATATGAAGAACATATGAGAATAATCAGGTGTTGGCCAATATGGGCTTAATTAATGTGTAATACTGAAGGTTTTAATTATCTTGGTATCATATCATATTTGTCAGGTGGGTGTATTAATATGCTCAGTAATGTAGATTAATTGAGTTTACATAATTACATTACTGATCTATGTGCCAACAGCGACATTCACACAGCTACAGGTTTTTGATAGAGTGGGAGATGGAGAACGGCTGTTTACCTTGGCTGGTTTCTGTTGTTACCTTATACTCCAGAAAAACACGCTTTACTGATCAATTTCTTTCCTCAAAGCTTTCACCTGCCACACCACCCTTTATTGTGTCCATCCTATGCTGTATTACACACTGTAGAAACTGATAGACAGGAAAAACTGACCAGGAGAAACTTGTTTGCCCTAGTAATTGAACAGTCTAGTTCCCCCTGGCCACTTGTCCTGACTGCGAATAGTCGCTCTGGATAAGAGCGTCTGCTAAATGACTTAAATGTAATGTAATGTAAATGAATACTCCATCCATGCCCTTAAGATTGAACAGCAAATAGATGTATCCGACTGTCAGACCGGGTAAAGAGATGAAAGCACCTTTTGAAAGGAGAAAGTTGCCACAGGGTGATATCACAATGCCATGCTGTTGTCTAAAGACACGTAGGCTGGCACATCTCAACAGACAGGAAAGTATTTGAAGTAGGCTTATATACCGTATACCGGGGTATTTCAATAACGCCAATACCGTTGAAGCGGTTTCTTCTAAGTATATTTTTAATACATGTTAATATTTGTAGCAATTTTAAGTAAAGAAGATTGCGTTCTTCATTTCACCTGTCACATAACTTTTCATAATGAAGCTTACCGGTAGTCCCCACTCGGGTGGTGTTTGTTTACAAGTACAGAACGATGAGAGACCGGAGCCTTATGAGTCATTCACTCTTGTGCAGCACGCACCAGGTAGTTACAGTATGGAGATCACAACAAACTGTTTGCCAGCTAGATATCTTATGACTATTAAGTTAATTGTCTAAAATGCTTTATGCTCTACAGTTGTGCATTGGGGCGGCAGCGTAGCCTAGTGGTTAGAGCGTTGGACTAGTAACCCGGAAGGTTGCGAGTTCAAACCCCCGAGCTGACAAGGTACAAATCTGTCGTTCTGCCCCTGAACAGGCAGTTAACCCACTGTTCCCAGGCCGTCATTGAAAATAAGAATATGTTCTTAACTGACTTGCCTGGTTAAATAAAGGTAAAATAAAAAATAAATTAAATTTGGTTTGCTAATTTAGTAGCTATTAAGCTAAGTGGTTAGCCCTTGATTATGACTCTCAGTTCCATTCCATTACGCATAAGTCATTGGACGAAGGCGTCTTCTCTTCGGGGGAGTTTTGTTAAGAGCCCTGACACTCAATCTGAAGATTAACAGGCATCGCTTGCGGTACTGTTCAGGTAGAATAAGGGCATTCATTATCTTAAGTATCAGCAAGAAATAATAAAAAATACAAAACTAAATTGATACACACCTTGATAGGATTAGAGTTAGTGTTCTCACACGGCCATAAGTCATTGTTACAGCGCATGTTTACGAAAATCAGACAGAAGACAGAGGTGACCACCTGTACTAATGCTAACTGGCGTGCTCTGAACAACTGTGTGTAAGCATAACTCGGGAAGTGTAGCTGAAGTGTAGTTTGGTCGGATGGCTGTATGGATATGTGCAGAACTGCTACAGTAAGTATCTTTTTTTATTTGAAGGAGTCTTTCTCACTGATGAACGATAGCCATATGTTTCAAAAGCCAGCGACGAATGTTGAAATTTCTAAACTTTTTAAAACCGCATTGGGATTGTAGTACACATGAGCCAGTCGGAGACGAAGCTAATGGCTGAACATTTTTAGGGAGAAGTCAGAATGCCGCCTAGAGCTTTCGAGAGCTAACTAAGGGGTTAGCTTCTTCCAAAATCAAGCTTCACTTGGTAACAGTAGAGAATCCCCTCCTAAATCAAGAGCCTTGCTATCTAATATTTGTTTTGTGTTTGCAGCAAACTGTAGTATTTTTTTAGTTACTTGTATAACTTTATGAGCTGGGATGTCGTAATACATTAGGTCAGAGACTGTATAATACACTCATTAGCATTTAGATAGCATTCTCTATGGGAGTTTATCATGTACTTGTTAGCAATGCTAATCTTCGGATTACAGAGTCAGTGGTGTTTGAAAATAGCGCCCCTTGCTTGTGTTCAGTGCCGGTATTGCCGGATATCCCGATATGGCACAAGGTCAGTATGAAGGTATGACAATCTGGATACTTCCCAAGCTTACTTTGCAGCCATGGTTATATGTATTAGAGACAGTCATTTCTCCCGCAGTTGTTCTTTTCCTCCAATTATAAAAAGCAATTTTGACATTGCTTGTGATTGCAGTAGGTGATCTCTAAGGGACTATAGGTTCTTCTCATTAACACTCACATTACCTTTAATGTCAAAAGCCTTGACACAGGACAGTAGAGGGGATATTAAGCTCTGTAACCTTTATCACTGTTCGGTGACCTCAGGGGCGGATGTGATCAACTTCGAAGGCCAGGGTGTGATATCCTACCGCTTCAAGATGAAGAAGATGAAGATCTTGAAGGATGTCATCTCCCTAAAGTTTAAAACCACGGCCAGTAACGGTGTGCTCCTGCATGGGGAGGGACAGCAGGGAGACTATATCAGCCTGGAGCTGAAGAGATCCAAACTACTGCTCATGATCAACCTGGGTAATGGACCATTATCCGATCCTGTCTATGGGATATCTGTGTGCGTCCCAAATGGCACCCTATTCCTTATTTTGTGCTCTACTTTTGACCAGGTCCATAGTGCTCTGGTCAAAAATAGTGCAAGATATAGGGAACAGAGTGCCATATGGATGCACACGTACTGTAGTCACTGTTAATATAGCTTCTTATGGCAATTATTACGGCAGTTGATGAAACTTGATACAATTCCTGCATATTTGCTAATATGACTGGCCCTTATGCATTAATCATCTTCAGTTTTTATTTGATGGATTTCAGTAATAGTTGTTGTCAGAAAGATAATTATTCATCACAGTATTCTACACAAATTAGCATTTGTAAAATGTTATCTCACAATGTCAGACTGTTGTTTATAGGAAAAATGTCGCCTTAAGCATTTTCTTGAGTTCAATCTGTTTATGTCTTGTAAACTTCAGGCAGCAATCAGTATGGTTCCATCCTCGGGCACACCTCCGTGACAAGTGGAAGTTTATTGGATGATGACCACTGGCACTCTGTAATTATCGAGCGGTACCGACGGAATGTCAACTTTACCCTGGATCGCCACACGCAGCACTTCCGCACCAACGGGGAATTTGATCATCTTGACCTGGACTATGAGGTAGGCCACAGTTTTATTGTGTATTGTCTTAGTGGTTACTCTTTTTGCTTCCCTCCCTATCAGGGTTGGGGTCAATTCCATAAAAATGTCAATTCAGGAAATACACTGAAATTTAACATTTTCTTCAATGCTTTTCAATTAGGAAAATATGAAATTTAAATTTGATTTACTTTCTAAATTAACAGGAATTTTAATGACTCCAATCCTATATAGTTTGTATATTGTCTTGGTTAATTGTATTGTATATGCGGTGCGTTTCTACAACCCTCCCAATAAAGTTGTATTGTATATTGTTCTGGTTCATTTCCTCACATACCTCCCTATCTCTACGAGGAGAGGGGCAATGAGAGATTATTTAATTAGATCCTTTGGCTCCTGTGAGTCAGGTTACTCAGAGGTCTGTGTGAAGATGTGTTAGTTCACAGATGCCAAATCGGAGCAAGCTCTCTCTGTACTGCGGCTCCCCTGTGTGTACAAAGCTCAGCTTTTAGGTTTGTCTGTGTAATTATCGGTGTGCGATACCGAAGGAAATTACTTTGGCTCCGCAGGGAAAGAGAAGTAAAAAACCACAACACCATACATACATTCATTATAAAGTGGAGATTAATGCAATCAGGCACAAGTGAAAACCAATATACTCTCTGAAGGGATGTATGCTGCTGTATTGATTTGATTCAAAGCGACAAATTGCTCTGAGGTGTGGCTCCTGCTGCAGAGCCTTTTCAAATAATACTTGACCCCTTTTCCTCTTCTCCTTCTGTGTCCTCTAGATCAGTTTTGGAGGCATGCCCTTCTCTGCCAAGCCCAGCTCGGGAGGCAGGGAGAACTTTGTTGGCTGCATGGAGGGCATCACCTACAACGGAGATAACATTACCAACCTGGTCAAGAGGAAGAAAATTGATACTTCAAGTTTTGTAAGAACCTTTCTCTGACATGTACAAAACATCTGAGTAGCATCTTTTCTAGGTGGTTTGGGATTCACTGGTTTGCCTTGAAAACATAAACGGTAAGAACAGCCATGTATTTGTGATTACTTACTTGGAAAGTCCAGTGTTGCAACACCTCACTTCAATATAATGATCCTTTTTCACTGAGGCACTACAATAAAACAGTATAGTGCATCTCAGTAGACTCACTGTAGCATAAATCAGAAGAGAAGATACTCTTACCTTGTGGTGATTATGGCAGAAAACAAATACATTTCTTAGTCATCCTATATGGAAACATTTAAAAAATATTTTACGATACACGTGAAATATTTTAAATTGGCCAAATAATGTATAAAAACATTTTCATTCATACATTTTAAATAAATTACAACATATATTATGGAATGTATTTAAAGGCCTAGTGCAGTTAAAAATGTTTTGTATATATTTCAATACTATGAGGTCGGAATAATATTGTGAAAATGTGACCGACCGGCTCGTTTCGGTCTTATGTAGCAACATTTGAAATTATGTTTTTTACATTGGATAAAAGTAGAGACTCCAGGCTAGAAAATTGTATATCATACACCGCAGTTGAAGAACAATGGGAAAGTAATTCTGCTTTGAAAGTTGATAAACTTGTAACCTCACTTTTGAGAAAATGGCCATTGAATTATTTGGTAAACCACTTCTTTCTCTACACCCATTCAGTATCGATCACACCCTCTTAAGTATTGGCCCCACGAATCTCTTTAAGGATTCACATGTGAACAACCAAAGATTTCAAGACTAAAGGATGGTTTATTTTTTTATTTTTTTTCACCTTTATTTAACCAGTTAGGCTCGTTGAGAACAAGTTCTCATTTACAACTGCGACCTGGCCAAGATAAAGCAAAGCAGTGCGACACAAACAACAACACAGAGTTGTTACACATGGAATTAACCTGTTGCAACGAGCAATCCTGTATCCGGGATCCTATTTATAGCCTCAAGCTCATTACCATAACGCAACGTTAACTATTCATGAAAATCGCAAATGAAATGAAATAAATATATTTGCTCTCAAGCTTAGCCTTTTGTTAACAACACTGTCATCTCAGATTTTCAAAATATTATTTTGAACCATAGCTAAACAAGCATTTGTGTAAGAGTATTGATTAAGCCTAGCATTCAGCATGCAACATTTTCACAAAAACAAGAAAAGCATTCAAATAAAATCATTTACCTTCGAAGAACTTCAGATGTTTTCAATGAGGAGACTCTCAGTTAGATAGCAAATGTTCAGTTTTTCCCAAAAGATTATTTGTGTAGGACAAATCGCTCCATTTTGTTCATCACGTTTGGGTAAGAAAACCCCCGAAAATTAAGTCATTACAACGCAAACTTTTTTCCAAATTAACTCCATAATATCGACAGAAACATGGCAAACGTTGTTTAGAATCAATCCTCAAGGTGTTTTTCACATATCTATCGATGATAAATCATTCGTGGCAGTTGACTTTCTCCTGGAAACGCGCATGGAGCTGGAGATTACGCAATAATTTTGACGGAGGACACGGGGCGGACACCTGGTAAATGTAGTCTCTTATGGTCAATCTTCCAATGATATTCCTACAAATACGTCACAATGCTGCTGACACCTTGGGGAAACGACAGAAAGTGCAGGCTCATTCCTGGCGCATTCACAGCCATATAAGGAGACATTGGAACACAGGGCATTCAACATCTGGACCATTTCCTGTATGAAATTTCATCTTGGTTTCACCTGTAGCATTAGTTCTGGGGCAATCACAGATAATATCTTTGCAGTTTTGGAAACGTCAGAGTTTTTTCTTTCCAAAGCTGTCAATTACATGCATAGTCGAGCATCTTTTTGTGACAAAATCAAATTAAAAGAGCGCCCCCTATCTCGAAGAAGTTAAGGTTGCAGTGACAAATACATAACCTGAGCAGAAACAATATTGCATACCAGAGAGAACTGTAGACACCAAGAAAGCCTGTCAGTTGATTGACAAGTGTTTTCCAACACTTCTGATAAACAGGGCAAAATAGATATTTGCCTAGAACAGTTAGGATCCGCCTAATCTCCCCTTAAATAAAGGACGCACCATGGCTGCCTTCCAAGCAATGGGAACCTCCCCAGAGAGGAGTGACAGGCTTGGCGGTGATTGGGGCATCATTAACATTCTATTGAAATGGTTACTTGCATATTGGAGTCTTTCGTTTAGACATGTAGCTAGCTAAACAGTGAACCATAATCCCAACTCATAACGTTACTACCCTGCATGAATCTGCAGGTAACTAACCAACCAGGTTCAATGTTAACTAGCAATGAAAATGGCTCTGAGATACAAATAATATTACTACACACATCATACACGTAACATTAGCTATCGAGACTGCCAGCTAAAGTTAGCTAGCTACCCAAACAGTACGCTTTAACTTTAAAGGAAAATGACTTTCTGACAATTAGAAACGTGTCATTTCTGAAAATGTAGCTAGCTAGACTATCTTACCCGTGTACATGGATAGACGCTTCTTCCTCTCTGTCACGGATGCCATTGTTGCCCTTAGTTTGAAGATGTAATCTGGAGACAGGTGTTCTATACAACAACTTTCTGTGTGTTCTCTTTTTGACTCCCTCTGCATATTTGCAATCAAACGGCAGAATTCTCTATCTCCCTAGCTATCATACTCTAATTCCACAGGGCATTTCACTCATTTCAAAACTCTGTCTTCCAGAAAGTGGAGAGCAACACTTTTGCAATTCTACTATGTGATGTCTTAAAAAAAAACACTGTTTACCGAATTACCTACACATACTGGCCAGCTCATGTCTTCATCACTCAATACCTAGGTTTACCTCCACTGTATTCACATCCTACCATACCTTTGTCTGTACATTATACCTTGATGCTATTTTATCGCCCCCAGAAACCTCCTTTTACTCTCTGTTCCAGACGTTCTAGACGACCAATTCTTATTGCTTTCAGCCGCACCCTTATTCTACTCCTCCTATGTTCCTCTGACGATGTAGAGGTGAATCCAGGCCCTGCAGTGCCTAGCTCCACTCCTATTCCCCAGGAGCTCTCTTTTGACGACTTCAGTAACCGTAATAGCCTTGGTTTCATGCATGTTAACATTAGAAGCCTCCTCCCTAAGTTTGTTCTATTCACTGCTTTAGCACACTCTGCCAACCCGGATGTTCTAGCTGTCTGAATCCTGGCTTAGGAAGACCACCAAAAATTCTGAAATTTTAATTCCAAACTACAACATGAGTCCTGTGTGGCTCAGTCGGTAGAGCATGGCGCTTGCAACGTCAAGCGTCGTGGGTTCGATTCCCGCTGGGGCCACCCATATGTAAAAGTAGTGGCCCCAGCCGACTTGTAAGTCGCTTTGGACAAAAGCGTCTGCTAAATGGGATTTATTATTATTATTATTATTATTATTATTATTATAACATTTTCAGACAAGATAGAACTGCCAAAGGGGGTGGTGTTGCAATCTACTGCAAAGATAGCCTGCAGAGTTCTGTCCTACTATCCAGGTCTGTACCCAAACAATTTGAACTTCTACTTTTAAAAATCCACCTCTCTAAAAACAGTCTCTCACCGTTGCCGCCTGCTATAGACCACCCTCTGCCCCCAGCTGTGCTCTGGACACCATATGTGAACTGATTGCCCCCCATCTATCTTCAGAGCTCGTGCTGCTAGGCGACCTAAACTGGAACATGCTTAACACACCAGCCATCCTACAATCTAAACTTGATGCCCTCAATCTCACACAAATTATCAATGAACCTACCAGGTACCTCCACAAAGCCTTAAACACGGGCACCCTCATAGATATCATCCTAACCAACTTCCCCTCTAAATACACCTCTGCTGTCTTCAACCAAGATCTCAGCGATCACTGCCTCATTGCCTGCATCCGTAGTGGGTCAGCGGTCAAACGACCTCCACTCATCACTGTAAAACGCTCCCTGAAACACTTCAGCGAGCAGGCCTTTCTAATCGACCTGGCCGGGGTATCCTGGAAGGATATTGATCTCATCCCGCCAGTAGAGGATGCCTGGATATTTTTTTAAATGCCTTCCTAACCATCTTAAATAAACATGTCCCATTCAAGAAATGTAGAACCAGGAACAGATATAGCCCTTGGTTCTCCCCAGACCTGACTGCCCTTAACCAACACAAAAACATCCTATGGTGTTCTGCATTATCATCGAACAGCCCCCGTGATATGCAGCTGTTCAGGGAAGCTAGAAACCATTATACACAGGCAGTTAGAAAAGCCAAGGCTAGCTTTTTCAAGCAGAAATTTGCTTCCTGCAACACTAACTCAAAAAAATTCTGGGACACTAAAGTCCATGGAGAATAAGAACACCTCCTCCCAGCTGCCCACTGCACTGAAGATAGGAAACACTGTCACCACTGATAAATCCACCATAATTGAGAATTTCAATAAGCATTTTTCTACGGCTGGCCATGCTTTCCACCTGGCTACTCCTACCCCGGTCAACAGCACTGCACCCCCAACAGCAACTCGCCCAAGCCTTCCCCATTTCTCCTTCTCCCAAATCCATTCAGCTGATGTTCTGAAAGAGCTGCAAAATCTGGACCCCTACAAATCAGCCGGGCTAGACAATCTGGACCCTTTCTTTCTAAAATTATCTGCCGAAATTGTTGCCACCCCTATTACTAGCCCATTTCAACCTCTCTTTCGTGTTGGCTGAGATTCCCAAAGATTGGAAAGCAGCTGCGGTCATCCCCCTCTTCAAAGGGGGGGGGACACTCTTGACCCAAACTGCTACAGACCTATATCTATCCTATCATGCCTTTCTAAGGTCTTCGAAAGCCAAGTCAACAAACAGATTACCGACCATTTCGAATCTCACCATACCTTATCTGCTATGCAATCTGGTTTCAGAGCTGGTCATGGGTGCACCTCAGCCACGCTCAAGGTCCTAAACGATATCTTAACCGCCATCGATAAGAAACATTACTGTGCAGCCGTATTCATTGATCTGGCCAAGGCTTTCGACTCTGTCAATCACCACATCCTCATCCGCAGACTCGACAGCCTTGGTTTCTCAAATGATTGCCTCGCCTGGTTCACCAACTACTTCTCTGATAGAGTTCAGTGTGTCAAATCGGAGGGTCTGCTGTCCGGACCTCTGGCAGTCTCTATGGGGGTGTCACAGGGTTAAATTCTTGGACTGACTCTCTTCTCTGTATACATCAATGAGGTCGCTCTTGCTGCTGGTGAGTCTCTGATCCACCTCTACGCAGACGACACCATTCTGTATACTTCCGGCCCTTCTTTGGACACTGTGTTAACAACCCTCCAGGCAAGCTTCAATGCCATACAACTCTCCTTCCGTGGCCTCCAATTGCTCTTAAATACAAGTAAAACTAAATGCATGCTCTTCAACCGATCGCTACCTGCACCTACCCGCCTATCCAACATCACTACTCTGGACGGCTCTGACTTAGAATACGTGGACAACGACAAATACTTAGGTGTCTGGTTAGACTGTAAACTCTCCTTCCAGACCCATATCAAACATCTCCAATCCAAAGTTAAATCTAGAATTGGCTTCCTATTTCGCAACAAAGCATCCTTCACTCATGCTGCCAAACATACCCTTGTAAAACTGACCATCCTACCAATCCTCGACTTTGGCGATGTCATTTACAAAATAGCCTCCAATACCCAACAAATTGGATGCAGTCTATCACAGTGCAATCCGTTTTGTCACCAAAGCCCCATATACTACCCACCATTGCGACCTGTACGCTTTCGTTGGCTGGCCCTCGCTTCGTACTCGTCGCCAAACCCACTGGCTCCATGTCATCTACAAGACCCTGCTAGGTAAAGTCCCCCCTTATCTCAGCTCGCTGGTCACCATAGCATCTCCCACCTGTAGCACACGCTCCAGCAGGTATATCTCTCTCGTCACCCCCAAAACCAATTCTTTCTTTGGCCGCCTCTCCTTCCAGTTCTCTGCTGCCAATGACTGGAACGAACTACAAAAATCTCTGAAACTGGAAACGCTTATCTCCCTCACGAGCTTTAAGCACCAACTGTCAGAGCAGCTCACAGATTACTGCACCTGTACATAGCCCACCTATAATTTAGCACAATCAACTACCTCTTTCCCAACTGTATTTTATTTATTTATTTATTTTGCTCCTTTGCACCCCATTATTTTTATTTCTACTTTGCACATTCTTCCATTGCAAAACTACCATTCCAGTGTTTTACTTGCTATATTGTATTTGCTTTGCCACCATGCCCTTTTTTGCCTTTACCTCCCTTCTTACCTCATTTGCTCACATTGTATATAGACTTGTTTATACTGTATTATTGACTGTATGTTTGTTTTACTCCATGTGTAACTCTGTGTCGTTGTATCTGTCGAACTGCTTTGCTTTATCTTGGCCAGGTCGCAATTGTAAATGAGAACTTATTCTCAACTTGCCTACCTGGTTAAATAAAGGTAAAATAAAAAAATAAATACAAATGTTATAGACAGAAGCGTGCTACATGGCAGACCAATCCGAACTCATCTCTTGGCATGTCCCATTACAAACAATCATGGCTTAGCCTTTGTTATTTTGTTGCTTTGACAAAGTTATTTCGGGAAGATTATTATTCATTTAGTGTGATTAGTTTACTTAGACATAAATTCATCTAATCACTATCTCTCATTTTAAGGTCAAGCCTGTTACTCAAACTAAACTCTTTAATATGGTGAAACTATCCCTTTTAAAATATTTATTTGAAAAGAAATATTGAACATCTACAGTCATAGTCAAATGATAGTCTTTTTGGCCATTTTCTGGTGTTTTGTGGTAAAAATCTGAATGGGTCAGGCATAACACGTCAACCCATAGATAAAAAATGTCTTGCCTGTCTAACTATGTTTTTGTGGTAAAAATACAACAAGCTTCCATGGGGATTCATGACTGATTTTAACTAGTAATTACCAGTTGGAGGGCTGTTCAAATGGATTTTTCCCTTATGTGGTAAATTCCCACTTCCCACTTGGTTACGAATGCACCATAACACCGGTAACCCATCCACTGTAGAGCCATATAATACCACTCATTGGAAGCGCAAGATCTAGACCTACACTTTGACATATTGTGTTTTTGTTTAAATCGATAACTAACTCAAAACATTATTAGAAAATCCTCTTGAGATGGGACATGTCTTTTATTAAGTTGGACATGTGCTCTTTATGACAGAATGTTAAAATTGTGAAATCAAAAGGTTTTTAAAAAAATCAGTGGTTAAGTTTTGGCTTGGTGCCCCCCCCCAAAAAGATTCTCCATTGATCAATACATCATTTAAGAAGCCGTATTAGGAACCACTTTGGACACCCTATAGACTAGATGTCATAGCCATGCATTTCTGGAATATTGTCAGGCATGCAAATGAGCAAAGATGCAAATGTATGTACATGCATCTCCGGAATACATTTAAAGCATTAAATTCATTTTAGCAAAGATGCAAAAATATTTATTACATGTCGTTTTTCTTTTCCTTTGGGAAATGTTGAATAAAAAAGTATCCCATGCAATGGGATCGAACCCACGACATGTGTCAAGCTTCAGAGGTCCTCAACGTTTAGCACAGGACAATTACTGCTCAGTTGTCAATGGTATGTGATGGTGTGTGAGCCATTACTGTGCTGAAGTATGGATCCAACCATTATTATTGATTTCACTTCTTATGTGCCTCTTGGCTTGTTTAGTTTTCCTGTGAGCATGTTCCTTGGTGTTGAATTACTTTGTGTTCAGCACAAGTAGAGGGAAAAAGGTCAGCTTGGATAAGAGAAGCCAAAATAGTTTTTTGTAAAGTGCTGCTGTATGATGAGTGATTTTCTGTGTCGCTCTGAAATAATGCAGGCGCTTGCATTTTCTCGTGCATTAAACCGCAAAATGTACATTTAAAAAGCACCTTAGGTTTTCTGATGCGCCTCTTATGGAAAATATATGCGAACTATGTTTATATGGTTGTGCCAACGTCTTGAGCTTAAATAAACAGGGAAAATCTGCCCTAATTTATAGACCTGTTTGCTATCTAAAAAGCACCTAAAAAATTGTATATATGCTAAATATATCCTAGCTTTGTTTATACGTTGTGTGAATAACATTTTTGTTGTTGCTAAAGTCAAGAAGGAAAAGCTGCCCTAACTTGTAGACCATGTACTATTCTACTATCTATCCACCTTAGAGGAACCTGACGTTCTCCTGCAGTGAGACACACTCCTTCCCCTTGTTCTTCAACGCCACCAGCTTCCTGCGTCTTCCGGGGCTGCAGGACAGCGACACCCTGTCGGTCAGCCTGTCCTTCCGAACATGGAACCCCAGCGGTCTGCTCCTCTACACGGCCCTGGCCGACGGTGTGGTGGAGGTGGGCCTCACCGAGGGGAAGGTCACTGTCTACATCAACGTTACCCAGAAGAAGAACATGCGCATAGACATCTCCTCAGGTAGGGTCTAGTTCAGGGCTCTCCAACCCTGTTCCTGTCGGTTTTCAATTCAATCCCAGGTGCGCTAGATTAGGGTATGAACGAAAACCTACAGGACTGTAGATCTCCAGGAACAGGGTTGGAAAGCCCTGGTCCCGTTAGTACTGCCATGCTGGCTGATGCACTACAGTAGACCTGTTAATTTAGTCTGAAGACCTTCCCCTCCCTTGAAAGCATTAATTGCTTCTCTCTATCGATCTGGGGAGGCTCTCCCCAGGAGGGTGTTCTGTAGCTGAATCTCTGTCTGTTAGGCCCTGTCTGTTGGACCCTGTCTCTTAGGCCCTGTATATGTCTTTATTTTTGTCTTTAATATTACAGATAGATTGAAGGTTCTGTAAATTTCATTGCTTGCATAATTTATTTTCTCTATAATTTTTTCCTCCTCCCCTACCATCATCTACCCTAATTGGAGTAAACTAACATACAACAATATTTCTACTGCTATTTACAGCTATTTTGCTCACATCTATGATACCTGTAGTTCAATAATTATACATATATTCCTAATTTCCTTTTTTTGAAGTGCTGGATTTTCACGCACGGCGAGCAATGGCCAGGTCGCAGTTGTAAATGAGGACTTGTTCTCAACTAGCCTACCTGGTTAAATAAAGGTGAAATAAAAAATAAATACAATTAAATTTTAATTTTAACTCCAACCCTTTGATGTCCACAGATTAAACCATCTTTCCAGTATAATGCCATTTTGCTATTTACTTTTGCCATACAACTCTCCATTTTACTATGTCTTACCTTCCTATTTGTAACATTTCTACCGATATTGCCCTAAAAATAAATACTTTACCCTAGAGTATAATAATATTTCCTATTGACTGATTGTGGTTTTTCGGATCCCTGAACAATACGGTTTGCAGGTCCATCAGAACCCTGATATTATGACATAACAACCATTCCTGGACCAGACTCCAAAAGCGAGACACCAATGGAGAGAACCAGAAAATATGTTCTAATGATTCTGTTTCCTCGTGTCTGAACAATGCTGACTGTTCAATGCCCCATATATTGAGCAGTGTTTTTGTATGTGCCTGCCAATTTTTGGTTTTACAGTGCCTTCAGAAAGTATTAACACCCTTTGACTTTTTCCACATTTAGTTGTTTTACAGGCTGAATTAAAATGGATTTAATTGAGATTTGTTGTCACTGGCCTACACACAATACCCCATAGTGTTTTAACTTTATTTTTGAATGACTGCCTAATTTCTGTACCCCACACATACAATTAACTGTAAGGACCCTCAGTCGAGCAGTGAATTTCAAACACAGATTCAACCACAAAGAGCAGGAATGTTTTCCAATGCCTCGCAAAGAAGGGCACCTATTGGTACATGGGTACAATTTTAAAATAAACAGACATTGAATATCCCTTTGAGCATGGTGAAGTTATTAATTACTCATTGGATGGTTTATCAATACACCTAGTCACTACAAAGATACATGCGTCCTTCCTAACTCAGTTGCCAGAGAGGAAGATAAGCGCTCATGGATGGTGACTTTTTAAAACAGTCCCAGAGTGTAATGGCTGTGATAGGAGAAAATTGAGGATGGATCAACAACATTGTAGTTACTCCACAATGCTAATCTAATTGACAGAGTTAAAAAGAAGAAGCCTGTACAGAATAAAAATGTAAAAGCATAGTGGTGGCTGCATCATGTTATGGGTATTCTTGTGATCGTTAAGGACTCTGGAGTTTTTCAGGATAAAAGAATAAGCGGAATAGAGCTAAGCACAGGTAAAATCCTAGAGCAAAACCTGGTTCAGTCTGCTTTCCACCAGACACTGGGAGATTAATTCACCTTTCAGCAGGACAATAACCTAAAACACTGGAGTTGCCTACCAAGAAGGCAGTGAATGTTCCTGAGTGGTTGAGTTACAGTTTGGACTTAAATCTGCTTGTCTATCAATGATCAACCAATGTGACAGAGCTTGAAGAATTTTTAAAAGAGCAATGGGAAAATGTTGCACAATCCAGGTGTGGAAAGCTCTTCGAGACTTACCCAGAAAGACTCAGCTCTAATCGCTCCCCCCCCCCCCCCATGTATTGACTTGGGAGTTGAATACTTATATTAGTGGGGCGGGGGGTTATTATATGTATTTTTCTTCCACTTTGACATGAGTATTTTGTGTAGATCATTCACACAAAAAATACAATGAAATACATTTTAATCCCACAATGTAACAGCAAAATGTGGAAAAAGTCAAGGGGTGTGAATAGTTCTGAAGGCACTATACGGCAGTTCATTGACCTGATGCCAAGGATTTCAGAAAACAAAAAACCAACTGTATTGCTGTCAAACCTTTAGACATTAAGTTTAACAAATATTTTGTATTTATTTATACTAAGCCATTTCTGATTTTTATTGGGCGACACACTAATTCTTACAATTCTTCTTTCATCAATTGTCTCTTCCAATTTTGTGGCTGAGCTATGAGGAGTTAGTTATAATTTTGTATTGAGCATACACCTGCATACAATGTTAGTTGCTTGTGTGCCAATTTACTGTTCTCGTTTACAAGGGCCTTCATAAATAATATTATTATTGTACATTTAAAAATAAATATTTACATTTCAGAAGAAAGTGCTTTGTTTCTGGCCATTTTGAGACTTTAATCGAACCCACAAATGCTGATGCTTCAGATATTCAAGTAGTCTAAAGCAGTCCAGTTTTATTGCTACTTTAATCGGAACAACAGTTTTCAGCTGTGCTAACAATTTCAAACGGGTTTTCTAGGAGTGATGGTTGCTGATAATGGGCCTCTGTATACCTATGTAGATATTCAATAAAAAAATCAGCTGTTTCCAGCTACAATAGTCATTTCCAACATTAACAATGTCTACACAGTATTTCTGATCAATTTTACGTTATTTTAATGGGCACAATTATTTATTTATTTTCCAAAAACAAGGACATTTCTAAGTGACCCCAAACTTTTGAATGGTAGTGTGTATATAGATATATATACTGCTCTTTTTTCTTTACATAGTTGCATGTGCTGATAACAAAATCACACAAATTATCAATGGAAATCAAATTTATCAACCCATGGAGGTCTGGATTTGGAGTCACACTCAAAATTAAAGTGGAAAACCACACTACAGGCTGATCCAACTTTGATGTAATGTCCTTAAAACTAGTCAAAATGAGGCTCAGTAGTGTGTGTGTGGCTTCCACGTGCCTGTATGACCTCCCTACAACGCCTGGGCATTCTCCTGATGAGGTGGTGGATGGTCTCCTGAGGGATCTCCTCCCAGACCTGAACTAAAGCATCCGCCAACTCCTGGACAGTCTGTGGTGCAACGTGGCATTGGTGGATGGAGCGAGACATGATGTCCCAGATGTGCTCAATTGGATTCAGGTCTGGGGAATGGGCAGGCCAGTCCATAGCATCAATGCCTTCCTCTTGCAGGAACTGCTGACACACTCCAGCCACATGAGGTCTAGCATTGTCTTGCATTAGGAGGAACCCAGGGCCAACCGCACCAGCATATGGTCTCACAAGGGGTCTGAGGATCTCATCTCGGTACCTAATGGCAGTCTTGCTACCTCTGGTGAGCACATGGAGGGCTGTGCGGCCCCTCCAAAGAAATGCCACCTCACACCATGACTGACCCACCGCCAAACCGGTCATGCTGGAGGATATTGCAGGCAGCAGAATGTTCTCCACGGTGTCTCCAGACTGTCACGTCTGTAACATGTGCTCAGTGTGAACCTGCTTTCATCTGTGAAGAGCACAGGGCACCAGTGGCGAATTTGCCAATCTTGGTGTCTCTGGCACAACCCCCACCTGTGGACGTCAGGCCCTCTGTCAGGCCCTCTGTTTCTGACCGTTTGAGCAGACACATGCACATTTATGGCCTGCTGGAGGTCATTTTGCAGGGCTCTGGCAGTGCTCCTCCTGTTCCTCCTTGCACAAAGACTGAGGTAGCGGTCCTGCTGCTGGGTTGTTGCCCTCCTACGGCCTCCTCCACGTCTCCTGATGTACTGGCCTGTCTCCTGGTAGCGCCTCCATGCTCTGGACACTACGCTGACAGTCACAGCAAACCTTCTTGCCACAGCTCGCATTGATGTTCCATCTTGGATGAGCTGCACTACCTGAGCCACAGCATTCACACCACTAGTGTGAAAGCACCGCCAGCATTCAAAAGTGACCAAAACATCAGCCAGGAAGAATAGGAACTGAGAAGTTTTCTGTGGTCACCACCTGCAGAACCACTCCTTTATTGGGGGTGTCTTGCTAATTGCCTATAATTTCCACCTGTTGTATATTCCATTTGCACAACAGCATGTGAAATTTATCGTCAATCAGTGTTGCTTCCTAAGTGAACAGTTTGATTTCACAGAAGTGTGATTGACTTGGAGTTACATTGTGTTGTTTAAGTGTTCCCTTTATTTTTTGAGCAGTGTATATATTAACCCTAAAAATATATGGGGTATTGGAAATGATGCAGACAATTACATTGATGGAAGCAACAATCTACCCACAATATTAAAGTTGATCCACCACCTGAAGAAAAAAAAGTAGGGGTGCTGTACAGAAGAAGATTTAGTAAAAGACCAAGTACATATTATGTATGGCAAGAACGGCTCGAATAAGCTAATAAAAACGACAGTGCATCATTACTTTAAGACATGAAGAACTTTGAAAGTTTCTTCAAGTGCAGTCGCAAAAACCAACCAGCGCTATGATGAAACTGGCTCATGAGGACCACCACAGGAAAGGAAGACCCAGAGTTGCCTCTGCTGCAGAGGATAAGTTCATTAGAGTTACCAGCCTCAGATTGCAGACCAAATAAATGCATCACAGAGTTCAAGTTACAGACACATCTCAACATCATCAACTGGGCTCCCGAGTGGCGCAGTGATCTTAGGCACTGCTTCTCAGTGCAAGAGGCGTGACTGCAGTCCCTGGTTTGAATACATGCTGCATCACATCTAGCCGTGATTGGGAGTCCCATTGGGTGGCGCACAATTGGCACCAGTGTTGTCCTGGGAAGGCCGTCATTGTAAATAAGAATTTGTTCTTAACTGACTTGCCTAGTTAAATGGAGAGAAAAATACATAAACTGTTCAGAGGAGACTGCATGAATCAGGCCTTCATGGTTGAATTGCTGCAAAGAAACCACGACTAAAGGACACTAAGAAGGAGAGACTTTGCTTGGGCCAAGAAACACGAGCAATGGACATTAAGCCGGTGGAAAATTTGTCCAAATTTGCATTTTTTTTTGGTTCCAACCACCGTGTCTTTGTGAGACGCAGAGTAGGTGAAAGATGATCCACAGCATTCTGCAACGAATACGCCATCCCATCTGGTTTGCGCTTAGTGGGACTATCATTTGTTTTTCAACAGGACAATGACCCAAAACACACCTCCAGGCTGTGTACGGGATTTTTATGTAGTGCTGCCTCATATGACCTGGCCTCCATAATCACCCGACATCAACCCAATTGAGATAGTTTGGTATGAGTTGGACCGCAGAGTGAAGGAAAAGCAGCCAACAAGTGCTCAGCATATGTGGGAACTCCTTCAAGACTGTTGGAAAAGCATTCCAGGTGAAGCTGGTTGAGAGAATGCCTCTGATGTGCAAAACAGTCATCAAGGAAAAGGGTGGCTACATCGAAGAATCTAACACTTTTTTTTGTTACTACATGATTACATGTGTGTTATTTAATAGTTTTGATGTCTTCACCATTATTCTACAATGTAGAAAATGGTACAAATAAAGAAAAACCCTTGAATGAGTAGGTGTGTCCAAACTTTTGACTGGTGCTGTATTTTTCTATTCATATATCAATGCCTTAATTGGGCAAAATTAAATAGTAAAAGTAAGGAAAGGAGAGAGAGAGAAAACAACAGAAATAAAAGTACAGCGTGCTTACAATTTCAGCGTCTTAGGCTCTAACATTTTATCTCTCCCAGTCTTTTTTCATATTTGGCTATTTAAATTCATCCCATCTACTCAGGCATTTATAGCCTGTCTGCGAAGGGAACATTCCAATTTTTTTTCTTCAGATCATAGCAATCATCATGTTGTCCTGTTCCCTTGTCAGTTCGTTACTTAAAGAAATAGATCATGTCTATAGCCTACAAATGAATGGGTTGCCATTTAAGCTGCATAGCCAATAGTCATTAAAGTGTTATTAATTTAGACAGATCGCTTGAGTGGTACTGTGATTGTCTTTTCAATAGGTGTGTGATTGAAGGCATTAACACTTATCTTTCTCTTTTGTGTCTTTGATGTGGTGGGGTGTAATAGTCCATCTTCACCTCATTTCAGTTGCCTAAACAGTTCAATGGTCCAGTGACCCATCTGTGCTACATTGTCTGTTAAGAGGCTGTTCTAGTCTATGCAGTTCATTCAAATCAAATCAAATTTTATTGGTCACATATACATATTTAGCAGATGTTATTGCGGGTCTTCCTAGCTCCAAAAGTGGAGTAGTATCTAACAGTGCAGTAGAACCTAAAAATGATTCACAACAATACACACATCTAAAAGTAATATGTAAATATTAGATTAAGCAGTGGCATTGACTAAAATACAGTAGAATTGAATACAGTATATACATATGAGATGAGCACAGCAGTATGTAAACATTACTTTCATTTTATTGAAATGACTAGTGTTCCATTATTAAAGTGGCCAGTGATTCCAAGTATATGTATATAGGGCAGCAGCCTCTAAGGTGCAGGGTTGAGTAGCCAGGTGGAAGCCTGCCAGTGATGGCTATTTATCAGTCTATTTAGAAGCTGATTTTCAGTCTCTCGGTCCCAGCTTTGATGCATCTGTACTGACCTCGTCTTGTGGATATTAGCGGGGTGAACATGCCGTGGCTCGGGTGGTTCATGTCCTTGATGATCTTTTTGTCCTTCCTGTGACATCGGAGGCTGTAGGTGTCCTGGAGGGCAGGTAGTTTGCCCCCGGGGATGCGTTGGGCAGATCGTACCACCCTCTGGAGAGCCCTGCAGTTGCGGGCAGTGCAGTTGCTGTACCAGGTGGTGAGACAGCCTGAAGGGATGCTCTCGATTGTGCATCTGTAAAAGTTTGAGGGTTTAGATGCCAAGCCAAATTTCTTCAGCCTCCTGTGAAGAGGTGCTGTTGCGCCTTCTTTACCATACTGTCTATGTGGGTGGACCGTTTCAGATTGTCAGAAAAGTGTACAGTGTGATTTTAAGGGTTAAGCCAGATTCAGCCTCTTCCACACGTTTGCCCAGTTCAGTCAGTTTATATTTTTTTTAATTGAATATTTTCTTCATATGCTTAGACAGTTTCTCATTGCAGGTGCAAATTTCTGTTAGTAGTGACTCTAAACTGACTTTAGTCAAGTCCGTAGCTACTTGGTCCATGGTCATGTTGTTTCGTAGTGTTTGTCTCCATTTCTCAATCTAGTGTTTGCCATAACATGCAGTTGCCAACATAACATTTCAGTTATTTCTGAACTTTAGAGTCAAGTTCTTTCATATTTAAGAAGGATATTTTAGTAAAGAGAGGGAATACCAAACAGATCTGTATATCATAGTCTTTTTCAGAATGTATTGTTGTTTTTCTGTAGTTTCAGTAATTGCAGTTGTCTGCTTATCACCCACCGTCACTGTGATTCATGAAGCCATATTTTTCTGTCTGTGGTCACTGTTAAGGTTCGGGGCTCAACGACGGCCAGTGGCATAACGTCTATCTCCATGCTCTGGAGAACTGCGCCATGCTGACCATCGATGGTGACGAGGCGTCCACGGTCAGAACGGTCATTCCCATTCAGATTAGAACAGGGGGCCAATACTACTTTGGAGGTATTTACACAGATGGTCTATAACAGTACCATATAGCTCTATACTGGACAGGTGTATGGCTCTGGGCCCGATTTCTCAAAAGCATAATAAGGCTTATTTCATCGTTAGAACCTTCGTAGGAGCATCTTTACATTCTCGAGCTTTTCCCAAACCCGTCTTTATTAACGGTGCACTTCGCTTGTAATCTAACGCCTGCCTCAGACCACTTGTTGAACAGCTGAGTGCATCGTTAAATCACCAGTTTGCCCTCCTGTGTCACTTTACACACAGGAAATATCTGCTGAATATAGAATGAAGATGTTTATCTTTCTCTCTGTGACCGCCGAAAACTTCCTAATTGAATATAAATAGCCTAAAAATTGTACATATAGGAACAGGAGGCATTATACAACGCGTTTCGATTTCTAGTTGGCATCTTTCAGGCAGCGTGAGGAAGATTCTAGAAGTCGAAACGTGTTGCCGTTGTGTAATCCTGATGTGCACTGCTGACTGCTCATATATGTATTATTTTGTAAATATTTTCTGGAAACAGTTCACTAAAGTTTGTTGCAATGTAGTGGCCGCCTACTCGTCTTTCTTGGATTACCTGCCATTTAGAGGCCTACCGTCCCACTGCCATATCTCACCCTGCGATGCATCGTTAAAACACTCGTAAGAGATGGAATTTAGGTTTACAAGTGTTTTAACAATGCATCGTTACTATAACGAACTCGGAGGCATTTCCCAAAACACCTCGTAGTGAGAACTTTCCCTTTCGTACAAGCTTGTTTTTTATATTGATAGGATTGAAACAGCGCTGATATCAGATCACATTTCTTCATTCACATTTTACATTCACATTAGAATTATTGCCTATACGGCTGCAGATATTGAGACAGTTTATTCCAATGCTTAGCCTACCCTATAATACTAAACTATCGTAGATTTGGCAGATCATTGCGCACATGTTGTTACATATTAAATATGAAGCAAAACATTTGACAGCCTACAGTTCGCAAAATAGAACTCAATGGAATGAACATGAAATAGATTTTAATATGATTTCAATATTGTCCTATGTAGTCTATAGGCCTACTGTATTCAATACTGCATTCATCTCTGTTTTTATTTGAAGCATGGTATTATCTTTTGCTTCTTTGTAACAATTGCAAAGACATTTGCAACTTTGTATTTGTAGTCAACTTCGTTCTGAAGTTATCTGCGGTCACAGAGAGACATCTTGATTCTATGTTTAGCGGAGATCTTGTGTGTGTAAAGTGACAACACACTTAGCTGTTCAACTAGTGGTCTGAGACGTTAAATAACAAGCGCTTTCAAGTGCAACTTCAGTGAAGGTGGTTTTAGGAACAAGTTCTGAGATTTAACGATGCGCCTACAACGGTTCTGACGATGAGCATACCCTTTAAATGCTTTTAGGAAACCAGGCCCTGGTCTATAATGTGTAAACCCTCATAATGGGCTTGTTACTTCCTTATTCATGATGACATTTCTATAATTCAGTCTGACAAACAGTCTTGTGATTTATTGTGTGTACAGTACATGTTTTTTTGTGTTTGATTGCATGCTTTGTAAGAAAATCCTCTTTGTTGCTTTTGATTGGTTGCCTTTTTGTTTTCTTTGTGTTTTGTTAGCCTTTGAAGATGTTTCCTCCAAGACAGTGTCTTAAATATTGAATGAAACTCTTCCCTAATGATTCAAACCAAAACACAACACTCAGAATTAATGTTGCTTATTACTTGTAATGTGTCTCTAGAGTTGACTTTTCAAACAGAAAGCTCTGTCTTGATCATATGGTTAACTTTGGAACTCTTTCTCCCTCTTGTCCTCATGCAGGCTACTTCCTGCGTACCAACACTCCCCCTGCCCAGCGCTCCTTCCAGGGCTGCATGCAACTGATCCACGTGGACGACCAGCTAGCTGACCTGGTGGCGGTAGAGCAAGGCAACATGGGAACCTTTGAGAATGTCAGCCTGGATATGTGCGCCATCATAGACAGGTAATATTCTATACCATTCCCCAAAGATCTTATTGAGCTTGGTAATCTAAGCAGCCTTTTTGCTTTGCTGTTGATCACGAAAGTGAATGTATAAAAACCTACTGCGACATTACCTGAGGGGCTGGTTGCTCATGGGCATGCATTACACAGCCTTTTCATGAAGACGGTAGGTGGCCCATCAAGATCAAGAAAGCATCTCACACAGCGACACAGCGAGAGGCAGGGATCAGAGGATCACACAAGGCTTGCTAGTGGATGTCTTGGTGTGCAATCTCTGTGCTCCTGCTGGTAAATGCCTGTGTACACAGCCAAACAGGCACACATCCCCAATGCAAAACTCATCAAAACAATGAAGTGGAAAAGCTCTGTTGCTTCTCCCGAGATATGGAAATGCAATTTTAGCAAAAGGTTACTCAGTCCGCCTGGAGAATTTGGACATGCGCTTACATTCTTATCAAGATAAGCACATTAAAGGTATTCTCACGGTATGTTGTTCACTCCAACACATGGTTCTGGTTCATAAATGGAATCTTATCTCTGCTTCTTATTCTCCGTTAGTGATTAGGAGTCAAACTGTAGATCCTGTTATCCCAACCTTTTGTGCTGGAATTGTTAACGACACTCTTTGAAATGTCAGAGGAAGACCTTTTCAAGACCGTAAAAAAAAGTTCTGGACGGTCATCCAGATTTGTTTTCAGCTTTAACGTCCTTAGTCAAATCAAACCGAGATTATTGTTCTAGGGACATTTGTGTAATATGTACATATGATACATGATACATGTGTTGTTCATTTGACTGATCTATTATGGCCAAGGTTATCCGATACACCTGATTTTCTCTCCCGTTAAATAGGAACGTTCCAACATCTCTGCCCGGTGTAAATGTACAGGATTGCGGTGATGAGATCGTCATTATAAACTATGCTAGTAGGGGGAGTTCAACTAACTTCAAAGGGAACTCCATGTTACCACAGCCCTTTGATCACACCAGCAGGTTTAAGGAGGTCCTGCACTGGACATGGACTAAGAGAGTACAGTGATACAGCCTAACGTTCACCATGAAGTGGTATCACAAATACATGAAGCCAAGGTCACGAACGTCCTCACAGCACCGTGTGTTGACTGATTACTGTCATGACACGGCGACAGCACGGTAACATCCTCTGTTGTCTCACAAAGGTCAACGTATTTCAATTAGATGTCTTCTTGTTGAATTTGTATCCATCCATTTCCAATTAATTTGTTTTTTTTTAGCGTAAATTATATTTGAAATATGCACTCTATGAAAGTTCTTCCTATGTTGTCCTATCTATTCTCTTCTGACCCATCTGTAGTTTCGCAAAGGTCAAAGTAGTTAAATTAGAGGTCACTTCTTCTTCTTCATGTGAGAATGATCTCACCCCACACACAGATGTGTCCCTAACCACTGTGAACATGGAGGCCGCTGCTCTCAGACCTGGGATAGTTTCAGCTGCTCCTGTAACGGGACAGGATACACCGGGGCTACATGCCATACCTGTAGGTATCCTCCCCTTCCTCCTCCTTAGCCTATCAAGTCATCTTCATCTATGGTCTGTCATTATTCATGCCCTCAGGGACCCACCTGAAACGTCAGTCACATTTTTGCACATTATTCACCTCCCTTACAAATGGGGAAACACTTGGGTTTGTAATGATGAATAAGTCATTCTACTGCAATGTCTGCTTCATAATACACGTGGTTTCCTCTCTCGCGTGTGTATCCAGCCGTGTATGAACAGTCCTGTGAGGAATACAAACACCTTGGTAAAACATCTGGCACGTACTGGATCGACCCTGATGGGAGTGGTCCTGTTGGCCCCTTCAAAGTCAACTGCAACATGACTGGTAAGAGCACCTCTCAATAAGACCCAAGATGAAAATCAACTAAACCATCTCTGCGTCTGATTTTGTCCCATGCCAGTGGGCCAATCATGTTAAAATGACATCATTATAACCAGATTACAACCAAATCTGGTATCTGGTTGGAATGATGTCATTGCAACCAGTTTTGACTGCATTGATGGCTGACCCACATTGAATTATTCCCCGGCTGACTGGTTTGTTGATGGTGTTGTTGACGGTGTGTGTTGCAGAGGACAAGGTCTGGACGACAGTGAGAAACAACCTGTCTCCCCAGACTTCAGTGACTGGCTCAGACCTGGAGGGGAAGGCTGTGCTGCAGCTCAATTACAACATGTCCACAGAGCAGGTCACCTTATGACCTTATGACATCTTCACCCATTGAATCATTCATGAAGGAACCATCTCAATGGGAAAGAAATCTGTATTTGATCAGTGGGTTTAATGGACCCGCATTAAGCCTAGTTTCATACAAAAACACAATACTCAATTGAGAAACTCTATATTTTCAGTCTAGAGAAACCAGATGTGTATTTTCTATGTATTTTGATGTTACAGCCGAAGACACTAGCTAGCTACGTTTTTATTAAAGATGTTCTCACTGTATTTTCACTCAGCTCCACTAATATTACTAAATGTTATGCATTCTGCATTGCTTAAACCCTCTTTTCTCTCCCTACGACAGGTGACAGCCATCATGGGCAGTGCGGAGTACTGTGAACAGCATGTTGCCTACGCCTGCCGAATGTCTCGACTGCTCAATACGCCAGGTAAAGAGGATATTGGTGTTTGTATGTTAATTGTTGTGTACATCTGAGAATATTTTAAGGATCTGTTTCTATTGGACAGTACTGTAGTATCCTTTCCAACAAAGACACAGCAATTTAGGCATCTGGAGAGAGAAAATGGCAATAATATGTTGTCTTCTCTTTCCCCTTCCCAGTGTTTGTTATTGATGAATGTCCATTTAGGTGTTGCTAGATTGTTTAGCCGATTTGTTATTAGCATTATGGCTACACGTGAAGAATACTCTCATCTATTTGATTTGGCAAGTGTTTCATGAGATGTGAAGGCAAGCTGGCGTACATTAGACAGGGACAAGCTGGCGTACATTAGACAGGGGCAAGCTGGCGTACATTAGACAGGGGCAAGCTGGCGTACATTAGACAGGGGCAAGCTGGCGTACATTAGACAGGGACAAGCTGGCGTACATTAGACAGGGACAAGCTGGTGTACATTAGACAGGGACAAGCTGGCGTACATTAGACAGGGACAAGCTGGCGTACATTAGACAGGGGCAAGCTGGCGTACATTAGACAGGGGCAAGCTGGCGTACATTAGACAGGGGCAAGCTGGCGTACATTAGACAGGGGCAAGCTGGCGTACATTAGACAGGGGCAAGCTGGCGTACATTAGACAGGGGCAAGCTGGCGTACATTAGACAGGGACAAGCTGGCGTACATTAGACAGGGACACAGCAGTTGTCATCCCTTGTCATTACTGATAGAATTGAGCCAAGCGTTTATTGCAGTGGCTCTGAGAAATACGACCTGTGATAAATGGAACTGGTTTATTCCCTTAAGCCAACCATAGGGAACATTATAACTGAAATTCCATGACAGCCACAGAACCTAAAAGCTTGTCAGTTTCATCCAACAATGTAGTGTTTTATTTTTTTTACCTTGTTTGATTTTTATCTCATCTGGCGTTATCAAGCAACAGCCGTTCCCCCTGAGGGTCCATAGAGTTCTGAGCCTGAGGTTTTGTCAGCAGCAGGGTAGCCCCAGCTCCCAGCCTCTAGAGTAGACACTGATTTGTGCATCACTCGGTGTATATGAGCAGCATAACAAGCTTTCATCATGTCCTTTGGATGTGTTAGGATCTGAGACGGGCCTGACTGACTGGAGACGTTGACAGATAAAACCCACACATCATTAGTGTTCTGGTGAGCTCTGTACACCTTGCTGCTCAACAGCCATTTAGCATGGTGAAAGGGAGCGTGTTGGTTGGCAGGATCAGTGAGCTGAAAGAGACTAGGTGTCAGAAATTTCTGGTCAGAGCTGCTGGTCGGTGGTAGTACCTGTCCCTCATTTGGTAGTCTTATTGTGTTGGCCTCAGTGGTGCCCATTCATCCAGTATTGAGGAATAGAAGCTTACTCTACCTCCCAGTTTCACCGCTGCTGGTTTGTCTCTCTCCCCTCACACAGACGGGAGACACTTGGCCTCCAGGCCCTCAGCTTAGCCTATTTCCCTTCTCATCACCATAAAGAACCTGAATTATTGATTACTCTATAGCCAGGGAATACCCAGAACCCCACAATTGTCCATGCTGCTCCCCTCAATCTCTCTCTCTATCCACCCTCCTCTCTTCACCCCCCCCCCTGCATGTGGACCAGTGTGGAACATGGATACCTTGCAGGGGAACAGCCTGTGTAACAGCCTTTGTTCTCTCCCTGGAGCCTCACCGCCTCACTCTGTGTCCCCTTGGCTTTTACTGAATCTTTTTTAGCCGATTTCTGAGGCATGTGTTGAACAGACCACCCCTGTGGCTAGAAACAGCGGTCCCATTGTCCTTCAACTATTATTTCCCCATTGATGCAGACATTGCGTAAATATTTCACTGTCAGTGGCTTGATACCAGACCCCTTCAATAATGTACTACCAGCCAATTATTATTTTTCATAAAATGATTATTTGTCATTCACTGGAGGGAAACTTCAGCCAGGTGCTGCTGATAAGTAACAATGACAAGATGGAAAATGGCAAATGAAATTATATTTTCTTGTCTTTCCCAAATTACCATTGTGTAAACATTGTCTTTTCCCACTGCTTATTGTTAAGCATGCCTGTTGTTTGACTACTTGCAATTCAAAAGCATAATTCACATTGTAAACAGCAAAACACAAGAGTTGTTCAGTGATCCTACAGTAGTCAGTATGACTACACAAGCACGGTGGAGATGTTGAACAAGAATAAATGCCCTGGAGTGTGTTTGTCTTGATAAATGATCTTGTTTGTCCATCTATACAAACAGACATTTCCACTTGATGCGATTCCTCACGCCAGTTATTTTCCCGTTCCTTAGAGCAAGTCATTTTTGATTACCTGGAGTGCTGAATAACACTATCGGTCTGTGCTGCTGTTGGTGTGGAAACAGGAGGAATAGCTGATTAATAGACCACAAAGCTCGTCTCAATCAATGAAAAAGTAAAGTGTCAAACGGAGTGAAGGAAAATGGATCAGCTGGTTACACTTGTTTAAGGATCTAAACATAGGACTGCACGTAACATAAGCAGTATAGGCATCAATAGCCTCTTCATCTCAGTTTCAAGGCTATTTGCTACGAGGGTTTGACATCAACAACGGTAGCATGTTATTGTCTGTGTACCAGTAGAGATGAGTACATGAACAAAAAAAACTGCTTAGACTATCTATGGTCATTTGTTTACTGTAGATATACACACATATTGTGGCATGACGCTTATGTATTGAGTGTGTTGTTGTTTTGGTAAGTTCTGTGCTGATTCATGTTGTTGTTATTTTGCAGAGGGCTCTCCATTGACATGGTGGGTTGGCAGGGCCAATGAGAGGCATTTTTACTGGGGTGGTTCAGGCCCAGGGATCCAGAAGTGTGCCTGTGGAATCGAGGGGAACTGCACCAACCCCAAGTACTACTGCAACTGTGACGCTGACCAAACGCGCTGGTGAGTGACTGAACAAGACCATAGATTCGATGTTACAGTATTAAAATGTAGTTTTATAATCTAGTTATCCTGAAATGTCATACATGAAAGGAATCGAGACATAATACATTAACATTTGCTTTGTGCTACAATCTTACTGTTGTGCCTTTTGTAGTGAAAATATTCCTCTGTATCTCACATATTTGATTTATTTTTAATTTAGGAGAGAGGACGCTGGTCTTCTGGTGTATAAAGACCATTTGCCTGTGAGTCAGGTGGTGGTTGGTGACACTAATCGTGCTGGCTCGGAGGCTAAATTGACTGTGGGTCCACTGCGATGTCAAGGAGATGGTGAGTTTGTTATAATTTAGCCACCGTGCTTTTACACCTGCATTGTTTGCTGTTTGGGGTTTTAGGCTGGGTTTCTGTACAGCACTTTGAGATATCAGCTGATGTACGAAGGGCTATATAAATAAATTTGATTTGATTTAATTTCCACACCTATGGTAGTATTTTGGGCCATTATTCTCTGCTTTGTATGACTAGAATTCATGTTTCCTGTCTGTTTCCCAGGTAACTACTGGAACGCAGCATCCTTCAACACGCCTGGATCCTACCTGCACTTCCCTACCTTCCAAGGAGAGACCAGTGCTGACATCTCTTTCTATTTCAAGACTTCCTCCCCTTATGGCGTCTTTCTGGAGAACCTTGGCAATGCTGACTTCATCCGCCTGGAACTAAAAGGTGAGTATACCACTACTCAGTAACAGGTCGATATACACTACCTGTAGACTTATATTATGGATGTGTGTCTGTGCAGTGCAATATCAAAGCTCTGGGTCAACATCTGCAAAAAATTAGCCCATTACAATATATAATGTATAGATGCAGTATAAATTCAGTGGTTTTGGACAGTGTTGATAAGGCTTATTCACAGTAGATATCGACTTTGACTTTCCACTATATAACAATTATCTTGTCTGTCTTGTGGCCACAAAACAAGAATCTTGTGTTCCTACTAAAAACAAACCACCAGCCACTAAGCAATTGTCACCTGCCATGTTCCCTGAGAGCTACCATTCAGTTCTTAGTACAGCTTCTCAGTCAACTCTTGGGGACTGTAACAAGATGGTAGATTGAATTTTGGGGGACAAGTGTGTGTGTACTGTAGAGTCTCAGTCTGAGAACATTGTGAAGGTGAAACCTCCCACAGTACCTCTAGGGCTCTCCGTAAAGGCTGCCATCCATCTCATCGATCGTAGTCCATACTTCTCTCAGCTTATATTCAACTTCAGTGCTTTAGAAATCTCCACTTAGAAATGGCTAGAAGTCAGTATTAACTTAAAGTTCACCAGCACAGTGGGAACTCTGTTTGGAAATGGTATTGTTAGATGAAATTGGTTTCCAGTGACATTTAAGCATGATTTGTGAGCTGGTAGGAGAGCAGTTTCCTTCCGCTGGGAAAGATCAATGGTCAGAAATATCTTTGAGCTGCTTCCGTCGCCTCAGAACCCATTGTTATTGTTTCTGACCCTTTCTCTCTGGCAGGTTTGAAGCTTTACTGACGCCATCTTTTGGTGCAATGCGTTGACAATATTTGAGCAGTATTATTAGTGATTCAGTTGCTCTGAAGAAACACAGTCTCTTCTTCGGAGACAGAGACCGACAATATTCTGTTAAAAAATATATATATTCATATTCAATATTTTTCCCCCAATTTTAATATTCACAAGGTATAGTATTAGTCTGCCAAGGGAAATGGATTTACTAAGCCTGTGGTGAGCTTTTATATTTTAAACAGTTTTAAACACTCTTGAGTACTGGTACACATTATAATTTCTCTTTAGAGCTTGGCACTGGCAGTTGTTTTAATGAGACTTGGCTTCACTCCAAAATGCCTCTCTGAGCTTCAGAATGTTCTCTGCCAGTCCTGCAGGCCAAGCATCTGCTCTGAACAGGTGGATCTATGATTGACAAGGCTCCCCCATGTCATCTCCACCGCTTCAGTACATGCTCTGAATGGAGAACAAATGCAGTCAGACGGCTCCCTTTTAATATAGATCTATTGAGTCGGTTGGGAAATAAAATCAAATAATGATTCTCCCAATGTGGTCCAGGGTGAGACCCCCTGGTAAGTAGAAAAGAGCTCAATCACCATCGCTGTGAAATCTCATTACTCGATGGCAGCCTGGAGTCTGATTTATGTGGATTAAGCAATCGGACAGGGTGTTGGGTGATTAGACAAGTTGTCAGTATGTAACGTACGTCTCTGTGGAATTGGACCCAACAGGGGGTATGATGATACCTGTCAACAGGGTTTCAATAAAGTAAATGATGATAGACGGGGAAATGAGAGAACTGTGTCGTTGTGAAAGGGAGAGCTATCTCACTGCTCCCTGAAGTATTTGTCTGCTTTACGCATTTATAAGTGTTGGCTGATAGGTACTTGTCAAATACACATCTAGAAAGTGATCAGGTTTTCAGAGCTGTGAATTATACATAGTGTCATTCATTTTTATTTTGAAGTCATCATGATTCCAACAAGGATATTTCAAAAGCAATAGAAATTATACAACAGTTTCCTTCGCATTCATGGGAAAAGTCAACACTGTATATAAGCAGAATTCCATTTCGGTAAAAATGCTTGTTAGCTTTTCATCCACTCCGAAACAGACCAAGATCTTTCAAATCTCCTGATTAGCCCAAGCCTAATCCTTGTTTCAAAAACTACCTCCTTGACACATTTCCACCTCCTTAATTAAGTTGTTTCTCACCAAAAATTACTTACTTAGACTCTTACTTACTTATCCTCTTTGTGCCCACCTGCTCATAAGGCAGATACAAGACCTCTCCACTTCTGACGATCCAAAGCCTGTTTGGCAGCACCCAAAACCTTATCTAACTCCTTGCCCTTTCTCCCCTCCTGCCCAGCTGCCACGCTTGTGTCCTTCTCCTTTGATGTGGGCAACGGTCTGGTGGAGCTGAGTGTGAGGTCGTCCACTCCTCTTAATGATGACCAGTGGCACAGGGTGGTGGCTGAGCGCAATGTGAAGGAAGCTGTGCTGCAGCTGGATGGGCACTACAAGGAGGTTCGCCCTGCACCCCCACAGGGTCACACCCGCCTGGAGCTATACAGCCAGCTCTACGTGGGTAAGATATCCTGCCTACCTGCCTCCCACCACATAGCGTAATGATGATCCGGTTTATATGTCTATGTGGGTTAGACTACTGCTGCTCAGCTCATGGTGTTATGACCCGACTTATACAGGCTGCACTGTTGGATACAGGCCCACGCAGTTTTCACATTGCACACAACAACAATGTCAAAAGGTATAAGGATGTCAATTCCATAACTTCAACAACTAAAAATGAAAACATGAGTTTACCTGTTTTTTAGTTTTTTAACCAGAAGTGTACTTTGTAACATAAGTTGTTGTAAACCAAAATACCTAATACAACTTCTTGTCATAAACGTTATCATTCAGGTGCATCGGGTGGCCAGAGGGGGTTCCTAGGATGTATCCGTGCCCTGAAGATGAACGGTGTGACCCTTGACCTGGAAGAGAGGGCGAAGGTCACCCCAGGGGTTAAGCCTGGCTGCTCTGGCCACTGCACCAGCTACGGGCAGCACTGCAGAAACGGTGGCCAGTGCATGGAGAAATACAACGGTTACTCATGTGACTGCACCTTAACGGCGTATGACGGGCCCTTCTGCACTGAAGGTAAAATACAGTCATGTGAGAGAATAGTAACTCTGAATATGTCCTGGTATTTTTTTTTTCAACTTTACACGGTGCTTTAGGGAGGCTAATATCGAGACGCTTGTCAATCTCTCAAACTTATGCTGATGTTTTGTATCGCTGCCAAATGTCTCCTGTGTGTATCAGATGTGGGCGGCTACTTCGAGAGTGGAACACTCGTTCGTTACGACTTCCTTCCCGAGGGGGGCCTTCCAGCTATCAGGGATGTGAAGAGCCTGTCTCCCCTGCTGCCCACGGAGGGCAACCTGACCCAGGAGGAGCTGGTGTTCAGCTTCAGCACCTCCAACGCCCCGAGCATCCTGGTGTACATCAGCTCTAGGACTCAGGACTACCTGGCTGTGGTGCTCAGAAACAATGGTGAGAGAGAAACTGCTCAAAGGGTCTGAAATGCTTGAAAGAACAAGAGAGCAACCCTGGCCGTCCGATTATAGGGTTTGAAATGCTTGGAGGGTGAAGTTAATGACTCTGTCAGCAAAGAACCACAGAATGTACTGTAAATTAGCTCAATAGCTAATTATATAGTGCAACACACAGGTTGGGCATGGTCCCAGGCACATACATATTTCACTGAAAAAGCAGAGAGCGAGTGTGATAGTCAATTTAGTATTTGGCAATGTAAAGCGTCATTTTAAAATACAATTTCCACTTGAGTGTGATAGGCTTAGTAACATGGTAAGAGTATCAGAATATGGACTGACAACCATATGAATTACGATGGTGATGGAACATTGGGACTGACTGTCCATTCCATCACCACCTGTCAGGAACACTTCAGATCCGCTACAGCCTGGGAGGCCTGAGGGAGCCGTTCACCATCGACCTGGACCAGCGCAACATGGCCAACGGGCAGCCCCACCACATCAACATCTCCAGGCAGGAGAGGAACGTACGGCTGCAGGTGATTAATAATGAGGACAGTACTGTGGTTTTATATCTCTATAAAGCACTTTTCACCTGCAGGGCCAGTATGACCCTAGTGTTCCCCTGTCACAAAGGCTGATCTAACACACAGTGGGATTTGCTGAAGTAATGAAATAAAAATAAATAAAAAAGTGTTATTTCCTCCAAGACTACGTTAGGCCGCAGGTAAAGATCATACCAATGTAGCTTTATTTAAAGAACCATTTATCAAGCAGTTGAAAGGTTGGACTTTAATGTTCTACTTGTGCCAGGGAGGGCACTGCTCTCAGTGGGAGATTTGCAGACGTCATGAAATCCAACAAAATACAACCTTTCCCTGTCCTCTGACTACATTAGGCTGATTGATAGCTACATAGACTATAGATAAAGCACTTCATTAAGGAGTTGAACGGCAGGACTAGTGCTCTCAGGAGGGGAGGACACCACTCTGTGAGAGTGTGCTGTCCTCTGACTGCATTAGGCTGTTGACCCACCTTGTCTGTGGAGATGGTGTTTAGTGCATTGTGCTATTAGCACACTTTTTCTAAAGCCTACCACTAGGGGGCAGTAATAATACAGTACAGCTGAACTGGGTTTATAATTGACTGTAATACATCATGATTCAGGACCATATGGTATTATTTTCCAGTTGGATCATTACCCCCCAGTCAGCTACACTCTGCCTGATGACTCTGACACTCAGTTCAACCTGGTCAAGACCATATTCTTGGGGAAAGTCTTTGGTAAGTGCAGATATAATCCATGTATTACTGTAGTGCAAATATAATAAATGCCATCAGAGGTATGTGTACAGATCTCTTAGAATTCGCCCCTAAGTCATTTTAGGACTTTGGTTCTGTGTGTTCTGATAAAAAACAGAACCATAATTTGTGTTGCCCATCCGTAGCTAAAAAGTGATGAGTCCTGGTTTAGTCCAGGTGTATTAACATATGTAATGAGGGTATCAATATAGATGGTGTTATATAGATATAGATATATCAATATAGATGATGTTGCCTTGACAGAAAATCATGTACGTGTATTTTAGTGGCCATATTGTCTAGGTCTTAATCTGACTGATGTAGTACCACACCACTGCAGCACACAACACAACAGTATTCTGTAACCAGACGAGGGATGGAATAGGAACTCTAAGAATGTGATGTGGTGTGGTGGGACACCAGTACACTGGTCCTGTTCTGAGAACAGTAGAATGCCCCATTCTGCCTGGCTTGTAAAGCCTTACGACTCCCTAGAGTGCTTTGCTGCTGCACTCTGTGAATACATTAACAACAGGCCCACCGATCTCTGACATCATCCTCAGGGAGGGAGGGAGCACAGAGGCCCGATCCTGATCCCCCATCTTGCACTCCTGTACGCACATCCAGGTTTTCTCTGAGCCGTGCGGTGAATGCATTAGCTCACTGATCCATGACATCATATTTTCTCCATGTTTTCTCTGGTCTGGCTGTGGGGAAGGTAGGGAAAGGAGGTGGACTGAATCACTCGGGGTGCATTCATATTCAGAGCTCGCTGGCTAACCAAGGCTGTAGGCACGTAGACACCCTGGCAGGTACATAGACAGGCTGACAGACAGGTATACACACAGGAAAACAAACAGAGAGATTGATAGATGTATTGGCAGGAAGACAAATAGACTACTAGCTGGCAGCGAGGCAGATACAGAGGTAAATGGACCTACTGACTGACTGACAGACAGACGATCACAGATGGACAGACAGACAATCACAGACAATCAGACAGACAATCATAGACAGACAATCACAGACAGACGACCATAGGCAGACAGACAGACGACCATAGGCAGGCAGGCAGACGACCATAGGCAGGCAGGCAGACGACCGCAGGCAGGCAGGCAGGCAGACGACCGCAGGCAGGCAGGCAGGCAGACGACCGCAGGCAGGCAGGCAGGCAGACGACCATAGGCAGGCAGGCAGACGACCGCAGGCAGGCAGGCAGGCAGACGACCGCAGGCAGGCAGGCAGGCAGACGACCGCAGGCAGGCAGGCAGGCAGACGACCGCAGGCAGGCAGGCAGGCAGACGACCGCAGGCAGGCAGGCAGGCAGGCAGACGACCGCAGGCAGGCAGGCAGGCAGACGACCGCAGGCAGGCAGGCAGGCAGACGACCGCAGGCAGGCAGGCAGGCAGGCAGACGACCGCAGGCAGGCAGGCAGGCAGGCAGACGACCGCAGGCAGGCAGGCAGGCAGACGACCATAGGCAGGCAGGCAGGCAGGCAGGCAGACGACCATAGGCAGGCAGGCAGGCAGGCAGGCAGACGACCATAGGCAGGCAGGCAGGCAGGCAGGCAGACGACCATAGGCAGGCAGGCAGGCAGGCAGGCAGACGACCATAGGCAGGCAGGCAGGCAGGCAGGCAGACGACCATAGGCAGGCAGGCAGGCAGGCAGGCAGGCAGGCAGACGACCATAGGCAGGCAGGCAGGCAGGCAGGCAGACGACCATAGGCAGGCAGGCAGGCAGACGACCATAGGCAGGCAGGCAGGCAGGCAGGCAGGCAGACGACCATAGGCAGGCAGGCAGACGACCATAGGCAGGCAGGCAGACGACCAGGCAGGCAGGCAGGCAGGCAGACGACCATAGGCAGGCAGGCAGGCAGGCAGACGACCATAGGCAGGCAGGCAGGCAGGCAGGCAGGCAGGCAGGCAGGCAGGCAGGCAGGCAGGCAGGCAGGCAGGCAGGCAGACGACCATAGGCAGGCAGGCAGGCAGGCAGGCAGGCAGGCAGGCAGGCAGGCAGGCAGACGACCATAGGCAGGCAGGCAGGCAGGCAGGCAGGCAGGCAGGCAGACGACCATAGGCAGGCAGGCAGACGACCATAGGCAGGCAGGCAGGCAGGCAGGCAGGCAGGCAGGCAGACGACCATAGGCAGGCAGGCAGGCAGACGACCATAGGCAGGCAGGCAGACGACCATAGGCAGGCAGGCAGGCAGGCAGGCAGGCAGGCAGACGACCATAGGCAGGCAGGCAGGCAGGCAGGCAGACGACCATAGGCAGGCAGGCAGGCAGGCAGGCAGGCAGGCAGGCAGACGACCATAGGCAGGCAGGCAGGCAGGCAGGCAGGCAGGCAGGCAGGCAGGCAGGCAGGCAGACGACCATAGGCAGGCAGGCAGGCAGGCAGACGACCATAGGCAGGCAGGCAGGCAGGCAGACGACCATAGGCAGGCAGGCAGGCAGGCAGACGACCATAGGCAGGCAGGCAGACGACCATAGGCAGGCAGGCAGGCAGGCAGGCAGACGACCATAGGCAGGCAGGCAGACGACCATAGGCAGGCAGGCAGGCAGGCAGGCAGGCAGGCAGGCAGGCAGGCAGGCAGGCAGGCAGGCAGGCAGGCAGGCAGGCAGGCAGGCAGGCAGACGACCATAGGCAGGCAGGCAGGCAGGCAGACGACCATAGGCAGGCAGGCAGGCAGGCAGGCAGGCAGACGACCATAGGCAGGCAGGCAGGCAGGCAGACGACCATAGGCAGGCAGGCAGGCAGGCAGGCAGACGACCATAGGCAGGCAGGCAGGCAGGCAGGCAGACGACCATAGGCAGGCAGGCAGGCAGGCAGACGACCATAGGCAGGCAGGCAGGCAGACGACCATAGGCAGGCAGGCAGGCAGACGACCATAGGCAGGCAGGCAGGCAGACGACCATAGACAGGCAGGCAGACGACCATAGACAGGCAGGCAGACGACCATAGACAGGCAGGCAGACGACCATAGACAGGCAGACGACCATAGACAGACGCAGACGACCATAGACAGACGCAGACGACCATAGACAGACGCAGACGACCATAGACAGACGCAGACGACCATAGACAGACGCAGACGACCATAGACGGACAGACGACCATAGACGGACAGACGACCATAGACGGACAGACGCAGACGACCATAGACGGACAGACGCAGACGGACGGACGGACGACCACGGATGGACGGACGGACGACCACGGACGGACGGACGGACGACCACGGACGGACGGACGGACGACCACGGACGGACGGACGGACGACCACGGACGGACGGACGGACGCGGACGGACGACCACGGACGGACGGACGGACGACCACGGACGGACGGACGGACGGACGACCACGGACGGACGGACGGACGACCACGGACGGACGGACGGACGACCACGACAGACGGACGGACGGACGACCATAGACAGACGGGCGGACGGACGGACGATCCACGGACGGACGGACGGACGATCCACGGATCGGGCGGACGGACGGATCATAGACAGACAGACGACAGACGGGCGGACGGACGGACGACCACGGACGGGCGGACGGACGGACGACCACGGACGGGCGGACGGACGGACGACCACGGACGGACGGACGACCACGGACGGACAGACAGACGATCACAGACGGACAGACAGACGATCATAGACGGACGGACGGACGGACAGACGATCATAGACAGACAGACGATCATAGACAGACAGACGATCATAGACAGACAGACGATCATAGACAGACAGACGATCATAGACAGACAGACGATCATAGACAGACAGACAGACAGACGGACAGACAGACGATCATAGACAGACAGACGGACAGACAGACGATCATAGACGGACAGACGGACAGACAGACGATCATAGACGGACAGACGGACAGACAGACGATCATAGACGGACAGACGGACAGACAGACGATCATAGACGGACGGACAGACAGACAGACAGACAGACAGACAGACAGACAGACAGACAGACAGACAGACGATCATAGACAGACAGACGATCATAGACAGACAGACAGACAGACGATCATAGACAGACAGACAGACAGACGATCATAGACAGACAGACAGACAGACGATCATAGACAGACAGACAGACAGACGATCATAGACAGACAGACAGACGATCATAGACAGACAGACAGACGATCATAGACAGACAGACAGACGATCATAGACAGACAGACAGACGATCATAGACAGACAGACAGACGATCATAGACAGACAGACAGACGATCATAGACAGACAGACAGACAGACAGACAGACAGACAGACAGACAGACAGACAGACAGACAGACAGACAGACAGACAGACAGACAGACAGACAGACAGACAGACAGACAGACAGACAGACGATCATAGACAGACAGACGGACAGACGATCATAGACGGACAGACGGACAGACGATCATAGACAGACAGACGGACAGACGGACAGACGATCATAGACAGACAGACAGAGAGACAGACAGACGATCATAGACAGACAGACAGACAGACAGACGATCATAGACAGACAGACAGACAGACAGACAGACAGACAGACAGACAGACAGACAGACAGACAGACAGACAGACAGACAGACAGACAGACGATCATAGACAGACAGACAGACAGACAGACAGACGATCATAGACAGACGATCATAGACACAGACAGACGATCATAGACAGACGATCATAGACACAGACAGACGATCATAGACAGACGATCATAGACAGACAGACAGACGATCATAGACAGACAGACGGACAGACAGACGATCATAGACAGACAGACGGACAGACAGACGATCATAGACAGACAGACAGACGATCATAGACAGACGATCATAGACAGACAGACAGACGATCATAGACAGACAGACAGACGATCATAGACAGACAGACAGACAGACAGACAGACGATCATAGACAGACAGACAGACGATCATAGACAGACAGACAGACAGACGATCATAGACAGACAGACAGACGATCATAGACAGACAGACAGACGATCATAGACAGACAGACAGACGATCATAGACAGACAGACAGACGATCATAGACAGACAGACAGACGATCATAGACAGACAGACAGACGATCATAGACAGACAGACAGACGATCATAGACAGACAGACAGACAGACAGACGATCATAGACAGACAGACAGACGATCATAGACAGACAGACAGACGATCATAGACAGACAGACAGACGATCATAGACAGACAGACAGACGATCATAGACAGACAGACAGACAGACGATCATAGACAGACAGACAGACGATCATAGACAGACAGACAGACGATCATAGACAGACAGACAGACAGACAGACGATCATAGACAGACAGACAGACAGACGATCATAGACAGACAGACAGACAGACAGACAGACAGACAGACAGACAGACAGACGATCATAGACAGACAGACAGACAGACAGACAGACAGACAGACAGACAGACAGACAGACAGACAGACAGACAGACAGACAGACAGACAGACAGACGATCATAGACAGACAGACAGACGATCATAGACAGACAGACAGACGATCATAGACAGACAGACAGACGATCATAGACAGACAGACAGACGATCATAGACAGACAGACAGACGATCATAGACAGACAGACAGACGATCATAGACAGACAGACAGACGATCATGGCATGGACAGGTGTACAGACGATCATTGACATGGACAGGTGTACCGTGGCCAGTGGTAGCACTGTATAAGGCAAGGACTTGTGCTGTGGATAGAGGGTCTGCAAGGTAGAGGCAGAGCAAGCATCACTACATTCAGGGAGGACAACAGGGCATAAAGGTACTACTCTTCTGTATTTGACTAACTTGAGGTGGCATAGTGTTTTGGATAACAACATAACTGTAACTACACTAAATACATAGGTATTGGGGAGACTTATTGTAAACCTTGACCTTGTGATTTGTGGTTGCAAGATTTGTTTTAGATTGGCATTTCCTATACAGGATATACTGTAGGGTAGGCCTATGTTGCTTTTAACAAACCTTGCCACTGTAGTTTTATCATTGGTTTAAGATGGTGAATTTTCTTCCTGTAGGTATTGGGATGTGTTCTCAAAAGTAAAGATCATGAATGGCACAATGCATGGCTAATGTTCCAAACAGGATGTGTTTTGTATTTTTTTTTTAAACCCGGGGGCATATGAAACATCCTTCTTACATGTAACCTTAAAATTGTGAAATTCTTCTTCTTTTGCCACCTTTGGAGAATACTGTATTGCAGTAGAATTTGATACTTTGTTTTCCCTGGTCTATTGGGAGTCTATGTCTGCAGTAGGAGCTTGTACAGTAGCTGCCTGTCTGTCATGTATACCAATTTGTAAGTCGCTCTGGATAAGAGCGTCTGCTAAATGACTTAAATGTAAATGTAAATGTAGGGGGAGACTAGGGATTGGGATACAGGATCACCAACCAGAGGCTAGATTCCAGTGAACATAAATCAAACTGGGGAGGTTTACAGTATTGCAGTGTGCTGAGTAGTAGTGCATCGTGGTGGTAGACCAGTATTAAGTGGTCAGATAGAATCAGTCAGCAGCTCCACACAAGTGGAGCTGTGGCTCTACTGTGCACTGATACACTCAAGGTCTATACATTTCACATAGGTTGACAGGGATACCATAAGGAAGAACTCCTATCTAATCCAGAACTGCTGTTATGTTTTAATTTAATTTGTCTTGGTTTTGATCAGAAACGGGCCAGATTGACCCAGTCCTCATAGAGAAGTACAACACTCCAGGGTTTGTGGGCTGTCTGTCCAGAGTTCATTTCAACAACATCGCCCCTCTGAAGGCAGCACTGAGGTCTGGCATCGTCGCCCCGGTGACCACCCAGGGCATTCTAGTGGAGTCAAACTGTGGGGCGTCTCCTCTCACCATCTCACCAATGGCTGCTGCCAACGATCCCTGGCACATGGACTCAGGTACAGTAAATCATTGTGTATTTATCTATCTACTTTGATTGTCCAGCCAATGGAACCATTTATTCATACAGTGTCATGGGATTCTATTCTTGTGGTTTTACGTCTTGTTCCATCACCTTGAATACTGTGTTTTTACGGTAAGCACTGTAAGGCCGTTAGTGTGTATAGTAGATGAATTGTCAGCAGTCAACTGGCAGCACCAGCGGTCCACTCAGTTCTCCAAAGAGATCTGATATTTCATTGTAACGTCAAGCCGTTATATTTAATGGTGGTATTTTTCTTCTCCTCCAGCTATTGTACCATTTAAACCCATGTGCTGTTTAGCTCCTGCGGACAGCTCTACAGGGTGGTTATTACTGGGTCAGTGTATTGATCCTGGGTGAGCTTTTCCAGATACATGAGAAATATTGCTGGGAAACACAAGATCCATCTCCTGCCTGCTCTGAGAATGGTCTGCTCTGTACTAGGGTATGAAACTCCATCTCTCAGTGACTATGCTGTATGTTTAACCTATTTGAGGCATATGTGAGGTTTCAAGAGGTCAGATAAGTCATTTTAGTGCTACTGCTTTGGTAAGGATTAATATTAACAAGTTCAATTATCTTACAGCTAGGCCTAATGGTAGTAGTGGGTTGATCTTTTCAGTTATTGATTTTTACACCACTGATAGTAAAAGACAAAATAGAATTTTAGATGAAAAATTAGAATAAGAGTGACAATCCTTTTATCATTTGATCTTAGCCTTGCATAGTGCTCCAAAGGTGACAAATCAGCCTTTGTAAAGCTCCCTGTGAGAAGCATCTGCGATCCCTGCCCTACTGTGTGTGTGTGTACATGTGTGTATGTGAAAATAACAAAAAACTAAGTATTTCGTGAACCAGTACTTGATTTTTCCCCTACTAGCTCTGATTTTGCTGATTAGCTACTTTATTGAAGAAAAATGTACTTACATTGACTGAGATACAGTGAGGAGAACAAGTATTTGATAACCTGCAAAATCGGCAGTGTTTCCTATTTACAAAGCATGTAGAAGTCTGACATGTTTATCATAGGTACACTTCAACTGTGGGAGACCGAATCTAAAACAAAAATCCAGAAAATCACATTGTATGATTTTTTAAGTGATTCATTTGATTCATTTGCTGCAGGATCCACTCAAATGGACTAGTGCCCACAGAGATGACAGCTGGAAAAAAAGAGTAGACTGCCACTTTTGACTCTGAGCCCACTCTTACTTCCCCCATAGACTCACATACTGTGCATATACTGCATGCTATACACTCAGAGTATACCAAACATTAGGAACACCTTCCTAATCTTGCGTTGCGTACCCCTCCCCTTTTGCCCTCAGAACAGCTTCAATTCGTCAGGGCATGGACTCTACAAGGTGTCAAGTGTTTCAAATGGATGCTGGCTGATGTTGACTCCAATGCTTCCCACAGTTGTATCAAGTTGGCTGGATGTCCTTAGGGTGGTGGACCATTCTTCATACACACGGGAAACTATCGAGTGTGATAAACCCAGCAGCGTTGCAGTTCTTGACACAAACCTACCATGCCCCGTTCAAAGGCACTTGTGTTTTTTGTCTTGCTCATTCACCTTCTGAATGGCACACAATCCATGTCTCAATTCTCTCAAGGCTTAAAGATCCTTCTTTAACCGGTCTCCTCCCCTTCATCTACACTGATTTGAAGTGGATTTAACAAGTGACATCAATAAGGGATCCTAGCTTTCAACTGGATTCACCTGGTCAGTCGGTCATGGAAATGTTTTGTATACTCGGTGTTCATCTCCTGTCCAGTTGTTTTAATAGATGTCAAAGTGTGCCAGTTTACAATTGACATATTCTGTCTCTAAAACATGTGACAGCATTTACATTTTTTTTTAGCATTGTTGGATTATTTTGGGGCGGAGATATTTTGTAGCTGAGATTTTGTTTTTGTTTACTTTTTCAGCTGGTGCTGTATTCCCATTCAATGAGGAAAGAGTCAGCCGGGATGGAGTTGATCAGAACTCTGCAGTTATCGGAGGTGAGTAGGAGCAGTAACCAACTCGCTGACTATACAGGGTTGATGATGTTTTTAAAGGTCATGTTCCTCAATGTCCATTGTACTTGCAGGTATCATTGCTGTGGTCATCTTCACCATCCTCTGCACCCTGGTGTTCCTGATTCGCCATATGTTCCGTCACAAGGGCTCCTACCACACCAACGAGGCCAAAGGGGCGGAGTCTGCGGACTGTGCCGATGCAGCCATCATTGTCAATGACCCCGCCTTCACAGAAACCATTGATGAGAGCAAGAAGGAGTGGTTCATCTAATTGGACATTCACATTTTGGTACTGGGCAGAGGTGTGCCCATTGCTCTTCGCTGTGTGAAGGCAAGGCTTTCTTTGATGAGGGATGAATGATGCGTCACTGTGGACTAGGGAGATGTCCCCTTAGACAAGATGTGTGCTTTGGCTGGCTTGTCTATAATGTATTTACATTGAGTGAGGAGTTTTGTCAACATGAACAGTCATTCACATGGAGCCATTATTTCAATTACTGCATCCACTGAACTGAGAATGGGGGGAGATGAAATGATTTAACTTTTTTATTTATTTTTGCATTACAGTTGATATGTCTTAATGATTTGAGCTTTGATTGTAGAATGTTTATGCCTGCATTTAGTGGGTCAAGCACAAACTGTATACTTATTTACTTTGCTGCCAAATGAGACAAGACTATTCCTACACCGTTTAAAAAACACAAAACTAAGGTTTATGTCAGACATTGACATTGTATTGTAATGTGCTAATTTGATTGCACTGCAGTCCTTTGTGTATAATACAATGGCATGCTTCAAGATTATGGCATCCCTTCATTGCACCATTCCACACAGTAGCACTTGTATTTCCTCACAAATGTGTCTTTTATCTCGGCGAATTTTTTTTGGTACCAAATTATTCAGCGTGCTTTATCTGTTGTGCCCAGTCTTGCTACGTGATGGTTCTTCCTGGAAAGATTGTAATCTGGTATGAGATGACAGGTTCACATTTGGGGACATATGTAAGGGAATTGCTATGATATTGTTATGAAAAGGTTTATAGCACAAACAAGCATATCAGTTATAGAAATGACAATATCTGGCTTAACCCAATGTGCCTTCAGGGTTCAGCCACTTAGCCTTCTGTTTTAGACTATTTCATTATGGGCCCACTGACTGTCCCTTGAAACACTAAGGCCAATAGGGATGTATTTATGATGGTTGCTATTTGCTAAAAGGAAAATGAAAGAAGAAACATGGCTTAAGTTCAGCTGTCCCCATGGACAGTGATACACTACAGTCATGGCCAAAAGTTGAGAATGACATTAATTTTCACAGTTTGCTGCTTCAGTGTCTTTAGATATTTTTGTCAGATGGAATACTGAAGTATAATTACAAGCGTCAAAGGCTTTTACAGACAATTACATGAAGTTGATGCAAAGAGTCAATATTTGCAGTGTTGACCCTTCTTTTTCAAGACCTCTGCAATCCGCCCTGGTATCTGTCAATTAACTTCTGGGCCACATCCTGACTGATGGCAGCGCATTCTTGCATAATCGATGCTTGGAGTTTGTCAGAATTTGTGGGTATTGTTTGTCCACCCACCTCTTGAGGATTGACCACAAGTTCTCAATGGGATTAAGGTCTGGGGAGTTTCCTGGCCATGGACCCAAAATATCTATGTTTTGTTCCCCGAGCCACTTAGTTATCACTTTTGCCTTATGGCAACGTGCTCCATCATGCTGGAAAAGGCATTGTTCATCGCCAAACTGTTCCTGGATGGTTGGGAGAAGTTGATCTCGGGGGATGTGTTGGTACCATTCTTTATTCATGGCTGTGTTTTTAGGCAAAATTGTGAGTGAGCCCACTCCCTTGGCTGAGAAGCAACCCCACAAAGGGATGGTCTCAGGATGCTTTACTGTTGGCATGACACAGGACTGATGGTAGCGCTCACCATGTCTTCTCCGGACAAGCTTTTTTCCAGATGCCCCAAACAATCGGAAAAGGGATTCCTCAGAGAAAATGACTTTACCCCAGTCAACAGCAGTCCAATCCCTGTACATTTAGCAGAATATCAGTCTGTCCCTGATGTTTTTCCTGGAGAGAAGTGGCTTCTTTGCTGCCCTTCTTGACACTAGGCCATCCTCAAAGTCTTCACCTCACTGTGCGTGCAGATGCACTCATACCTGCCTGCTGCCAATTCCTGAGCAAGCTCTGTACGGGTGGTGCCCTGATCCTGCAGCTGAATCAACTTTAGGAGACGGTCCTGGCGCTTGCTGGACTTTCTTGGGCGCCCTGAAGCCTTCTTCACAACAATTTAAACCGTTCTCCTTGAAGTTCTTGATGATCAGATGAATGGTTGATTTAGGTGCGATCTTACTGGCAGCAATATCCTTGCCTGTGAAGCCCTTTTTGTGCAAAGCAATGACGGCACATGTTTCTTTGCAGGTAACCATGGTTGGCAGAGGAAGAACAATGATTCCAAGCACCACCCTTTTGAAGCTTCCAGTCTGTTATTCGAACTCAATCAGCATGACATATTGATCTCCAGCCTTGTCCTCATCACTCACACCTGTGTTAACGAGAGAATCACTGACATGATGTCAGCTGGTCCTTTTGTGGCAGGGCTGAAATGCAGTGGAAATTTTTGGGGGGCTTTGCAATTGATTGCAATTCATCTGATCACTCTTCATAACATTCTGGAGTATCTGCAAATTGCCCTCATACAAACTGAGGCATCAGACTTTGAAAATTAATGTGTCATTCTTAACTTTTGGCCACAACTGTATACACGCTCTTAATTAATACCTGAACTTGTATGGCTTTGTTGGCATCATGTGGTACTATATGAAATATTTCACTGTATATGATTGTTAGAGTACCGTGAGGTTTAATGTCTACTAATTTTTAATTTCCTTATTTTCAGAATTCCCCACAATATTAAACGTTTCTCTCTTACAAGTGCCAACAAGACTCAAGTATGCTTTCTGTGTCAGCCTTTCCCACATTAAGATGCTCATACTCACATCATGTGGGTTGAGTATTTAGAGTGGCATAACACAGACAACACAGTGTGTGCGCAGAAGACAAGAACTGGGGGATTAGAGAAGCGAAGGGGAATGTAGACAGCATGAGAGAGAGTAATGAGAACCTTTGCAATGAACATTAAATTATTCGCGGTTACTGCTGAAGGCTGTAACAGCATTCTGCAAACTGAAGGCATGCCTCCTTACATGTCAGCATTCCACATGCCCACAGCAATTTTGCACCACTTATTATTTGGTAATTGCTTCATTGTTTGTTGATATTTTGTCATGTAGGCTATTATGATTCAACACAAAACCCTCTGCATCTCACAAGGGTACAGTTTGGCTTATTGTGCTTCAGATAGTTTTGCTCATTTGAATATCACAAACTATATGTGGTAATAGTCAAGTTGCAACTGTATCAAAGCTTACTGTTTTGTAAGCTAAAATAATCAGAGGACAATTACTGTAGAGCAACACTATGACAAAGCATGAGCTCACATCATACTAACACTTCAATATTATAGCATACTGATAATGGATAATACACTTTTTATGTTGCTGATAACCACTTGTCAAATGAACAATTGGCGTTTTATTACAATTTTTTAATTTCATTAGCAGCATGATATGTAAACTAAAACAGTACCACATTGCAGTACAATATATTTTACATGAATTACTTGGAAATATTGTGTATGTTTGAGGGATGATGTGCAAAAGCCTTTTTATAATATTTTAATTTTTCATTACAATTAAACGGCAGTTCTCTTTAATTCTGTGTGAAAAAAAATTGTTAAAAAATTGTCTTTTACAGTGGCTTAAGATCATGTCCCCCAAAATGCATTTAATTTGTTACTTATGTTCAGTATTGTATGTTAGGCTTGAGATTGCATACGTAATGTGATTTTGTCTTAATATAAATCATTAAACAAGCCTTGCCATACAAAGAGTGTGGTTGCTTTATCATCAGATGCCTCCCCATCAGAACCTTCATCTCCCTGACATTTATGGTAGACACTAGCCTGGTCCGTCAAACTATACTGGACCTAGCCTTTTGGGGGCCCTAAGTGAGATTTCGTTGGGAGGGCCCCCACCTCACAGTAAAACATTTTAGTGGCCCCTCTTGACAGTGGAGAAAAACATGCTTTGAAGTAACACGTTTTCTGCAATTCTACACATTTTGCCATGGGGCAATGAGCAAATGTTGCAATTTTATAATAATTCCTACAATTCTAGCTATTTTACTATTGAGGGGATAATATTTTTTTCAGTTCTAAGGCAAATTTCCTGCAATTCTACACAGTTTGCCATGACCTATACCATGTTAATACATTATCTGAGTGAGAGTGACCAACGTGCCCAGTGTGCATTTGGCTATGATTACTAAATTTAGATTGCTGACTAGACTAATTTACCAATCTAAAAATTGTTAGCCGACATAGCTCATTGTCAACAATTACAGACCAGTATCCCTTCTTTCTTTTCTCTCCAAAACTCTTGAACGTGCCGTCCTTGGCCAGCTCTCCCGCTATCTCTCTCTGAATGACCTTCTTGATCCAAATCAGTCAGGTTTCAAGACTAGTCATTCAACTGAGACTGCTCTCCTCTGTATCACGGAGGCGCTCCGCACTGCTAAAGCTAACTCTCTCTCCTCTGCTCTCATCCTTCTAGATCTATCGGCTGCCTTCGATACTGTGAACCATCAGATCCTCCTCTCCACCCTCTCCGAGTTGGGCATCTCCGGCGCGGCCCACGCTTGGATTGCGTCCTACCTGACAGGTCGCTCCTACCAGGTGGCGTGGCGAGAATCTGTCTCCTCACCACGCGCTCTCACCACTGGTGTCCCCCAGGGCTCTGTTCTTGGCCCTCTCCTATTCTCGCTATACACCAAGTCACTTGGCTCTGTCATAACCTCACATGGTCTCTCTTATCATTGCTATGCAGACGACACACAATTAATCTTCTCCTTTCCCCCTTCTGATGACCAGGTGGCGAATCGCATCTCTGCATGTCTGGCAGACATATCAGTGTGGATGACGGATCACCACCTCAAGCTGAACCTCGGCAAGACGGAGCTGCTCTTCCTCCCGGGGAAGGACTGCCCGTTCCATGATCTCGCCATCACGGTTGACAACTCCATTGTGTCCTCCTCCCAGAGCGCCAAGAACCTTGGCGTGATCCTGGACAACACCCTGTCGTTCTCAACCAACATCAAGGCGGTGGCCCGTTCCTGTAGGTTCATGCTCTACAACATCCGCAGAGTACGACCCTGCCTCACACAGGAAGCGGCGCAGGTCCTAATCCAGGCACTTGTCATCTCCCGTCTGGATTACTGCAACTCGCTGTTGGCTGGGCTCCCTGCCTGTGCCATTAAACCCCTTCAACTCATCCAGAACGCCGCAGCCCGTCTGGTGTTCAACCTTCCCAAGTTCTCTCACGTCACCCCGCTCCTCCGTTCTCTCCACTGGCTTCCAGTTGAAGCTCGCATCCGCTACAAGACCATGGTGCTTGCCTACGGAGCTGTGAGGGGAACGGCACCTCAGTACCTCCAGGCTCTGATCAGGCCCTACACCCAAACAAGGGCACTGCGTTCATCCACCTCTGGCCTGCTCGCCTCCCTACCACTGAGGAAGTACAGCTCCCGCTCAGCCCAGTCAAAACTGTTCGCTGCCCTGGCCCCCCAATGGTGGAACAAACTCCCTCACGACGCCAGGACAGCGGAGTCCATCACCACCTTCCGGAGACACCTGAAACCCCACCTCTTTAAGGAATACCTAGGATAGGATAAGTAATCCCTCTCACCCCCCCTTAAGTTTTAGATGCACTATTGTTAAGTGACTGTCCCACTGGATGTCATAAGGTGAATGCACCAATTTGTAAGTCGCTCTGGATAAGAGCGTCTGCTAAATGACTTAAATGTAATGTAAATGTAAATGAGTGACTGACAACAAAACTATGCTGATACACAACCAAATGTCAGAATTGCACCTTGTGTATTATACTATTCTTACTCTCACTAGTAAGTTAAGACCTGACTGAATTCCTAAAAATGAGGGGCCCTAAAGTCACTTTTGGCTGGGGCCAGCCCTGCATAAAACCAATACTAATATCATTAATTGTAGGATGTTTCAGAATGTAACGACAAATTGTTTGTTGCAGTGGCATACATGATTATCAATCAGTTTTCATTAGAACCTTGACCTTCTCACAAATCGTGCTGTTCCATGCACAACATACAGTATAGTATGTCCATTATAATCAGCCGTGCGTGTCCGGAACTTTAAATTCCACACAAATTCCATGGGACATCTTTCTGCAAACACATTTGTAAAGTGTTATTTCTATGCACTGCCGCAGCTATTGTTGTGGCAGTGAAAAGTAAATCATTTAGAGGGAAACGGGTATGTGTCTTTGAAAAGGAGTATTCCAATTCTTTACTCAGATTAAAAACGTAATATTTGGTTCTAATTGGTACTGTTTTGTTTCATTTGGAGCCAAGAACCAGCACTACACGATGGTAAGCTAACGTCAGCTAGCTAGTACAGTAGCTAAACTGACTGGCTAGCTAAGCATAACGAGAAATCACCAGTGAACTTGAATATTATTCTAGCTAGCTAGTTATACAAAAACAGAACACACACGACTATTGTGTGTTGTATTTATACAGAGAACACTGCCTGGCTGTTTATCCGTAACGTTAATTGGCTTCTGTTGTCAGGTAGCTTAAGTTAGCTCTAGCGTTGCGCCTGAACAGGCCTCATTTCTCACGGTAGTTAGCTAACGTTACCCTGATAGCTCACTGGCTAATACCATGTTAGCTAAGTTGGTTATAACGTTTGCCAATCCAAATTTGCAGTTTGTATTATCGACTATGTGGTGTAAGTTACTAGCTAGCTAACAGTACACCTAGCAAATGTAATGCTAATGTCAGCTAGTCAAAAACATTGCTAACTGCTACGTTTGCCTACACTGCACCACTAACCAGGTTAATAGTTCACGTTTAGCCATGGCATGACAACGCTAGATAGGGAATGTAAAGTTCAGAAGCTTCCTTGGCAAGCTTGTGCATGGGGACTACAGGTGTAGTAGCTAGCATTGCCAGAAAGTTCATATTTAATGTACAAGATATTGCCTTGGACTAGTTAGCTATCAATATTAGGTTTTGCAAATAACAAAAAGCTAGCTAGCAATATACAGAGAATAGGTATGTAATGTCGGATTGCAAGCCAGCCATTAGTGCCTTAAAGATTGTTTGCCACCAACTCAGTGGCAATCATTTTGGCAAAATATACTGTCCCTATCGTTGTAGCTTCCTCTTTTCAGTATGTTTGCTGCTTAATCTGCATCTTTTGCCTTGGTTAGTGACAACACTGTCCCTGTGATAAATTGATGAATACTTGGGCCTGGACTGAAATGGTAATTATCTTGAACAGTTGGTTATTTAACAATTAGCCCCAAAACTTATCTTACCATCTCTTGTTTGTCATTCATGCACAATACTTGCAGTATTCACATAATATATTTTTTACTTTAGTATCCAAGGATATCATTATATCCACTTTGGTTAGCCTATATCAGGGGTAGGCAAACCTGTTCCTGAAGTGTCGCAGGTACTGCAGGATTCTTTCCCCCGACTAGGCACTAGACTTAACTAAATGATCAGTTCAGTGATTGCCTACATTCAAAACACCTAGTCTTCCAGATCAGTTCAATCAAAAACATGAAGTGCCTGCTCCAGGACCAGGGTTGCGTACCCCTTGTGTATTTTATGTCTATGGTTGTATTCTAAGACTTAGTCAAATCCAAGTTAACATATGTACATATAAACATGTAATGAAACAAGGTCAGGTTAGGCCTCATCTTGAAATCATATAATTCTGCGCTCTTGTCTACTCTTAAATTATATATTTTTTTATTTGTGATTTCTTTACCTTCAATGTATTATTCAATATCACTTGAATGATCTCCTGCTCCATGCCGGAAATCAGCCCTGCCTACCCTGCACAGGTTTAACAACAGAAGCCGAGGGCAGTAGGGTTTAGGTTTCCACCTGAAGGAAAGCCAAATCCAGTCAGCCGTATTCCCCCAGCCAGGCTGCACTGGGGTGGGCAGACACTCACTGACACTAATGTAGTTACAGTATTCAGGACCAGTGAAGGTCAGATCACAGGCCCAGCTGTTGGGTCTTGATCAAGGGGAGGCTGGAGTCAATATAACACTCACTAGACTAATCTCTAACAATATGTCATACATTATCACCTGGATAGCAGATACTAGCTTTATATGGCATGGGAACTATTCCAATCATTTTGCTGTGTACTGTAGTCTACAATGGATGCAGTTTCAAGTGCAAATTTTGATGAGCTAGATCCTAATGCATGTTTTTTTCTAGCCAGGTAATGATCTTTTTCAATTGAATGTCAATCAATTATTGCAATCCCAAAATTCTACAATGCAAGATTTTTTCTTACTCTTCAGGGCCTGTGCTATGTGACTTATACAATGTTTTCTCCTTTCTTACAATGTGTTTGTTTGCAGGGTTCTTGGCAGGATGCTCTCCTGATTGCTACTTGAAGGGGGTCTTCCAAGATCGTCTGCCACTCCAAAGAGAAGACCCCACCTTGTCTCTGTGTTAAATTGTGACCTTTATCACCTTATGGAGGAGTAGCTCTTGACGGTTTCATTACAAGCAATAAAAGAAGACTGAGCATCTGAGAGGAGAGCAACAACAAGCAAAGAGACAATGTCATCCAACAGAAGCCAGAACCCTCATGGGCTCAAGCAGATTGGCCTGGACCAGATCTGGGATGACCTGCGAGCAGGAATACAGCAGGTGTACACCAGACAGAGCATGGCCAAATCACGATATATGGAACTGTACACGTATCCTTCCACATAAATGCACTCCCAGGCTTCTCTCACTGTGTGCTTCCAAGTGTGTCTCTTTATTAAGGGCAGTTTTTATGGCTGACACCAGCACCGGTTTTCCTCAGTTGATAGCATATTTGGGATAATCCATTGTCAGTATTTTAAGTTTCTACATTTATGTTGTTTCCTTTACCCACCACCCAGACATGTTTATAACTACTGTACCAGTGTGCATCAGTCCAATCAGGCCCGTGGGGCAGGGCCCCCTCCATCCAAGCCCTCCAAAAAGGCCCCCACCCCAGGAGGGGCCCAGTTTGTGGGCCTGGAGCTCTACAAGAGACTCAAGGAGTTCCTCAAGAACTACTTGACCAACCTGCTCAAGGTAATGCTCTGTTCTGTGCCTTTTTTAAATGGACTGAGGTCAATGAATCGATTAAATGAATTGGCCTGCTAGTTAATTCTCCATTAGCCCTAATTCTCCATTAGCCCTTCCAGTAAATGTTAAAAGGAAGCATATCAAATGTCCTACCACATTTGCATGCTTATCTCTAACTACAGTGATATGTGAACCCTTTTGAATTACCTGGATTTCTGCATAAATTGGTCATAAAATATTATCTGATCTTCATCTAAGTCACAACAATAGACAAACACAGTCTGCTTAAACTAATAACACACAAACAATTATAATTGTTCAAGTCTTTATTGAACACACTGTGTAAACACTCACAGTGCAGTTTGGAAAGAGCATGCGAACCCTTGGATTTAATAACAGGTTGACCCTTCTTTGGCATCAATAAGCTCAACCAAAAGTTTTCTGTAGTTACGGATCAGACCTGCACAACGGTCAGGAGGAATTTTGGACCATTCCTCTTTACAAAACTGTTTCAGTTCCACAATATTCTTTGTATGTCTGGTGTGACCCACTCTCTTGAGGTCATGCCACAGCATCTCAATCGGGTTGAGGTCAGGACTGACTGGGCCACTCCAGAAGGTGTATTTACTTCTGTTCAAGCCATTATGTTGTTGATTTACTTCTTTCTTTTGGGTTGTTGTCCAGTTGCATCACCTACCTCCTGTTGAGCTTCAATTGGTGGATAGACAGCCTAACATTCTACTGCAAAATGTCTTGATAAACTTGGGAATTCATTTTTATGTTGATGATAGCAAGATGTCCAGGCCCTGAGGCAGCAAAGTAGCTCCAAACCATGATGCTCCCTCCACCACACTTTACAGTTGGGATGAGGTTTTGATTTTTGTGTGCTGTGCCTTTCTTTCTCCACACAGTGTTGTGTGTTCCTTCCAAACAACACAACTTTAGTTTCATCTGTCCACAGAATTGTTTTACTACTGGAACATCCAGGTGCTCTTTTGTGAACTTCAGACTTATACAGCAATGTTTCTTTTGGACAGCAGTGGCTTCTTCCATGCTGTCCTCTAATGAACACCATTCTTGTTTAGTGTTTTACGCATTGTAGACTTGTCAACAGAGCTGTTAGCATCCTCCAGAGATTTCTGTAAGACTTTAGCTGACACTCTAGGATTCTTCTTAACTTCATTGAGTGTTCCCTGCTTTGCTCTTGCAGTCATCTTTGCAGGGCGGCCACTCCTAGAGAGAGTAGCAACAGTGCTGAAATTCCTCTATTTCTATACAATTTGTCTTACCGTGGACTGACTTTTAGAGATACTTTTCTAACCCTTTCCAGCTTTATGCAAGACAACAATTCTTGATCTTAGGTCTTCTGAGATCTCTTTTGTTTGAAGCATTGGTCACATCGGGCAATGCTTCTTGTGAATAGCGAACTCAAATATTGTTTTTATGAGGCAGGGCAGCTCGAACCAACATCTCCAATCTTGTTTCATTGATTGGACTCCAGGTTAACTGACTCCTCACTCCATTTAGCTTTTGGAGATGTCATTAGCCTAGGGGTTCACATACTTTTTCCAACCTACAATGTGAATGTTTAAATGATGTATTCAATATAGACAAGAAAAATACAATAATTTGTGTGTTATTACTTTAAGCACACTGTGCTTGTCTATTGTTGGGACTTAGATGAAGATCAGGGGAATTTTTATGTCAAATCTATGCAGAAATTAGGTAATTCCAAAGGGTTCACATACTTTTTCTTGCCACTGGAAATATCACTCATGTCCCCATCATCTGCAGGACGGAGAAGACCTGATGGATGAGAGTGTATTAAAGTTCTACACACAGCAGTGGGAAGACTACAGATTCTCCAGCAAAGTGCTGAATGGTATCTGTGCCTACCTCAACCGGCACTGGGTCCGCCGTGAGTGTGACGAGGGGCGCAAAGGAATATATGAAATCTACTCCGTAAGACAACTTTTTTGTTGTTTTTTTGTTAACATAAATCTTATATTCTTAAATGGTTTTCTCAATTGTATGCATTGCCTCATCCTTTCCTCTCCTTTCAGCTCGCGTTGGTGACATGGAGAGAATGCCTTTTCAGACCTTTGAATAAACAAGTGAGTATCCGCTCGGATTAGCTGTGGAAAAGTTATTCCCAGTCTTAGTTGATTACGATACATTTTGTTGAAGGCATGATCCTAAATGTGTCCCACCCCCCCAACTAAGGTCACAAATGCTGTATTGAAGCTCATTGAGAAGGAACGTAATGGAGAGACCATCAACACTAGGCTTATCAGTGGAGTCGTCCAGTCCTATGGTAGGTCCTGGCATATTTTAATGGTGTGTTGTTCAACCAATATAAAACTGTTGTGAGATGTGATGTCATGGTTCTGAAATTATGTTGGTTGACAGTGGAGGTTGTGTGTCTTTCAGTTGAGTTGGGTCTCAATGAGGATGATGCCTTTGCCAAAGGCCCCACGTTGTCAGTCTACAAAGAGTACTTCGAGACTCAGTTCTTGGCGGACACCGAGCGCTTTTACACACGAGAGAGCACAGAGTTCCTGCAACAAAATCCAGTTACTGAATACATGAAAAAGGTGGGTTATGAAACCAGTATATTGAGCCAAATAGATGTATCAGTAGCCTTTTTGTTTAGTGTAAAAATGTACAGAATCCCTCTCTCCATCTCTTTCGGTCTCTCACTTGGCTCTCTTTCTCCTTCTGTCTCTCTCTCAGGCTGAGGCGCGTCTGTTGGAGGAGCAGCGGAGGGTGCAGGTGTACCTGCATGAGAGCACGCAGGACGAGCTGGCCCGCAAGTGTGAGCAGGTGCTCATTGAGAAGCACCTGGAGATCTTCCACACAGAGTTCCAGAACCTTCTGGACGCTGACAAAAATGAAGGTATGGATGAGAGTCCAAATGGCAATTGCCAGCCAGACATGCCTTTTTGCTATTGCCAGATTTGTGCTTTATGTACTTTTCGTACATTTATACTTTGCCTTGAGAAATTATTCATACCCACTTATTTATTCCACATCATTAATTCAAAATCTATAAAAAAATACCCATCTACACACAATACCCCATAATAACAAAGTGAAAACATTTTTTTAGAATTTATTGAAAATTAAATACAGATTTCATTTACATACATATTTTCACCACTGAGTCAATACTTTGTAGAAGCATCTTTGGTAGTGATTACAGGTTTGAGTAGTCTTTGGTATGTCTGTATTAGCTTTGCACATCTGCATTTGGGGGGTTTTCTCCCATTCTTCCTTGCAGATTTTCTCAAGCTCTTGTTAAGTTAGATGGAGAGTGGCGGTGAACAGCAAGTCTTTCTGACGATTTTCAATGGGAATTAAGTCTGGGTTTTGGCTCAAGGACTTTCACATTCTTGTTCTGAAGCCATTCAAGCATTGCTTTGGGTCATTGTCCTGTTGGAAAGTACATTTTCACCCCAGTCTAAGGACGGTTTCAAGTTTTAATGTCACATGCACAAGTACAGTGAAATGTCTCTGAAGCAGATTCTCATCAAGGATTTGCCTGTATTTGGCTCCATTCATTGATTGTTCCCTCTATCCTCATCAATCTCTGTTCCTGCTGCTGAAAGGCACTTCTTTTTTTTCCAGTGCCATGACGTCCTTAAGGAGCAGATTCAATGCATGAGCAGCACAGCCAATGGGTGTGATGTGAGAGTAAGACTCCTCCACTTTAGACCAAGCAGACTTCATGTTCGCAGCATTGTCTGCCACCAGTGCAAATACCTTCTGTGGTCCAAGGGTCATTGATGACTGCCTTCAGCTCCTGATGGGTCATTGATGACTTGCAATCATCTCTGATGGGTAGACTAATGTTCGTGGGCTAGGAATTATTAACTACATAATCTCTACTACCTCATCCAGTATTCTACAAGAGCACAGGCACAAGGGACAACAGACACACTGGTCTCTACCAGTGTAGAATACTTGTAGAATAGTGGATGAGTTAGTAGAGATTATGTAGTTAATAATTCCTTGCCCACGAACATTCATCCACCCATCAGAGATGATTGCAATACAGTCTGCTTTCTCTATGATTTGCTTGACCTTCACTTGAACTCTGCATCCAGCAAATGAGTAGATAAAGCATGTCTGGTTGGAGGGGTATGCTGGGCGAGGAACATTCAGAATTATTTTCCAATATATATAAACCTGTGAGCATCAGAGGTGAACCAATTGCATACACAGCTTGAGCAAGACATTCATCAGCATTTCTCAGACTACGTTCCTCCATTGAGTAAAAAAACTTCTGATTCCAGGAGGACCATGAGCTGTTGCTATCGATAACGTGTCTGAGTCATCATTTTTACCTGGAATAGAAGTAGAGGGACTTTTGTCAGAGGTTTCTTGTTGTGAGCACTGAGGGAACTTTATGCACTTGGCCAGATGATTCGGCATCTTTGTTGCATTCTTCACATATGATTTGGTACAGTCTTTGCAAATGTACACAGCTTTTCCTTCTACGTTAGCTGCAGTGAAATGACTCCATACATCAGATAGTGCCCGAGGCATTTTCCTATAAAGATTATGAAAAGATTGAGTAAAAATAAATAAAAAATAACATAAAATGCAATTCCATGTACAGGTAAATACAGTTAGTTGAACCTCTCTAGGATAGGGGACGGTAGCGTCCCACTTGGCCAAAAGCCAGGGAAAATGCAGCGCTGCAAATTCAAATAAAATTATATAAAAATCTAACTTTCATTAAATCACACATGTAAGATACTAAATTAAAGCTACACTCGTTGTGAATCCAGCCAACATTTCAGATTTTAAAAAGGCTTTTCTGCGAAAGCATAAGAAGCTATTATCTGATGATAGCACAACAGTAAACAAAGAGAGTAGCATATTTCAACCCTGCAGGCGCTACACAAAACGCAGAAATAAAATATAAAACATGCCTTACCTTTGACGAGCTTCTTTTGTTGGCACTCCAATATGTCCCATAAACATCACAATTGGTCCTTTTGTTTGATTAATTCCGTCCATATATATCCAAAATGTCAATTTATTTGGTGCGTTTGATCCAGAAAAAAACAGCTTCCAATTTGCGTAACGTCACTACAAAATATCTCAAAAGTTACCTGTAAACTTTGCCAAAACATTTCAAACTACTTTTGTTATACAACTTTAGGTATTTTTTAATCGATCAAATTGAAGACAGGTCTATCTGTGTTCAATACAGGAAGACAACAAACCAACGCTACTTTTCAAGTCTTGGGCAACTCTCAACAGTGTTACCCAGTTCCTAGATGGCCGTACTTCTTCATTGCACAAAGGAATAACCTCAACCAAATTCCAAAGACTGGAAGCGGTAGGAACTGCAAACAAGTGCCTAAGAAATATATTTCTGAATGGTTAGTCCTCGTGGTTTTGCCTGCTACATAAGTTCTGTTATACTCACATACATGATTCAAACAGTTTTAGAAACGTCAGTGTTTTATATCCAAATCTCCTAATAATATGCATATCTTATATTCTTGGCATGAGTAGCAGGAAGTTGAAATTGGGCACGCTATTTATCCAAAAGTGAAAATGCTGCCCCCTATACCTTAAGAAGTTAATCAACTCCTTTGTAAGATAAATGTTTTAAAATGAAACACGTTTGGAAACAGGTGAATTAACTTTCCTCAGTTGGCAGCCTCAAGCAAGCTAAAACCCACATGGTAGCAAGAACTAACTAGCAGAAATTGTTAACAAGTTAGAAATGATTTAAACACACTTTGCTGTAGGCTACTATTTACTAGTTAACAAAAAATCATGTATGTCATATAAAATAAATTCACCCCACCCAGTATTGTTTCAAAACATACCATAAAGCATGTGGTGCTTGGCTCAAACAGTGTAGTAGTGTGGGCTCCATAGCATCTCATTAGTGTGCAAGATCTTGGAGAATCAGCTGTACATGTGAATGGAAGAGTGCACTGTGCATGCAGAGGGTTACAATTCCATAGTTTAAGCAAAATATGCCACAAGACTTAGAATTGCCTTGTGTATCCCACAAAAAAGTTTTGCTGTTTATAAGCTAAAAAAAATTATGAATTTAAGAAAAATTCCCCAAATTCCTTGGCTTAACTTCCCATGGAAAATTTCTGGAAAAATTCCAGAAATTTCCCGAAAAGTTTCCAACCCTTTGCAACCCTAACCACAACTACTCTCTATTATTGGCCAACGTGCGATCATTGGAAAACAAACTGAAGATCTACGATTAAGACTATCATACCAATGTGACATTAAAAACTGTAATATACAGCAACGTCTGGTATGACGAGGGTCGTGTTTATTTGTCAATAACTGCTGGTGCAAGCTGTCTAATATAAAAAAAGTCTCGAGGTAATGCTCGCCCGAGGTAGAATACCTCATGATAAGCTGTAGACCAAGAGAGTTCACATAAGTATAATTTGTAACTGTCTATTTACACCACAAACCGATGCTGGCACTAAGACCACACTCAACTGCTGTATAAGGCCATAAGCAAACAAGAATATACTCATCCAGAAGCGGTGCTAGTGGCCGGGGACTTTAATGCAGGCTAACTTAAATCTGTTTTACCTAATTTCTACCAGCATGTCACATTTGCAACCAGAGGAAAAACTAACCAAGACCACCTTTACTCCACACAGAGAGACACATACAAAGCTTTCCCTCGCCAACCATTTGGCAAATTTGACCATAATTCCATCCTCCTGATTCCTGCTTGCAAGCAAAAACTAAAGCAGGAAGTACCAGTGACTCGCTCAATACGGAAGTAGTCAGATGGCGCGGATGCTACGCTACAGGACTGTTTTGCTAGCACAGACTGGAATGTGTTCCGGGATTCATCATTGAGTAGTATACCACCTCAGTCACCTGCTTCGTCAATAACTGCATCGATGACGTCCTCCCCACAGTGACCGTACGTACATTTCCCAACCAGAAGCCATAGATTACATGCAACCTCCGCACCGAGCTAAAGGCTAGAGCTGTCGCTTTCAAGGAGCGGGACACTAAGTCGGATGCTTATAAGAAATCCCGCTATGCCTTCAGATGAACCATCAAACTGGCAAAGCGTCAATACGGGACTAAGATTGAATCCTACTACACCGGCTTTGATGCTCGTCGAATGTGGCAGGTCTCGAAAACTATGACTTACTACAAAGGGAAACCCAGCCACGAGCTGCCCAGTGAGGCGAGCCTACAAGATCAGCTAAATGCCTTTTTATACTCTCTTTGAGGCAAGCAATACTGAAGCATGCATGAGAGCACCAGCTGTTGCGGACAACTGTGTGATCACGCTCTCCATAGGCGATGTGAGCAAGACCTTTAAACATGTTAACATTCACAAAGCCGTGGGGCCAGACAGATTACCAGGACGTGTAATCAAAGCATGCGTGGACCAACTGGCAAGTGTCTTCACTGACATTTTCAACCTCTCCCTGGCCGAATCTGTAATACCTACATGTTTCAAACAGACCACCATGGTCCCTGTGCCCAAGAAAGTGAAAGTAACCTGCCTAAAATTATTACCGCCCGTAGCACTCTCGTCGGTAGACATTAAGTGCTTTGAAAGGCTGGTCATAGCTCACATCAACACCATCATGTCAGAAACCCTAATCCCACTCCAATTTGCATACTGCCCTAACAGATCACAGATGACGCAATCTCAATCGCACTCCACACTGCCCTTTCCCACCTGGACAAAAGGAACACCAATGTGAGATTTCTGCTCATTGACTACAGCTCAGCATTTAACACCATGTGCCCACAAAGCTCATCACTAAGCTAAGACCCTGGAACTAAACACTTCCCTCTGCAAATGGATCCTGGACTTCCTAACTGGCTGCCCCCAGCTGGTAAGGGTAGGCAACAACATATCTGCCACTCTGATCCTCAACACTGAGGCCCCTTAGGGGTGCGTGCTTAGTCCCCTCCTGTACTCTGTTCACCCACGACTGCGTGGCCAAGCATGACTCCAACACCATTAAGTTTGCTGACAACACAACAGTGGTAGGCCTGATCACCGACAACGATGAGACGGCCTATAGGGCGGAGGTCAGCGACCTGGCAGTGTGGTGCCAGGACAACAACCCCTCTCTCAATGTGAGCAAGACAAATGAGCTGATCGTGGACTATAGAAAAAGGAGGGCCGAACAGGCCCCCATTCTCATTGATGGGACTGAAGTAAAACGGGTTTGAGAGTTTCAAGATCCTTGGTGTCCACATCACCAACAAACTATCATGGTCCAAACACACCAACACAGCTGTGAAGAGGGCACAACCATGCCTATTCCCCCTCGGGAGACTGAAAAGATTTGGCATGGGTCCCCAGATCCTCATGTTCTACAGCTGCACCATCGAGAGCATCCTGATCTGTTGCATCGCTGCCTGGTATGACAACTGTTCGGCATCTGACCGTAAGGCGCTACAGAGGGTAGTCCGTACGGCCCAGTACATCACTGTGGCCGAGCTTCCTGACATCCAGGACCTGTATATTAGGCGGTGTCAGAGGAAGGCCCAAAAAATTCTCTAAGATTTCAGTCACCCAAGTTATAGACTGTGATCTCTGCTACTGCACGGCAAGCAGTACCGGAGCGCCATATCTAGGACCAAAAGGCTGCTTAACATCTTCTACCCCCAGGCTATGACTGCTAAACAACTAAACTAATCAAATGGCCACCTGAACTATTTACATTGACCCGTCCCCCTCTTTGTTTTTACACTGCTGCTACTCACTGTTTTATTATCTATCAATAGTCACTTTACAAATTACCCCCCGCACATTGATTCAGTACCGTTACCCCCTATATATAGCCTTGTTATTTATATATATATAAATAAATTGTCAATATTTCATTAACTCTTGAACTGCGTTGTTGGTTAAGGGCTTGTAAAATGTAAGAATTTCAGTGTAGTGTTTGGAGCATGTGACATGCATCACCATTCTCTGTCTGTAGACCTTGGGCGGATGTACAATTTGGTGTCCCGGATCACTGATGGATTGGGAGAGCTGAAGAAACTCCTGGAGACGCACATATACAACCAGGGCCTTGCTGCTATAGAGAAGTGTGGAGAAGCAGCTCTCAATGTAAGAACGACAATGGATTTAATAGTTAAATGTACGCATTGGGTTTTACCGGTTCACATCTTTATTAGAATAATCTGAGACAGTCCTTTCTCCAGTTCACTTGAGTGTTCCTTGTCTTTGTTTTCATTTATTTCACCACAGGATCCCAAAATGTATGTCCAGACCATCTTAGACGTCCACAAGAAGTATAATGCTTTAGTAATGTCAGCGTTCAACAACGATGCTGGTTTTGTTGCTGCTCTGGACAAGGTATGTTCATATTTTACTATATTGTGTGGTGTTAGACATTTTGTCACACACACACTTACTGTTGTTGTTTTTGTTAACTTTGAACACCCATTTTCTGTCTTCACAGGCCTGTGGACGCTTCATAAACAACAATGCTGTGACCAAGATGGTGCAGTCATCCAGCAAATCCCCAGAGTTGCTGGCTAGATACTGTGACTCTCTGCTGAAGAAGAGGTGTGCCTCTGCTCTGGCACATTCACTTAATGCATAACTCAGAACCACAGTTTGATTTTCAAGTCTAAGTACGCCTGAGACCAGTAGCCAGCACTCCAGTATTGCTATGGACATTTGTTCTGAAATGGTTCACATTGACTTGAGTCAATACGACGTCTACTCTTCTTGTGGTTTTAATAGACACTCCTAACATACGAGCAGGATGTCTGATTTTTAAATTGAATTATTTTCTTTCTTTTTTTTGCACAGCTCAAAGAACCCAGAGGAGGCAGAGCTAGAAGACACACTAAACCAAGTGGTGAGTTGGACTGCTTTTTTCCCCTTTTTTCTCAGCTGCCACACTGGTACTGCATTTTATACATTATCTTGTTGCCTGGAGTCGACAGGATGAAAAGTGGAGCTTCTGCACTGGCTGCCTTCCATTGTAGACCCAATCTCCTCCCCCTCCTTCAGCCCGGCGTTGCATTTTAGTTGGTTTACGGGATGTAGTCTCTATTCACAACTCTCTAACTCTTGTGTGTTCTCTTCCCTAGATGGTGGTCTTTAAGTACATAGAGGACAAAGATGTGTTCCAGAAGTTCTATGCCAAGATGCTGGCTAAGCGGTTAGTCCATCAGAACAGCGCCAGTGATGATGCTGAAGCCAGTATGATCTCCAAACTAAAGGTACTATATCACAAAAAAATCTGTTTACCTACTCATGACCATGTTTTTAATTTGGCATTTTCAACGTGATATTGACATTACATTGTGATTGGTAACTAGAGTTGTGCAGTTTGTTTATTGTACAAATCTGTTAGATATTCTCTGGTTGTTTTACCTGGGATAATCTGTCCTAATGGCATGTCCTGCCCCCTTTCCCAACAGCAAGCGTGCGGCTTCGAGTACACCTCCAAACTCCAACGCATGTTCCAGGACATCGGAGTCAGCAAAGACCTAAATGAACAATTTAAAAAGCACCTCACCAACTCTGAGCCTTTGGACTGTGAGTATATCTGTCTGTGACTCTGATATGAGGTGGTACCTTGTCCCCCATTCTGGGATTCATTATGTGATGACAGAAATTAGTTTCTTAATCTCGGAAACCTGGATTGATTTAGTAGGGCCCTGGTTTTTCCTAACCAAACGTTTAAAAAATCACATTGAAACAAATAACTATTATAGGAAGAGTGTTGATCTGTTTTCTGTGTGTGTGCGTCTCAGTGGACTTCAGCATCCAGGTCCTCAGTTCTGGTTCCTGGCCCTTCCAGCAGTCCTGTACATTTGCCTTGCCCTCTGAGGTGAGAGACTAACTGATCCCCTCCACAGTGACCCAATTTACTGACATTGATCACTGTTTTACTCACTGTTCTCTCTTTTCTTCTCTCCTACCCTCATTCAGCTGGAGAGGAGTTACCAAAGGTTCACTGCCTTCTACGCCAGCAGACACAGCGGGCGCAAGCTGACCTGGCTCTACCACCTGTCCAAAGGAGAGCTGGTCACCAACTGCTTTAAGAACAGATACACTCTGCAGGTGATTACAGGTGTTGTCTGATCAGATAAAATATGAATATTTCCTCTGACTCTCACAACCATCAAAGTTGAACAAACATACTGGTGTGTGCTGACTATTTAACAATAAAAAAAGAATGAATCAACAATATGCATGGAGCGGAGTTGTCATGGTATCCTCTACTATTGAATGGTTTTGACGTATTCCCTGTTGCTCCTCCTGTCCTCCCAGGCTTCTACCTTCCAGATGGCCATCCTATTGCAGTACAATGCTGAGGATGTCTACACAGTGCAGCAGCTCGCAGACAGCACACAGATCAAGATAGTGAGTACTGACAACTCAACGCTATCTAGTTGGCTACAGACAGAGTCTATTCTCTTTGATGGATGGTCTTTCAAAGGAAGACCTTATGCTCTGATGGGAATACAAAACACTAATAACACCTGCTCTTTCCATGACAGACTGACCAGGTGAATCCAAGTGAAAGCTATGATCCATTATTGATTATAAATCCACTGATTGTAGATGAAGGGGAGGAGACGTGTTAAAGAAGGATTTTTTTAAGCCTTAAGACAATTGAGACCTGGATTGTGTATGCGTGCCACTTAGAGCGAGAATGGGCAAGACAATATTGAAGTGCCTTTGAACGGCGTGTGGTAGGAGATGCCAGGCGCACCGGTTTGAGTCAAGAACTGCAACGCTGCTGGGTTTTTCACGCTCAACAGTTTCCCGTGTGTATCATGTATCAACAATGGTCCAACACCCAAAGGACATCCAGTCAACTTAACATGGCCCAGCATCCCTGTGGAACACTTTCGACACCTTGTACAGTCCATGCTCCAACCAATTTAAGGCTGTTCCGTGGGTAAAGAGGGGGAGGTGGGGGTGCAACACAATATTAGGAAGGTGTTCCTAATGTTTGGTATACTATGTGTATAAGCTGAAAGCAACAGCCCACTATCTGCCTTATACGTTGCCTGTTTTGTTTTTGTTCTCACCAGGACATTTTGGTGCAGGTGTTGCAAATCTTGTTGAAGTCTAAATTGCTGGTAGGTTTTATGCCTCTTATTTTCAGATAATCTACCAAACAACTCTAGTTGCTAGGGGAGCCATCAATTAACTATTCTGCACTGTGGATTTCAACTTTGACCCAAGCAATGTTCTGTTGTCTAGGTCCTGGAGGATGAGAATGCAAATGTGGATGAGGTAGAGTTCAAACCAGACACCTTAATAAAACTCTTCCTGGGATACAAAAAGTGAGTCATTACACACACCATGTAATCAATATAGGTCACAAACCTGCAAATTGTGGAACCAGATATTCCAAATTGCCGTGCTGTTGCTGTACTTTAATAGATTCCATGAACTGTTGCTGATATATTTTGATTTGAATCTATACAGCAAAAAACTTCGGGTGAACATTAACGTGCCAATGAAGACAGAGCAGAAGCAGGAGCAGGAAACCACTCACAAGAACATAGAGGAGGACAGGAAACTGTTAATACAGGTACACTGTACATCATGCTATTCTATTTATTCCCCTGATCTAACTCACACTACAAAAATCTGTCTATTGTCTAGCGATCACAAACAACCTCTGGTCTAGAATATTCACCCAGGATCATTTTGGTCTAAACCTGCTGTGTTCTCTCTTTCTCTACCCTGCTGTAGGCTGCCATTGTGAGAATCATGAAGATGCGTAAAGTGCTAAAACATCAGCAACTCCTGGCAGAGGTGCTGAATCAGCTGTCATCCAGGTTTAAACCAAGAGTTCCTGTCATCAAGGTATATTATGCAGTAAATTAGGCCACGTTAGATGGAAATTTACCTTACCCCAGAGGATTTCTTGGAACCACATACTGTAAATGCAACATCTGCCATGGTAGGAACGTGCTTGTTTTTGTCTTTCAGAAATGTAACATCTATACTCCTGTAAGTTTATGGAAACCACTTTCTGTATGCAACATGTGCCATGTTAGTAATGGTCATGTATGTTTTTTTCTCTTTCAGAAATGTATCGACATCCTGATCGAGAAGGAGTACCTGGAGCGTGTCGACGGAGAGAAAGACACTTACAGCTACTTGGCTTAACCTTTTCATTGTTCTCCACCCTCCCTCCTTTCTTTTTTTAAAGTTGTCTTTTGAGTAATTAACATCATTCCTTTTGACATTTGGCCAATGTTGTCAGGAATGCGAGCACAGAAGGAGAAAAAGAAGAAAAAAAGTTGTCAATCATCATCAAGGTGGTTGCGAAAGCTGGACTTCCCTTTAAACTCTGACATTATGGGATAGCTGCTCGCCCAGTGTTTGTTTGAAGATCCCATCTGAACTGCTCAGGATCGACAGATACATTTTGATATGTAAATATCGACAGAGACCTTTACCTCTTTACTTTTATCTTGCAAAGTTAATAACATACAAAAACAAACTATCAAAACCCTTCACAACCGAGGGTTGCATGCTACTGCCTATCTGCATTTAAGAAGCAAAAAGACGTAATAGATGAGAAGCTATTAAGACACTGCTGCTTTATGTGGCAGTAGCAAATTATGAACGTATGTTTAAAAAAAAGATGAGTGCAATTTTAGCTGCACTTCCAGAAAGCGATCTGTGTTTGAAAAAGGCCCTTAGAAGTGTAATCTGCATCGTTACCAGCTACCAGACAAACATTTGTATAGTGTGGTTCACTTTTATTTGAAATGTATGGTAAATAAAAATGAAAGGTTTCTGTATTCCCTCTGATGGTTTTTATTCCTTCAAAGCTGATGTGAACTTTGGGCTGAGATGTTTACACACGCATCCCAATTCTAATCTATGTTCACTAATTGGTTGTGAAAAAGAGCTAATGTGATTAGTCAAAAGACCAATTAGAGGGGGAAAATATCAGAACTGTGCAGCCTGTTTAAACAGCCCTGGATATTATAGATCATTTCTGGTTTCTTGATGATACAATCCATGAATGACCTACTTAGCTGTTCATTGCCATTCATTTGTAAACTGTAAAGCTTGTCAACAAGATGTATTGTGTGGGTATTAGAACCGAAGGTTGCTACTTTCCCATGATCAGTTTTAATCAGAATGTACTTTAATGGCTGTGTTTAGACAGGCAGCCCCATTCAGATTTTTTTTTGTTGCCACTAATTGGTATTTTGACCAATCACATCAGGGTTTTTTTTCTGATTCGTCAGACACATTTTTGAGAGAAAAGAAATCAGAATTGAGCTGCCTGTCTAAACACAGCCTAAATCACAAACGCTCACATCGTAGGCAGGATGCAGGCAGAAAATGTATGAGATTGGATCTTGGGGTTCTCTTGCCTATTTCAATAATAAACATTTTAAATGAGCCTATCATAATGCTATTATTTTTTACCTTTTTAATTATTGTATGAATGCAGACCCATTTCAACATACATTTGGATGACTGTTTGGTGGCATTAAAGCCTTGTTCACACAGGTCTTAATGCTCAAATCAGTTTTTATTTTCAAACCTCTTTTGGAATACTAACTATCCAAACAGCAAGTGACCAAATCAGATTTCTGTTTGTTCAGACAGTAGTCATTTGCTGACATGGCTATTCTATTGTCATAGTAAATACGGGTGTGTGTGCAGTGGTGGTGCTCGTGCTTACTATCACCAAAGATTATGGATATACTGACAAGATGCATGCCTCTCTGGCCTAACAATGGGAGTCGTTAGCCACGGCGGGTTGTCTCGCCCCCACCTATCCTTTCTTTGGATTGGTGGATACATGTCATTATTGTAATCCTTTTTGAATATTTGATGAGGGTTGTTGACATCAACTGCCTGTAATGGAGAGAGATGCTATGCTATTAGCCATATGCCAAGAATATGCATAGCCATCTCGAGACAACTTCTATATAAAGACAGGTTTTCTGCAGAGTTGGGCCTCTCTGAAATCACTCAGAAGTGTATTTTTATTTATCTGTTATTTTACCAGGTAAGTTGACTGAGAACACATTCTCATTTGCAGCAACGACCTGGAGAATAGTTACAGGGGAGAGGAGGGAGATGAATGAGCCAATTGTAAACTGGGGATTATTAGGTGACTGATGGTTTGAGGGCCAGATTGAGAATTTAGCCAGGACACTGGGGTTAACACCCCTACTCTTACGATAAGTGCCATGGGATCTTTAATGACCTCAGAGAGTCAGGACACCCGCTTAACGTCCCATCCGAAAGACGGCACCCTACACAAGGCAGTGTCCCCAATCACTGCCCTGGGGCATTGGGATGTTTTTTTAGACCAGAGGAAAGAGTGCCTCGTACTGGCCCTCCAACACCACTTCCAGCAGCATCTGGTCTCCCATCCAGGAACTGATCAGGACCAACCCTGCTTAGCTTCAGAAGCAAGCCAGCAGTGGTATGCAGGGTGGTATGCTGTGTAGCAAGCTAAGGAGACGACAATGCCTGCCATTGAGGATTCCCAGTTGCGTTGAATGTTCAAAATCATAGTGTAAGAAAACTTTTAAAGCCCCAAAGGATAAGATGATCCAACTTTCGATCTGATTCATTTTTGGCTAGCCACAGTAGTCCACTATCTAACTAAGTAGCTGTATAGCTTTCTAGCACATTCACTAACTTGTTTGTAAACAATCTACCACATGTTCTTGTCTAAATTTCAACAGAGTATGTAGCAAGCAACAAGATGTGTCAAATAACAGTCTAAAAAACACTGGAGAGAAAATAAATCAGATTTGACTGTTCAGACACGGGTCGCATGGCCAGGAATTACATTTGAAATGTGGCTTGAAATCTGATTCTGTGTGCTTTTTTTGCTGTTTAAACTGCAGGAAAAATAACAGAATCTAATCGGATATGCAAATGCATACTGGAAAATTATATATTGGAATATATTTAAAAAAAAATATATAAACATTTTAATATATCAGGAAAATATATTTATCAAATATATAATTCAATCAAATATATGTACTTATATATTATATATATATGTGTATATATGTATGTGTAAAATACACACTCACACCTCACAACCTTCTTCACCCCGATTATAATTTTGAGTCTTCTATTTACCTCTGGTACCTTAATGCCAAAATCACACTGACAATGTCATTGCGCAAATAGTACGCAGCATCATCTGGATATGTGTGCAACAAAAGTTTAACATTAACCTTCTGCTACCATTTCTGTCAAGCACTCCATCCATACAGTTAGATGCATACATTCGATAAATCCAACATGTGCGCCACACAGAACGCACTGGAACTGCCTCTGCAACTCAATGCTGCAATGCTGCCAGGCCAACACAGCGTTCCATTTGAAATTAATGTACTTCTGGTGTACCAAAACGCAATAACTGTCGGTGTGATCGAGGTGTTAGCATTAGAGCCAATTTATGCTTGATTCGAAATGTGGTCAGAGGCGCCTTATGGATGGTGTTAGGCCGTTGCGGACTCTCCAATATTTTAAACCTTTTTATTTATTTATCAATGTATCAAACTACGTGACATCAGAGGGCCAACCAACTTTCTACTAGAGAATGCAGTGATGAGTACTGAAACTGTGAGAGATGAAACTGTGATAACCTGCATCTAATGGTTTAATGAAGTGGCAGCTGCATTCATATAGATGAAGTCGCCATCGTCTAGGACCAATAGGAACATAGACTGAATAATCTGTTTTCTACTATTTAGTGAGAGGCAGGACCTATTTCTATAGAATAAGCTCATTTTAACCCCAGCTTCTTAACTAACTATGTGTTTTTTAAAAGACAGCCTATCAACTATCCAGATTCCCAGATATTTGTAAGCAGGGACACAATCAATGGACACCATCTAAAGTACATATGCTTATATCATCAAAGTTATTTTTATACGCTGTAGAGAACAACATATACTTAATTTTACCTGCATTCAATACTTACTTCAGGTCAATAAAGTTTTTCTGTAATACAATGAAGGCAGACTGAAGTTCAGATAGAGCCTGGTCAACCATGGGGGCAATGGCATACGCAACAGTATCATCGGCATGCAAGTGTCTTTATTTTTTTAGCTTTATTTAACTAGGCAAGTCAGTTAAGAACAAATTCTTATTTTCAATGACAGCCTAGGAACAGTGGGTTAACTGCCTGTTCAGGGGCAGAACAACAGATGTGTACCTTGTCAGCTCGGGAGTTTGAACTTGCAACCTTCCGGTTACTAATCCAACACTCTAACCACTAGGCTACCCTGCCGCCTCTAGTTTTTTGTAGATATTGTTAATGTAAACAGTAAAAAGTACAGGACACAGAATCGACCCCTGCGGTTAGCTGAGAATTGATCAAGGATTATAATATTTTAGGGGCGGCAGGGTAGCCTAGTGGTTAGAGCGTTGGACTAGTAATCAAAAGTTTGCAAGTTCGACTTCCCCGAGCTGACAAGGTACAAATCTGTTGTTCTACCCCTGAACAGGCAGTTAACCTACTGTACTTAGGTTGTCATTGAAAATAAGAATTTGTTCTTAACTGACTTGCCTAGTAAAATTAAAAAATATTTTAGCTAGACAAGAAAGTTTAGAAATAGGGTTATAATTATTTAGGTCACAAGGGTCACCATCTTCGTATAGATGGAGTACATGGGCCGCCTTCTAAATGTTGGGGATAGTACCAGATATAATCGTAAGGTTAAAAACATGGGTTAATGATTCAGGGGTAGAAAGCTGCAGCGAAAATGGATCAAGCGTATCAGCCCCAGTTGATTTTTTAAACATCCAGATTAAGCAAGGCATCTAGCACATCACAGATAGTAAATTGTAGAAATGAAAACAAAGATTCACTGGAAGTTGACAGGTTAACCATTGAGTCAGCAAGAGGCTGGCAGAATGAAGAGCCCTTGATTGACTGACCAGGGTCAATTAAAGCACCATTTCTCTCAAATAAAAAGCTTGCCAAGATAAAATGATGATTAAAAGCAGCACAGATGCCAGAGTCAGAAGGAGCTTTCTTAGGCAGGGAAGAAGGGGAATTTGTATACTTCTGTGCATTTACTGTTTTCCAAAATGTTGTTTATGAACACATCTATAACCAGGAGCTCAAATTTCTTGCGAACAGAAATATTTAAAGATTGGAACACCATCAAATTAGATTTGACATGTATGGCCACTCCTCCCCTTTCTGCAATCTGTCACATCTAAATTCATTAGAATAATTTACTTCAATGTCTTCATCAGATACAGAACCATTTAACAATGTTTCAGAGAGAAACAGAATGAGTCCTGTAACCAAATATCAATTGTATCCATTTTTAAATCAGACTTCGCACACTTATGTGCAATAGCCCAAGCCCCCTACAATATTTAAAGTCAGAGGGAGTATTCAGCTCATTCCCATAAGAGCATAGGGTCATCTGCAGCTATTTGTTGAGTGAGCTGAGACTTGGCCAAGGTCCATGCCAACCACGTGAGAGCAGAGTAGACTGAGCATCTGACAGACTTCCTTCAAGTCACTGGATGCAGTGGCTGGGGTGGGAACAGGGAGAGCAGTGTTGGCAGAGCTCTGTCCACCCAGCTGAAGCTCCTGCCAAGGGAGTGGAGCTGCTGCAAGGGATCGGAATGGCTGCCAATGCTCTATTCTGAGTGTGCACAGGAGGCCTTGGTGTGGCTCCTGTTGCAGGGTGGGGCTGCCATAGGGGGAAGGAGTGTCCCAGGCCTGTCCTGGGGATGGGAGTAGGGAGAGTAACCAAAATTAGCCTGGGAGGGAGGTTGTGGGGGGACTTGAGGAGAGTGGTGTGGAGGGCAGTGTGGCTGGTGAAGCTCCAAACTCTCAGAATATGAGGGCTGATGATGTGAATGATACATGGGGTCAAATCAAATTTTATTTGTCACATACACATGGTTAGCAGATGTTAATGGGAGTGTAGCAAAATGCTTGTGGGTGGACTGCATCATGTGGTGCACTACCCTCAACAGTGTTTTGCCAGACCCTAATGTAGTGGTCGGTGCTGTGTAGAGCTGGGCTGAGTTGGGGTGGGCCTTATCTGAGAGAGCTGTGCTGTGATGGGCCGGGTCTGGTAGAGATGTGTTGTGATGGGCCGGATCTAGTAGAGCTGTGCTGTGATGGGCCGGGTCTGGTTGAGCTCTGTTGTGTTGTGATGGGCCGGATCTAGTTGAGCTGTGCTAAGGCGGGCCTGGTCTGGTAGATCAGTGCTGAGGTGGACCTGGATAGACCACCACCAGATGCAGGTCTAAAGGAGTGTTTGATATGTCTCAGATAGTTGGTGGCTGTTCTGTTGCTCCTGTGGGGTGAGGTGGACTTTGCAATCCTTTAACGTCCTGACAAGGTAGGGACTGCCTCTTTGTTAAGGTGTGCATTGTCGGGAAGACAGTCCAGGCTGAGGGTGGGATGGTGGCTCCGTATGGCTCTCCATTGACAAGGTTGGTTGACGGTAGGTGAGGGCGGGAGGTCCTGTATAAACACAAACTCAATTACTTGGCAACTTCCTTCACAACAGCTCTGCGCTGCTCAGCGAAACACAAGAAGTATGAATGCCCTGAATTCTGCAGAGGCCATATCACCATAAATGCTGCAGCGCCTTTTACACCTCGACCACACCTACAGCATTACGTTATTGCGCAAAAGGGCACGACACATTATCTGGATGCATGTGCAACAAAAGTTCAAAATTCACCTTCTGCTACCATTTCTGTCAAGTCGTCTATGTATACAATTTGATGCATAGTTCGATAAATCAAATGTATACACCACAGAGAACACACAGCAACTGCTTCTGCAAAGCAATGCCGCAATGCAAACGCAGCGTTCCATTAGAAATCTATGTACTTCTGGTGTACCAAAACCCACTGACACTGCCGGTGTGATCGAGGTGTTAGGGTCCCTAAGTGATGTTTTGCATGTAAAAGTTTAATCATTGAGTTGATGTGAAAATAACCAAAAGTATGTGGACACCTGCTCAGCTGGAACAACCATCTCTGCAGCACTCCAACAAGCAGGCCTTTATGGTAGAGTGGCCAGAAAGAAGCCACTTCTAAGTAAAAGGCACATGAGAGCTGTCATGACAAATACCTTTCTCCCTTTTCTCTCTCTGCTCCACAGAATGGACTCTTGGAAAGCCTTTTGTTAACATAGAGAGAGTATGGTAACATCAAAAGGTTGGGAACTGAGTAATATTTCGATAATCCAACCAGTTGAAAGTATCTGTTAGTACTTAAAAAATATGATGTCAGATCAGTTGTCGTCGGAGACATTATTACTGATGATAGGACGACATAAATTGTATCTTGGAAAGTCTACACATTCTAGTTATCAGATTCACATGGAATTGTTGTGCAATTTAAATGTTTAAATATGAAACTATTTGTGAAAAAATGAAAAGTAATTTTATCTTTTAAAATTAGAGAATTGTTTTCATAAGTAAAATATGCTCACTCAGTGGCCACACTCACGTGAATAGGCATTGGTTGGAAATTATGAACCAACCCCTTTTCTACATTTCTATAAGAGCCCCCGTGACCCAATTCACAGTGGACTAAGCCAACCTCAGCCTTGCGAATGGTTGAACGACTACAAGCTTACGAATTTAACACTGTGTTCCCGATGACGTGAGGACTGATGTCCATACATTTAAAAGGGCTAATATCAACTACAACCTTACGTAATTAACATTGTGTTCCCGACGACGTGAGAACTGGTGACCATACGTTTAAAAGGGCTAATTTCAACATGGAGGTGACGATCGCCAGGCTGGAAGGATTCATTTTGACTATACCAGCCAGAATATAGCATGAGCTTAATATGGCAACTTAGAATGAATGTTGTACTCTTATTCACTAAAGAAGTGTTACATCCTAGATGTCGAGTTATCAGCAGCAGCTGTAAACGTGCATGGCCTAGGAAAGGACGGACAATCTCTTCAGAATGACAGGGTACTACAACGTATCCTTTCTACCACACGACGACAGGGTACTACAACGTAACCGTTCAACAACATGACGAAAGACTACAACGTATCCGCCCAGAAATATTCTTCAAAGGTCAAGGGAGAGTTTTGCTGAGCAACCCAGCCTTCCGTCTCTGACCAATCTATCGAAGCGCAGCTCAGAGTAAATATACTTCTTGCATTTTCCTTTCCCGAATGGGCGGTTATTTATAATACATAAGATTCTGTATTTACGATAGCATAGCTTTATAAGGTCAGATAGAGACCCAATCCCTTTGTTCCTCAGTCTTCCCGCTCTTTCATTCAAACCCAACCCCCTTTCTTTGTGTAACCAGCTGTCATATCGGGTTTGTCCGCTAGGGACATTTTCTTTTATGACATAATTAGTCATCAATGTTCCATCCTGTGTATATGTAATTCTGTGTGACTATTTAGGTATTTAATAAATAAATAATTAAACCAAAGTTGTAATGCTGATTCAACTTGTTAGCCAGGGTTCGTGAAGGTAACCAAAAATGTTACGTAGTTCAGATGAGAATAAGGTGATGATTAAGGTGACGATTAATTTGACTGCTATTGACATAAAAGATTACCAGGTCTTTAAGAGTTTGTTCGGAAGACAACAACTTCCTAGTTAATTACATTTACATGATTAGTTGAATCAGGTAATATTAATTACAGAGAATTGATTTTATAAAATGGCATGTCATATCATTTAATCCATAGTAAAGACACGACACAGCCTACTTGGAGTTTTCCAAAAGGCACCTAAAGGACTCTTAGACCATGAGAAACAAGATTATCTGGTCTAACAAAACCATAAATTAATTATTTGGCCTGAATGCCAAGCTTCACATCTGGAGGAAACCACATCCTGCTGTGGGGATGTGTTTCAGTGGCAGGGACTAGGAGACTAGTCAGGATCGAAGGAAAGATGAATGGAGCAAAGTATAGAGAGATCCTTGATTAAAACCTGTTCCAGAGCGCTCAGGACCTCAGGCTGGGGTGAAGGTTCACCTTCCAACAGGACAAAGACCCAAAGCACACAGCCAAGACAATGCATGAGTGGCTTTGGGGCAAGTCTGAAAGTCCTTGAGTGGCCCAGCCAGAGCCCGGACTTGAATCTAATCAAAAATCTCTGGAGAGACCTGAAAATAGCTGTGCAGCTGTGCAGCTGTGCAGCTCCCCATCCAACCTGACTGAGCTTGAGAGGATCTGCAGAAAAGAATGGGAGAAACTCCCCAGATACAGGTGTGCCAAATTTGTATCATCATACCCAGGAAGACTTGAGGCTGTAATCGCTGCCAAAGGTTCTTCAACATAGTACTGAGTAAAGGGTCTGAATATGTAAATGTGATATTTCAGTTTATTTGTAATACATTTGCTAACATTTATAAAAACCTGCTTTTGCTTTGTCATTATGGGGTATTGTGTGTAGATTGATGAGGGAAAAAACAATTTAATCCATTTTAGAATAATGCTGTGTCATGCCTGTCCTGTGAGGATCAAATGACTTAGATCAGCTTGGCAATGGTTGACAATAACCAAACCCTCTCCCACCCGCAGAGGGGTAAGGAGGGAACTGCTGGGTTGACAGCTCACACTCGATCGTAAATGTAACTAGACTTTAATATCCAAAAACTGAATAACGGAACAATATTTCTAACATAACAATGTGGAGAATGGTCAGTGGGGAACTATGGAAAACAAATGTAATATTGATTTTCATATTGTGATGTTATTAAAAACTGTATAACGGAAATACTGTAACTTGAAAAGTATCTCCTTGAAAAGTAAATACCCTTTATCTGTCAAGTTTTCATCCAAAATGTTGTGCATATAATATGACAAATGATTAGAATACTTTTGTTAAGATAGTAATGTGTGTGTTATCCCAGGAGGTCTACCCCAGGGGATGGTACGTGAGGTACGTGAGGCAACGTTGGCTCTCTCTGCTGGGAGAACGGGAGCTGGGCACCCCGACATGGACAGCTCCAAATGGAGGTAATTAGGGGAAAGTGCCAACCAGCTGTGGAGGCCAAATAAAAGGAGCACTGTGGCACACTGCAAGGGAGAATGGGGGGAGATCAACACTGAGCAAACGTAGAGAAGAAGGACCGAGCCAAACTTAAGTGATTTTCTTTGTTGTGTTTATTTTCTGTCATAGTAAAGTTGTTTTTGCGGACTTAAACCACCCTGTCTCTGTGTTAATATCTGCAAGCTCAACCCAACACCCCACGGTTTACCACATATAGTGGAGAATGCGGGCGTCTCAGTAGCTTTGGGTACCGTGGGGTCGAGCGTACAGAGATCACCATGGAGGAGTTGGTGGCTCAGTTTATCCTCAGCCAGCAGAAGCAACAGGCTCTCCAGTAGCAAGCACTGGAAGAGCAGAAACAACATAACCACAGACTGGTAGTGGAGGTAGCCCAGTTGAAGGTTGGGGGGGCTCAGGAGTCTGGCCCGAATCAGTTCCTGGTTCAGCTAAGGGAGGAAGATGACATGGAGTCGCATTTGTACACCTTCGAGAGGAAGGAAGGATGGCCCAAGTCCAAGTGGGCCAGCCTGTTGGCACCCTACCTCTCTGGGAAGGCCCTGAAGGCCTACTTTGATTTGAATGCTGACCAGGTCGCGAATTATGAGGGACTCAAATGGGAGATCCTGAGCCGTTATGGGTTCAATCTCACTCGCCGTGCACAACTGGTCCACGACTGGACCTTTGACCCCAACCTTTCCCCCCCGTGCTCAGATGAGCGACCTGGTGCGCCTGACCAAGGGCTGGCTACTAACGAAAGTAACGTCCCTCCCGATGCTCGACAAGTTGGTCCTGGATAAATGGGGAGTGCCAGATGCATGTGGGAGCTGTTTCTAACCTACTCGTGTCCATTCTCCTCAGTCGACACTGCCCTGTCTTCCAGGCACTGTGGAGGAGGGACCTGGGGAGGCATGCATGGGAGGTAGGAAGAAACGGAAAAAGGATGGTGGCTGGCGTCTGTCATAGTAAAGTTGTTTTTGCGGACAAAAACCTCCCTGTCTCTGTGTCAATCTCTGCACGTTCAACCCAACACCCCACGGTTTACCACGTGATTTAGTTTTAAGAGTGAACTCTGTAGCTCTGTTCAGGACAACACGACGGACAAAGCCAACCACACATATATACATTCATGATTTATTTTTCCAAACGGTTTGTGTGCAAAGTATATGATTAATGTGAGAATAGTTATAGAATGTCGACAATAAGTGTCTTCTTCTCTCTCTCGCTCTATGTCGTTGGGTAAAATGCTATATTGTGTCAATCCGCTAGGGACCTTTGTCTCATGTAGTAAGAGTGTGTGCTAGTAAATAAATAATTTAACTGATTTGTGTAATTCTGAATTATGAGTGAGACTGGGGATTTTGCAGATCCAAGATGGTTACGACTGTTCGGAATGATAAGATAAGAGGTAATGATGAATACTTTGACTGTTTTATGGATGTGATAGGTAAAGACCTTTAGAGTTTAATTCTTTAAACAACCTCTTCCGTGGTGCCCCAAATTGCTAATGAGTTTATTGTTACATGATTCATTTAATCAGCTAACAATTAAACATAGTTAGCGGATTAAATAAATAACAGTCATCAGATTAATGAAAGTAAAGTCATGACAGTTGTAACGTAACAAAGATGTGAAAAAGTGAAGGGTCTGAATACTTTACGAACCTGTGACCAACAGATCTGTATTCCCAGTCATGTGAAATCCATAGATTAGGGCCTAAGGAATTTATTTCAATTGACTGATTTTCTTATATGAACCGTAACTCAGTAAAATCTTTGAAATTGTTGCATGTTGCATTTATATTTTTGTTCATTATACAATGTTGTTGATCCATCACTTTTCTCCTCTCACAGCCATTAAACCTGTAACTGTTTTAGTCACCATTCGCCTCATGGTGAACTCCCTGAGCTGTTTCTTTCCCCTCTGGCAACTGAGTTAGGCAAGACACCTGTATCTTTGTAGTGACTAGGTGTATTGATACACCATCCAAAGTGTAAATAATAACTTCACCATTCTCAAAGGGATAGTCAATGTCTGCTTTTAATTTTTTTTACCCATCTACCAAGGCATTGCAAAACCTCCCTGGTCTTTGTGGTTGAATCTGTGTTTGAAATTCACTGCTCGAGTGAGGGACCTTACATATGCGAGGGGTACAGAGATGACGTAGTCATTCAAAAATCATGTTAAAACACTATTGCACACAGAGTGAGTCCACTTATGTGACTTGTTAAGCAAATGTTTACTAAGGAACTTTAGGCTTGACATAACAAAGGGGTTGAATACTTATTAACTGAAGACATTTCAGCTTTTCATTTTTAATTCATTTGTAAAGATTTCTGAACATAATTCCACTTTGACATCATGGGGTATTGTGTGTAAGCCATTGACACAAAATCTAAATGTAATCCAATCCAGGCTGTCACACAACATAATGTGGAAAAAGCCAAGGGTTGTGAATAGTTTCTGAAGGCATCATACACAAGGCTCAAACATATATTTAAATATCTGTAATTTACATACACATAAATACATGTACATGTTAAAATAATGTATTTGTCAGTATTGACTCTCTGTTGGTGGCTTGAAATACTCAAAACGTTTAACTCTGTCTGAAAAACGTGGTCTCGACTCCAGATCATATATCTGTATTGTTTTATTATTGTTTGTTTTATTATTGTTTGTTTTTTAGAAGTTGAGTAAATTATTATTATATTATATAATTTTTCATATGGGAAAATAGTATTTGAGTCACTTCAATCTGCCAGTGTGAACAAGGCTTTAGACAGGCAGCCCAATTCTCATATTTGTTTCACTAATTAGTATTTTGACCAATCAGATCAGCTCTGAAAAACATCTGATATGAAAAGATCAATTAGTGAAAAAAAGATCAGAATTGGGCTGCCTGTGTGAACGCAGCTTTAGTTTTTTCTCCTCAAGAGGTGCAGTTGTTGGCGGAGCTAAATACCAATTATACTCGATGGCACACCTGTGTGCATTGTTTCTCCATCAGCTTGCAGGGGAGGTTGGCAAACGAAATACCCTCTTCCATCGATAGAACTGTCATAATTTTTCAGGATGGAGTCTGCAGCTGAGACCAGCACTGCAGGAGTTTCAGTAAAAGATGACCTTTCAGAAAAATGTCAGAAGTTATTTCTTGAGTTCTTGGAGGAGTAAGTTGTTTGGACGAGCCCAATAATAGTCCTTAATATGAGTGATAATCAATGCGTAAACTCACCCCTCACTTTTACACACAGGTTTCAGGACACAAACGGGGAGATTTTGTATCAACCTGATGCTGAGGAGCTCATTCGACCAGAGAGAAACACACTGACTGTAAACTTCACCAACATTGAGCACTTCAATCAGCAACTAGCTACCACTATTCAGGAGGAATATTACAGGTAATTGAAATTCTAATTTGGTAGGTCTGGCCAAAAAACTCATTCTAATTCTCCACTGAACCAGCAAGTTACTAAACATTTCAATTTTGTCCAATCAATCCACAAAGGGAATACATTTGATGTTTCATTTTCACACACCAGATGGATGCAGTGAAATTTTGTGTTTTACAGTATCTTCCATAGTAGGTTGCCCCTGGAGCAAATTAAGATTAAGTGCCTTAGTCAAGGGCGCACTGACAGAATTTTCAACTTGTTGGCTCGGTTATTTGAACCAGCGACCCTTTCAGTTACAGGCCCAACACTCTAACCACTAGGCTACCTGCTACTTGTCCATGTTTTGTCATCCCCAGGGTATACCCATTCCTATGCAGAGCAGTCCGTTACTTTGCAAGAGATCATGGGAACATGCCAGTAGCCAAAGAGTTCTACGTGGCCTTCTCTGACTTTCCATCAAGACAAAAGTAATGATCAAACTACTGAACCAGATCTCTCTGAATACATTACACTTAATGACATTATTACTTACCTTAAGTGTTAAGTTGATTGTATTGTCCCTTGACAGGATCCGAGAGCTCTCCACAGCCCGGATCGGGTCCCTACTGCGTATCAGTGGACAGGTGGTGAGGACACACCCAGTGCACCCTGAGCTGGTCAGTGGTACCTTCCTGTGTCTGGAATGCCAGTCCGTTATGAAAGATGTTGAGCAGCAGTTTAAATACACCCTGCCCAACATTTGTAAGAACCCAGTCTGTGCCAATCGACGTCACTTCATGCTGGACCCCAACAAGTCCCGTTTTGTGGACTTTCAGAAGGTACGAAGAGGTTGGACTGCATGAGTCCACCAGGCCAGATTGACCCTCCAGCAGACAAGGAACCCATAGCATGATATATCAGGGCTCTAATTGTGTATGCATGGGTGTTCATATAGGTGCGTATCCAGGAGACCCAGGCGGAGCTGCCTCGTGGCTCCATCCCCCGCAGTGTGGAGGTGATCCTGAGGGCAGAGGCTGTGGAGATGGCTCAGGCAGGGGACCGCTGTGACTTCACCGGCACACTGATCGTCGTACCAGATGTCGCTGCCCTGGCTGTGTCAGGTGAGGAACTTCCCTCCACACGCCATGCCTTTTCATACACACAAGATGGCCTTCTGAGGGTCAAAGTCATACCTGACCCTGAATAAAAACCATTGTGATGGTGCATAATAGTAACATTCTCCCCTGTACTTTCTCCATGTATGCACTGCAGGCACCAGGGCAGAAACCAGCAGCAGAGTGACTGGGGGGAGGCAGGGCTTTGATGCAGATGGGATCCAGGGACTGAAGGCTCTAGGTGTCAGGGATCTGTCCTATAGACTGGCCTTCCTAGCCTGCTACGTGGCCCCCACTAACCCTCAGGTTTCTCCATTAGTTAAACATTTATTTACATTAATTTAAAATGTATTTAACATGGGAAGATTCCTCTAGCGAGTGAGATGGATCTAGAGACTATGTATTGTAAACCACAAACTGTATTCCTGTGTGTAGTTTGGTGGTAAAGATCTACGACAGGAAGACCAGACTGCAGAGAGTGTGAAGAACCAGATGACTGTTCAGGAGTGGAAGAAAGTGTTTGAGATGAGTCAGGACAAGAACCTCTACCACAACCTCTGCACCAGCCTCTTCCCCACTATCCATGGTGTGGAAATTGATTAGATTTGTCTTGTAAACTGTTAAAACATCTGTTTTGAAATGCACTGCCTAACCTGAGAAAATATTTCAGGGAATAATGAGATCAAGCGTGGAATCCTATTGATGCTCTTTGGCGGTGTTGGCAAGACGACCATGGAGGGCACATCTCTGAGGGGGGATATTAATGTTTGCATCGTTGGGGACCCCAGTACCTCCAAGAGCCAGTTCCTAAAGTAAATCACCAAGCACTACCCTATTTGTATAACCTACATATGTTGTATTTGAAATTGAACTCAAACCAGTGTGAAAAATGAAAAGCTTTAACAGAAGCATTTCGAGTTGTTTACTAGTATTGCACAGCCTGTGTTGCTAGTCTCTGGAGGTCTCATTATTCCTCATAGCAATGTAGCCTACTACATGATGGAAGCAGGAGTGGTGTGGATGTTTTGAGGGTAAAGCTTGGTGTTTAACTCTGATGGATGTGTGTGGTATGCCCTACCTCAGACACGTGGAGGACTTTGCGCCCAGGGCAGTCTACACCAGTGGGAAAGCCAGCAGCGCGGCCGGGTTGACGGCAGCTGTAGTGAAAGATGAGGAGTCCCATGAGTTTGTCATCGAGGCTGGGGCCCTCATGTTGGCGGATAACGTAAGCATTGTGTTCTAGTACGGGACAGCCAGCTTATGCGTTTCAGTTCATTCATATGTCCTCTGGGGGGCACTGTGCGCTTTGATCTAACTTTGTCCTGTTATCAACATCCACAGGGAGTCTGTTGCATTGATGAGTTTGACAAGATGGACCTGAACGACCAGGTAGCCATTCACGAGGCCATGGAACAGCAGACCATCTCCATCACTAAGGCTGGTGTGAAGGTATGCTATGTGGAAATAGGGCTGTAGCTGTACACAATTTATTTCTTATAATTATAATTCTGCAATACTTATTACTACTCAGTGCAGAGGGAGTAACAGTGGTTTGAGTTGTGAGCTGTTTGACTGTGTTGTGTTCAGGCCACTCTGAATGCTCGCACCTCCATCCTGGCGGCTGCTAACCCCATCGACGGGAGATACAACCGCTCTAAGTCTCTGAAACAGAACGTCAACATGTCAGCACCCATCATGTCCAGATTTGACCTCTTCTTCATTCTGATTGATGAGTGCAATGAGGTAAGAGAGAAAATGCAGGGTTTCACTAACTTTTTCAACTCCTACAGTAAGCCCATATTGAATGGAAATGTATGTTTTGGAAACTTGACACATTTTCACCTTTATCTTGTGGTCCAGGTGACAGATTATGCCATAGCCAGGCGTATTGTAGACCTGCACTTTAGAAACATGGAGTCTGTGGAGCGAGTCTACGCCACTGATGAGATCCAGAGATACATACTGTTTGCTCGGCAGTTTAAACCAAAGGTTATAATTTCCCTATGTTTGTGTTCCTCATGTTGGGCTGCTTAGATTTGTATTTATTTATTTAACTAGGCAAGTCAGTTAAGAACAAATTCTTATTTTCAATGGCAGCCTAGGAACAGTGTGTTAACTGCCTGTTCAGGGGCAGAACAACAGATTTGTACCTAGTCAGCTCGGGTGTTTGAACTTTCAACCTTCCGGTTAGTAGTCCAACACTCTAACCACTAGCCTACCCTGCCACCCAGATGCAGCGTTCAGTAAGACCTACCTACCTACCTACCTACCTACCTACCTACCTACCTACCTACCTACCTACCTACCGTAACATATTTTCTGTTCCCTGTTGTTGGTGTGGTGCACTTTGACCCCAGATCACAGCAGAGGCAAAAGAGTTTGTGGTGGACCAGTACAAGCGTCTGCGTCAGCGGGACAGCAGCGGCAGCACCAAGTCAGCCTGGCGTATCACCGTCAGGCAGCTAGAGAGCATGCTCCGACTATCTGAGGGCATGGCCAGGCTCTACTGCTCAGATGAGGTTGGTCAGACACCTACTACTGAAGTATACATCCCCATATATATAGGCATTGTAGAATAAGACTGTATTTTTGTCTTCAATACTTGTTAAAGATAATAATTATGGTTGTTTGTGTAAGAGGTGGTTCAGTAATTTTGCTCATGTAATGAATAAGATTGCCTGATATCTGAAGTTAAATTGACTGTACAACACATTTTCACCCTTTTATTTGGACTTATTTAAAGGTGCATCCCAAACACGTTAAGGAGGCCTTCCGGCTATTGAATAAGTCTGTCATCCGCGTCGACTCCCCAGATATCAACTTCGACCAGGAACAAGACGATGGGGAAATTAATGGTAAGAAACGGTCACTTTCACCTTTGTGCAATAATATATTTATTGAAAGTGTTACACGTATACATTAAATTGCCACCCTCACTCTCCAGATCAGAATGACATGATGGGCACTAATGGCAATCATGCAGAGGAGGCTATGGACACAGAGCATGGGGCAGGCAGACCAGAGAAGGCCAGCACTGCCAAGCCTGCCCTCAAGATGACCTTTGCTGAGTACAGAAGGGTCTCCAACCTCATTGTTTTTCACATGCAGAAGATGGAAGATAGTAAGAGCTTAAAGGGGCCATCTACAGTTGAAACAATAACAAAGCTCCATCCTGCCACTGTTTTGGTAAAAGGCTGAGCGATGGGGCTGGAGAAATGTAACCACTCTCGGAATTCATAGAAATAGCTATGGTTGCAAGGACTGACCGATCAAGATTAAGAAATTTTATATAGATAGAAAAAATATAGATTAACAATGTTTTGAGGATATAGTGTTTGTCTACTCCAACATATTACAAATATTGTAGTAAAACAAGCTTATATTTTGGGTTCTTATGGGGTGACATGGAATTAAGCTCATGGGGCATTTCTAAGTTATACACGCATTGATTCTTGAAGTATATATCATTAAGTCAAAAAATAGATGTAGCAACTGCAGATTCACCATTTTAACAAACTGAAATGTTACTTAGCAAAGTTTTTTTAATGTCATGAATTCAAAAAGATACTAGTTTTTCCAAGGTTTAACAAATGTTTCATTCTTAGTTGATGAGTCCTCACTGAAGATGAGCGAGCTGATTAACTGGTACCTGAAAGAAATGGAGAGTGAGATAGAGTCAGAAGCTGAGCTGGTTGCCAAGAAGAACCTTATAGAGAAAGTGCTTCACAGACTAATCCATTATGTAAGTAAAGCATTGGAAACAAGACACACCAAGACCATAAAATATTTGACTGTTTGAAGAACATTTCTGATTTTGATCTGACAAGTGTTTTGTCAAATTGGTGAGTGACATGCTCTGTATTGTGTTCATTATAGGACCACATTATCATAGAGTTAACGAAGACTGGGCTGAAGAAAGTTAGTGATGAGGGAGAGGAACCTGTCATCGAAGAGGACCCCTTCTTAGTGGTCAACCCCAATTACATCCTGGAAGATTAGGTAGGGTCCACCTCAGCCATAGATATTGTGGAAGTAATTGAACTCAGGCTTATCTGTAAGGAATTTGTGATTGCAGCTACAGTAGCCTACTGCCAACTTGTTTTGCTGGCATGTTGCTATTAACTATCAATGTAACTGTCTCTAAAAAAAACATTGAACACTTGTCATACTGCTCATGTCTATGCATTTCAATAAATATATTTTTTGCAGTGCGTGGTGCTCACTAAATGGTGCACTTTCCCCTATCATTGTACTGGTGGCCCAGAGTTCAGGCCAATGGTTCATGCTCATGTCAGTGGGACATTTAGGGGAGCGGTTTTATTATATGTAAGAATATTAGCATTTTTTTGTCATATGAATTGCCATTGGTTCTGAAGAAGTATTACTAAAGAAGTATTACTACAAATTACTTATATTTTCTTATTGATGACAGAATATTACACACTGAATAACATTATTTTTGTATGAATGTTTTTAGGAAGGATTTGTCTTAAGAACCCATTGACCCTAATTCTGGGGTCAATAATTCTACTGTCCCCCTCGTTCGATCTCGACGATGCAATACATTGAATAGACTTTAGCATAGCCTAGATGCACACACACTATTTTAAATAAGTTATGTTTAACAGTTATAATAATAATATATGCCATTTAGCAGACGCTTTTATCCAAAGCGACTTACAGTCATGTGTGCATACAGTTCGTTTACATTGGCTACAATAGCACTAGCCCATAGACTCTATTCTCCATTAGTACATTATTGGGCTACAGTAGCACATCCAATGACAATTTTTACATATTTATTCCAGAACAATTGGCTACTCACCCTGTTTTTAATTTGGTATCTTGTACCCTTCGCTACGTAGGAAAGTGAAGTTACATTTTTTTAAATGTGAGAATATGAAAATGTTGGCTATTGTCCTCCCGGAAAATTGCTGTGGCTCTTTCCATTCCTTTCCAAACGTCAAAATGAATGCTAATGGTGGATATAACCTACGTTAATACTATTTCGTTTGTAAATGAACGTATTCCATTGTATGTAAATATTAAATTATCCACAATAAGAGACCCTCGCTCACTGGATTAAACTCTGAGAAGTGCGAAACTGCTTGTGGGTCGCAGTCCTGAAGAGCATCCCGGAGAGTTGCGTGCGAAGGGCATGCCAGGTCATTGGGATGAATCCGCCACCTGGAATTTAACGCCACCCAATCGGGTATATAACATCAACCACATCCCTGACAAGAAGACCGCCGACTGATAAAGCACATTTACTGAGAGCTGTATTGTATGCATCTAGTTTCGTTTTTTTTGTTAAACTTTATTCACAAATTATACATTTACGGTGCTCTAGACGATTGAGGACTGCCTATTAACTTTGATTTGTAAATTGATTGGAACAGCCTTTAGGTGAGTTGTTACATTTGTATACAATATGTTTGCTAGTAGATGTGTTAATTTCAAAAATGTATCAGCAAAGGTCATTTCCCTTAAATCGATGGTTTACTATGCCTACGCTTAGGCTACTACGCATAACACTTTTCCACGCTATTATGCCATTGGTCCCGGAATGTAAACAAAGGTATGCGAGTGTTGTGAAATAACGGGATGCTAAATTAGTTTTTTCATTGTGGCAGCTCTTGCCGTTGTTTTTGTGATAGATGCATGAATAAATATTGAACACTAATCCATATTGTTGCTTGAAGGGGACTTGCGACCTCTTTATCATAATATGCCCTTTGTGTAAGTTTTGTCTTCTTGAGACCAGTAATGCATTCATGTTAATTGACTCAGATGATGATTCCACCCGGGGACTGCTTATATGCTGGGAGGAAGAGAAGGAAGCCCATCCAAAAACAGTTGAGTACCACTACCAGATATTGTCACTTAAGTATTGAATGTTTTATTTGATTAATTAAATCATAATTGACCTATCTTATCAAGCTATATGATTGGGATAATGCAACCATCTACTTCTCATCTGTTGCACACTACTGATCATGAATCAATGATTCTAATTGACATGTGCAAAAGTTGTACAAAAGTGACTTGTTACTATATTCAATAAAAATGGAAAAATTGTATTAATCTAGGCAAATCAGTTAAGAACAAATTCTTATTTCCAATGATGGCCTACCAGAAGGCAAAAGGCCTCCTGTGGGGATGGGGGATGGGATTTTAAAATATATATAATACAATTATAGGACATAACACACATCAGGACAAGACTACATAAAGAGAGACCTAAGATGGCAGTAACACATGACAACACAATAGTAGTCATGAGTTCTTAGAATCAACCTATTTGATCTTAGGAGTTCATCTCACATGAAATGCATACCTGTTGGTTACATGTGCAAACTAAAATATATTCTATAATGACAGTAACCTTGTTTAAAGTCTGGCATTGATAGACATTCCACACATTTGTAAATTAATTGACAAAAATAATTTATGTTCAAACATAGGCTACAATTTAAACAGAGCACCAAACCCAAAAGCATTCATTGTTATATTGTGTTTATTTCCAAGGGTAGTTGGTTACACTTTGAATTGTGGTACTAATACCATGTATTTACATTATTACACTGGAGAGTAAGATTTGGTACAGTACACCTGTTATACCAGTTTATTTGATATAGTTCATGCTCATCTGTGATCATTTGTCTCTTCAGCATTATTCTGTTGAAGGACCTGCTAGCTACAGCTACAGAAGCTTTCCCTCTTCATTATTTAGTGGTCCTTCTGTAGCTCAGTTGGTAGAGCATGGCACTTGTAACACCAGGGTAGTGGGTTTGATCCCCGGGACCACCCATACGTAGAATGTATGCACACATGACTGTAAGTCGCTTTGGATAAAAGCGTCTGCTAAATGGCATATATTATTATTATTATTATTAGTCATTGTTGTTTTTACTTTTTACTCAAGGAATTGACTGTTTCTCAGACCCCACAGACCACCCCTGACCATTCTCAAAATATCCCCTTAGACATGATACAGGTTCCAATAACTATTGATTAATATACCAGAGGAGATTATATGTCATTAATGCACGCTTGCTTATTGAATAAACCAGTCATCATTGGGGAAATAGCACTGTATTTTTGCCCTCAGGAGATTGATCTAATACTTCCTAGATTGTTTCTTTTTCATAACATCAATGAACCTTGCTAAATGATTTGGCTCTATATCCGACAGAAAACAGACAGCGGCCAGCCAGAAGAGCAACCCGTCTAAGAGGCACCGTGACCGTCTGAATGCAGAGCTGGAGCGGTTGGCCAGTCTCCTACCCTTCACCCCAGACATCATCTCCAAACTGGACAAGCTCTCAGTGCTGCGCCTCAGCGTCAGCTACCTCCGGGTCAAAAGCTTCTTTCAAGGTACAGACAGCACAGCGTCCCCATGTGGTGCAGTTACACCCTATACAGTCTCTCGTGACAGCAGTTACACCTTATCGTGACAGCGAGCATGCGGGTTTTGGCCCTGAATGCTAAGATTACAACCTACACTGTAGTATGAAAATGATGTATTTTTACTGCAGGATCTGTTGTATATTAGATGTCACACTTTATGGTGCACTAGTGTACATTCTATATCATATGCATACAGTACTGTGCAATTCATTATCACAACCGTACAAAGTTTATTTGTTTTTTTAATGAAAATATTGTTTTGTACACTTGAGTTGCATCACATCCACTTTACCCTAGTGCTGTTTCCCTGTCATGAAGCTACAATTCTGTTAACATTATTAATGAGAACATTTAGACAACATTTTAGACAACATTTAGACAGCTGAAAGAATATTATTTATCACACATGGATCAAAGTAGAAGGGTGGTATGAATCATCAGGCTGGGTGTAACACATTCAGATAGCTAGATGGTCATTAGATAAGAGCTGAAGTTTCTGAAGTAGTGCTGAACTAGGTTCTTCATGGACCGCTACAGCAGGCATACAAGACATCACGAGCCTTTTGATATTTTCACCATGCACACTCCTACCTCTGTCCTACTTTTCTACGTATTTGACAAGGTTTACTACATTGAGAGAATGAAAGTGGAAAACATGACCAAACAGATATTTGACCCATGCATGCATGACGCCACTGTGGCACCCTTGATCATTCAGCCAGATTGTATTGGATTAACATGCCTGGTAGCCTATATGAACTATTGCAATATACTTATATGTTGGTTAAATGTACCTTGTTATTTTTTTCTGTGTCATTTCCAGTCCCTTCTGTAATTAAATATGTTAGGTCAATGTGGTGTTGCTACATGTGTTAACTTAATTGTATTATCTGATTCAGAACAGGTTTTGACTCAAATGGCCATATATGTTAAACGAGGTGTCAGCCATCAGCTATTTATGACTTCTTTGCAATATACAATACGTCATTAGATATATATATATCTAATGACGGAAATTAGTAGCTCTGCTCTTTTCACTAATATCAGTAGCTACAAACTTAAAGTAATTGTACTGTCCAATTGAAATCTCCCATCCTCAGTTACAGCAGAACAGAAAACAAATATTAAAGCATTTTCCCTCATTAGGGATGTAATGAGCTTGTCTCTTTCTGTGGCCATGCTGGAGCTGGTGGGTATCTTTGCATGAATAGTCTCATGTCAATAATTGTGTAGATTGGCCCTGCACAACAAAAGGCGTGAGTGGCAGACCCCAAACCACTAAATATTTTGGTCCATCAAGGACAAGCTGAGAGCACAGCGTGCAGCAGAGCGAAATCCTTTGTTGTCCCAACACTATTGTTGGACTGTTGTCGGGCACAATTATGCTCAAATTTGATCACCCAGTACTCAACTCCCCGAGTTGATCACCAAGTCTGATTTTATGACCCCTGGATAAGACTAAATGAACCACTACAAATATTGGTTAAGATTTGACCCTCAAACACAAGAATATATTCCAGTTTCAACAGGTGGTTGTTTTTTTATAGGTTTTTAGCACCCTACAAACCTTCAGGTTTAGAGTAGATGTTATTTACAGCTACAGCCTGAGACAATGCTGTAGCTGTTACACCACTAACACAGGATGTGTGCCAGAACTGTGGTTTTCTTGTTTTTCAGTCATCTCTCATTTTGTGTGCTATTTGCTTAGTACATTTGTGAATAATCTTGATGACGTATCTCATTCAGCTGACACAGTGTGTGAGTAAGGGGGGTCGGTGCTGTTCTTTTAAAGGACACTGTATAAGGACATATCATATATTATAAACTGGGTGGGTCGAGCCCTGACTGCTGATTGGCTAACAGTCGTGGTATATCAGTCCGTATTCCACGGGAATGACGAAACATGTATTTTTATTGTTCAAATTACTTTAGTAACCAGTTTATAATAGCAATAAGGCACCTCGGGGTTTGTGTTATATGGCCAATATACCACGACTAAGGGCTGTATCCAGGCAATCCTAATTGCGACGTGCCTAAGAACAGCCCTTAGCCGTGGTATATTGGCCATATACCACACCCCCCCGGGCCTTATTGCTTAAATATATGCAATTTAGCAGACGCTTTTATCCAAAGCGACTTCGTCATGTGTGCATACATTTTTATGTATGGGTGGTCCCAGCGGGAATCGTTGTAAGCACCATGCTCTACCGACTTAGCCACACAGGAGCATAATAACACTGTAAACCCCTATGGCCTTATGAATGGGTGTGCAGTACAAGTTGTGCTATGTACTGTTCCTCCTTTTTGTCAGCAGCTGTGGTTCCCCTTGCCAGGTTCCATTCATCAGGCCCATTTAGACATCACGCACTCTTGTACGGTCTTCACTGCTGATCGCAATAAGCCCACAGAGTGGTTAATAGGATTGAGGCATGCACTTCACTTCATTGCAGTGAGCTCAATTCTAAAAGGGCAGGTAAAGTGATGGGGTGGCAGGTAGCCTAGCGGTTAAGAGCATTGGGCCAGTAACCGAAAGATCACTGGTTTGAATCACTGAGCATGGGATGTGCCCTTGCGCATGGCACCTAAACCTAAATGCTCCTGTAAGTCGCTCCAGATAAGAGCGCCTGCTAAATGACTAAATCGTCAATATAAAACGATAGAACTAGTAGAAACTACATGGCTCACTGTGGTTTCAGGTATGTGTCCTTGCAGGTAGGATCACAGTGTCAATGGTAAATAATACCATGGTTCTGATACTGCCTGTTGCACATTCATCATGAAAAGGCTTCTCTTTGATCAGACTAGAAAAGGATGTGATGGATTCATAAGAATCCCCAAAAGTCCATAGAAATAATGTCATTTTCCATGCTGTTCCTAAAATGTTACCTGAAGCTTGATGTATGCTGAGCGTTTTGTCAACGCCAGCTAACTTGCCTGTTTGATTTCCATGAGCTGACATGACAGTGTATTTCTGTGGAATACAGAGTAATGGGGGAAATGATCATGAAAGATATTAGGAAGCTGTGATGTGCTCCAGCACATGAGGGAGTAATTGTGCACTAGTGAAAGTGTCAGGGAAGGCATAGTCAGATCAGAGAGTTAATGAATGCTCCACTTTCTCCCGAGTACATCGCGTGACTGCTCCCTGGCAAGGCCCGCGGCTGCCCTCAGGGCTCATTGTAATGCTCAAGAAAGAAAGGTATGTACCAAGTGCACTATGCCACAATGTTGGGTTTTATAGATCAGCTTTGCTTGGTCGGAATCTGATGCCTTCACATGACACGAGGAGGATGCTGTGTGTGAATATGAACGATGGCTTTCAAATGTGATTATTTTTTGATTTTGTTTATGATCTATCACGTATTGTAAACACAATTTGAATGGGTTATAATCAAATAATTATATACTGTACCTAAATTGTTGAATCAGATCCGACTTTCATGGAATTATATCCCAGATGTGGCCAAATTAAGTAATTCAAATGAAGCTAATCCGTATTTGAGGCGCTGCCAGGTGAGTGGATTTGACCACGTGAAAGCAAGAGAGGTAGACTGGGTAATCGTCCATAACCTTTAAATGCTCTTCTGGAAACACACTGTATGTACAGAGTGATAGTCTTCATAGGGAAATGCAGAAAATGTTCTAGGTTTGATTTAATGACATTGATAGTGATGAGTGACAGGGTTTTGAAATGTTATACAGTTGGTACAAAGAGAGGCACATTTTGAAGTACCAATGAGAAAGCATTACTTTAATGTAAAACCTTTTGGTGTAAGTACTGTGAATGCTTTGAAGTGTAGTGTTTCGCACTGCAGTCTGGTTACAGGTCCTTATTTCCCATTCCAGTTACATGTAGTGTTTATCATCAAGGGGCTAAAATGGAACCAGTAAACAGAAGAGGTCTTGAGTTCTCCCATCTCCATGTTTACTGGAGGGCAGAGTGTTACACTGCTGTTTGGCAGCTGCAAAACCTTCTCTGGCAGATTCCCTTCAGCTTGCGTGCAGATCGGGGAAATTCCAGTTCCCTCTTGTTTCTAGTCATCATGTTTGAATAGACTGTTTTTCAATACGGATCAGAAACATTCCTTCCAATGGATCCAAGCAATTAACTCCTGATTCTAATATGGGCCAGGATCATTTACAATCATATAGCTTTTCTCAAATCCCATTTGTTGTTACACTTAATCCAGAAAGCTATTGTTCACTTCATTTGTTTTTAGAAAAAGGGTCCAATTAATTTAGCTTGTTCTGTTTGTACCACATAATTATTATCATTAAAAATGATTATCATTCTTTACAGATGTCATGTTATATCATATAGTACGTACAGTATGTTTGATCCAGTGAATGTATTTTTTGTATTCTTGCTGATATTCAGTCACCAGATTATCGGTTAAAGTGTTCAATCAGCTCAAAGGCGATATTCACAGAGTGAAAATATATTCTGGTTTGTCTGCACGCAATAGCGTGAGGTAGTGACCCCAAGATGTCATAAGGCAGGGGCACTACTCTTGGTCTTCTTGCACAGAGACTGCAGTGCTAACCGATTTGGCACAAGCCCTTTTGTCTAAAAAGATTGATTTTTAATGTGACATCAGATCATAAAAAAACATTCCATCAGCTTAATCTCTAATCACACCCTCTTAACAAGCATTTTCACCACTGATATTGTGATGCATTTTGGCATGATAACAATGAAAGCTGCAAGACAACAAATTTATGTTAATGGAAACAGACAAATAGACAAATGTTCAAAAGTGAAGATGACAGGGGTTGATCCTCTGTAATAGCATACAGTAGTAGCATACCAACTTCAGGGCTTCTAGTGTTTCAACAGACATGCTTTTCTACAACAAATCCAACTGTTCTTCGGACTAATCACTCTACCACTTGTCACTTCATATACAACTCTATCGACTCAAGAACGTAATCTCTGACCCCCCCCCCATCCCACAAAGGCTACTGTCACCAAATTATTTTCATGTGAACTCGCACTCCATGCTTTGTCTATAGCAGTACTGTCGTTGATCATCAATGAGACATGACATGATTTCATGGCACAACATAGCTAGCACACACATCCCTGCGTGACAGGGCCATAAGAAAACACAGTCTGTTTATTAATGATCCCCCTCCCCCCTCTCTTTTAATCTAGGGGTTAGAACTAAGATGATAGCTAAACTTCTCACCAGCTCTGGCGCCCTCGTGAGACAGACGCACAATTGCTTCCATCAGCTTGGGTGTCACTTTGGCCTGTAACCTAATTGGTGTTGAAAGAGCTACCATTACTAGGGATACATTGTCCATCTGCAGACTGCAGGACAGCACCATATGTCTAGACGTGAACAAACCCCTGAAAACTGAAAGATAAGATCTCGGACTGGGGATTTAGGCAGTAACAATTGAGTTGAATTAATTTGTTAAATTAAGCTTTTAAATTAGGTAGGTATATTATGGTAGTTACGGTAATGTGTAAACAACAATGATATAATTTCATAAGATGTAGGTTCAACATGGCTGTGAAAATAAGTAGTCTTATTTAGATTTCAGATTTCGCTCCTCAAGTAACTTTACTGATGTTTATATAGGCTACTCTTTATTTTTGAGATTTAAAAAAATTGATTTAACCTTTTATTTAACTAGCCAAGTCAGTTAAGTACAAAGTCTTATTTACAATGACGGCCAAACCCTAACCCGGATGATGCTGGGCCAATTGTGCACCTCCCTATGGGACTCCAAATCAATGTTGTGGTACAGCCAGGAATCGAACCAGGGTCTGTAGTGACGCCTCTAGCACTGAGATGCAGTGCCTTAGACCGCTGCGCCACTCTTCTTGAGATTCCCAGTGATTTATCCTCTCCTCTGAAGCTTATTTATCCTCTCCTCTGCACCTTACACTGACCCTCTGAAGACTTGCATTACTGTAGTAGCTACTCAAAGTAATGTCAATCAGCAAGGGTGAAATGTCGCATGTTGACGTTTATTGGGATGAGTCTAGTCCTGTAGGCAGAACTGAGTGATTTCTGCTATATGGGCCAGCTGCAAAGTAAAAATGGGATATATTGTAAAAATGAAGGAAAAAAATGTAAGGTTATGTTTAGGTTTAAAATCAGATTTTACGACTTTGTGTCTGTGCCAGCTAGTGACAGCTGCAGAGCTGCCTCCAAAACAAGATTCATGACGAAAGACACTAACCTGCAAATTAGTCCTAGAAGTGAAAACCTCCTCCCTGCCTCTCATCCAGTTCACCTCACAAAACCCAGTGATTGATACAAAGGTATCACTCAAAAATACAAGGACGAGAGGTGAAAATGTTTGCTCTTAGAGCCATTGAGGAGGAAAACCTCACAGTGTTAGTAACAGTAGAGCCCTCCTGATACAGGTAAGTACTGTAACTACTTGTGACTGAGTAATGACTTTTAGCCTCTTAGGAAGTCGGCACACGGTCTCTTTAAGAGGCTCTTCGTGTAGTAGTGGTGTAGTTAAGCTCACCAGCCGAGCAGTTGCGTGACTGCAGCAGACTGGGTTCTGACCTCAGAAACGGTTATGAAAACGATCTGTAGATCAGTGCAACGAGTAGAAGACCAGCCCTGCAGAAATGAGTGACCCTTATTGCCTTTACAGCACTACACAGAGACCAGGACATATGTTTTTACAGATGTTAATTAAGATTGATTCACATACCCAGTCTAGAGGTGGTATGGAGCAGGAAGCTCCATTGACTTCAATGTGAGTTATTATACTGTACCTTTCTTAAAAGCTTTCTATGACATTTATAGCGTAGTTAAGTCAGCGTTTAGAAGGTTGATATATTTATTTGGTGTCCATGATGTCATTATTTCGTATACGCTTTACCCCTCCATAGCCACCCAGACTTTTTTGCTTTGTGTAGTACTGCTGTATACATGTTCCAAGCCAATGAAATTAAAGAATTAAAGGCTCTGGTCTGAATGCATTAGTCATGGCATTGCTTATGCTTGGCAGCTGCATATTCCTCTTGTCTAATTCACTTCTCTACCTCATTACTCTACTGGCAGATGTGTTTTTAGAGAGAAATGCTCATGGGCAATTGTTATTAGCCTCTACATTTGCTGGTTTGTATGACAATCTTTTGAGATAAATCTTGCTGTTTTATACTTACAAGGTCAATTGAATGTTATCAGTCAACATGGGGAGGGAGAAACCCTGTGTATTCTGCACCAGGATCAGGTATCAGTCAATATGGGGAGGGAGAAACCCTGTGTATTCTGCACCAGGATCAGGTATCAGTCAATATGGGGAGGGAGAAACCCTGTGTAGTATTCTGCACCAGGATCAGGTATCAGTCAATATGGAGAGGGAGAAACCCTGTGTATTCTGCACCAGGATCAGGTATCAGTCAATATGGAGAGGGAGAAACCCTGTGTATTCTGCACCAGGATCAGGTATCAGTCAATATGGAGAGGGAGAAACCCTGTGTATTCTGCACCAGGATCAGGTATCAGTCAATATGGAGAGGGAGAAACCCTGTGTATTCTGCACCAGGATCAGGTATCAGTCAATATGGAGAGGGAGAAACCCTGTGTATTCTGCACCAGGATCAGGTATCAGTCAATATGGAGAGGGAGAAACCCTGTGTATTCTGCACCAGGATCAGGTATCAGTCAATATGGAGAGGGAGAAACCCTGTGTATTCTGCACCAGGATCAGGTATCAGTCAATATGGAGAGGGAGAAACCCTGTGTATTCTGCACCAGGATCAGGTATCAGTCAATATGGAGAGGGAGAAACCCTGTGTATTCTGCACCAGGATCAGGTATCAGTCAATATGGAGAGGGAGAAACCCTGTGTATTCTGCACCAGGATCAGGTATCAGTCAATATGGGGAGGTAGAAACCCTGTGTATTCTGCACCAGGATCAGGTATCAGTCAATATGGAGAGGGAGAAACCCTGTGTATTCTGCACCAGGATCAGGTATCAGTCAATATGGGGAGGTAGAAACCCTGTGTATTCTGCACCAGGATCAGGTATCAGTCAATATGGAGAGGGAGAAACCCTGTGTATTCTGCACCAGGATCAGGGAACTCCTGTTGTATATGGGACACCACTCGGACATTACCACCAGACAAAATGGTGGTAGCACAGTATCTGTATTGGCTGGCAATGACAATGAAAGGTGCACATTTCTACAGTGTGTATATATATTTATGCCATTTAGCAGACGCTTTTATCCAAAGCGACTTACAGTCATGTGTGCATACATTCGACGTATGGGTGTTCCCGGGAATCGAACCCACTACCCTGGCGTTACAAGCGCCATGCTCCACCAACTGAGCTACAGAACCAGCTACAGAACCATAGAAGCAGTAGAACACTGCTTCTATGGTATTATGTAAAGGGTTTATTCTACATGGATCTGTTCCTACATTTGAAAGTTAACAAAACACTTAGTGTAGAATATCTACATAAATTCAGCAATTGCGTTTTTGCTCATATTAATCTGTAGGCTATTGACCTATTCAAAGGTAATTTGCTGTCATTTGATTGCTGTTTTGTTTCATATTGTGTTCGATTGTTGCATTGCTGTAATCAGGGCACCACAAGGGTGCCCTCATTGACAAGGAATAAGACCCTTATTCACAAGGAATAAGACCCAGGTATCAATGAGAGTGTCAAATTTGGTTAACAAATAATGTAATGGCTTATTTGCTGCGTGTGGCCTATTTGATCAAATAGATGTTTTGTGATGCTTCAGTTGTTACAAGTGTACTGATATGCCCTGTCTTTGTCTAGAATGGTCCCACCTGATCTTGCCTCCTCCTAACTGCCTTCCATTTTTGAAAACATTTATTTTCATTGTTAGAGTGGTCAGTTGAGTATTTTTCTTTTCTTCTGTGGTATAGCTAGGGCTTTTCAGTCTCAAACGCCCGTGACCTTTGAATGCGTTGGGGGCGATGAAACAACAGAGCCCTACTTAATGAAGGGACGCAAAGAGGGCGGCGGTGCGAATTGCACGTGAAGTTAGGCAAAAGGCAGCATGATTTGTTGACATTATTGTAATCCAAACCCATTCTTAATTTACTCGTTGTGACGCACTGAGGTTCCAAACTGTTTTAAACAAGTCTGACTTTATACCAAAATTATTTTATTTATACTTTTTAGTCAAGTTTGATACTAGAATAAAGGTGTCTGACTCATATCGATGCCACATTGGCCATTTTCAAGAGATTAGTTGGTTTCAGGGGCAGTCGCTCTTTAAAGGTCAGTGGCTTTATGTTGGGTTTCATTAAATGCCCAGTGCAGTCAACAATGTGATTTTCCTGTGATTTATATACACTGAGTGTATAAAACATGAGGAACACTTGCTATTTCTATGACATGAATTGATTAGGTGAAAGCTATGATCCCTTATTGATGTCACCTGTTAAATCCACTTCAATCAGTGTAGATGAAGGGGAGGAGACCGGTTAAAGAAGGATTTTTAAGCCTTGAGACAATTTAGACATGGATTGTGTTTGTGTGCCATTCAGAGGGTGAAGGGGCAAGACAAAAAAATGTAAGTGCCTTTGACCGGGATTTGGTAGTAGGTGCCAGGTGTACCGGTTTGACTGTGTCAAGAACTGCAACGCTGCTGTTTTTTTTCACTCAACAGAGTTTGGAACAATATTGTGAAAATTATGATAATGCCCTTTTAGCATAAGAGCTGTTTGAAAAGACCCGGCCTGAATTTATAGCCTGTTTGGGTGGGATGGAGATTTGGCCTGCCTGGTGACATCACCAGTTAGTTCAGTTTCCCCCTCCCCACTCAGACCACTCCCAGACAGTCCAAACAAAATAGCTTGAGAAGCTATTTTAGTTTATTTTTAGCAATTTGAATTGAAAACAATCACAGTAAGGTACTTACCCAGGAATGATTTAATGTTGAGATGAAAACTGCTGCATTGGACCTTTTAATGCAAGGCGGTACAAATACTTATTGAAAACACAACTCCCGGCTTGCTTTTTTGTGTGCTCAGTTTTATTTTGCATGCAAGCAACCATACAAAACAACACACAAACCAAGATTGGTATTAAGATTATTTTCGGCTTTTCTTTATGACTCCCATGATGTCACTTGGCTTTTATGCAATCTGCTCCTTGGCTAAATGGCTGTCTCTCAAACATAAAACCTATAACAATGGCATTATATATAGTTAATGGAACAACTACCAGGGCCTGCTGGCCTGGAATTCTGAAGACTGATTTTGAAAGTGGAATGGAATTGAGGGTATATCATTTGGGTAATTCTACACATAGTTGGTTGGCTATAGCTCAAAAGCTGATTACAGAAGCAAATTAGATCACTAATAGTTCCAAAACTTACAAAGGCATTATTTTGGGGGTAGGTGTTCGTTGCTCTCCTTGACTCATTGTCAGTGGATTAAAATGATTGCCTTGAATCCAGAATTGAGAGTTTTTTTCCCCCTTCAAAGTTTGGAGGTAAAGAGTCATTATGATGGTCAATGTTAGTCCAATCACCATGGTTTCTGACATCTGAGATTGGTGTTTGTAATTCTCATGTTTATAATATTACAAAAATATGTTGTTTTATAAAAAGATCATGAACCAGAGCATTTGGGCAGTGTTGTCATTCCATTCCCACCGACACTATTTCCCCTGCATAAACAGACATCTGGTTGTAAATGTAACGTTGACTGTCTGTCAGGGGAGTGTCTGGGTTTGATTAGCATGTCATCTCCCATCAACAACGGCCCCAGTAGTGTATCCCAGGGAGAGAGAGAGTTGGTCCTTTTCAATATATTCTTTACTAAATCAAAAGATAAACATACAGTTTTGTAGCTTTCATGCTGTAGGTATATCTATCATGTCAGAGTCGGACAGCTGTTGCATCAGGCCAGATACAGTATATGAGAAAGGAATGTGTATTTGGAACAAAACTTTTTCTGTGGGAAAAAAAAACTATTTTCAACCACAAATTAAGATATTGTTGAAATGAACAATGAACTATGCAATTCTTCAGTTCAGCGACATTACTTAGTGGTCCTCTGAGTATTTTTACAACTACCTGTAGGAATTTGATTTGACTGTTGCTAACTGTCCTCACTATGACAACAACGGCTCTATAACTGAAAACATTCTTGTTGTATTTGACTCTTTATTTAAAAAGATACGGCATTTGGATGTGCAGCATGCCCCTAATGGTAATGAAGCTCGGTTTATGGACCTTTTGTTTTCATGTGTTCCGTGTCAATGTGTGAAGTAGCAGACATCTGCTTTCCTTTTAGAGCACAGATTTAAAGATTCTCCCCACCATGTTTTTCCAGTCAAGCACTGAAAGCTGCCCAGGCTCCAGTCAGTGGATTGCGTGTAAATTACAGTATGTACATGTGTCAGTATATGAGCCATTGTCTGCTGTGAAATTCTCCCCATTTGGGCTCGGAAACACAGCACAGACGTTGAGTGCCATGAGGGTGACAGATTCAAACGTCTGAACACTGTTGGGTCTGTCACACCGCAGGCTTTTAACCTGAAGTGTTCAGGCCTCAGTGACCCTGTCAGGGCCTGTTGTGGAGTGATGCTGCACACCACAGAACAGTGTTGGGATGTCACTGAAAGAGAGCACGCTCAGAGCCAGGCGGGAGGAGAGCAGGAGCGGGAGCCGCCGGAACCCCCCTCACGCAACGCCTGGGATTCCGTGCAGGGGAAGGATTTACACGGCACGCTTTGGGAGTCCCACAGCTTCACACTCTCTTCCCCCCTTTTACCTACTAATTCCCTGCTCTGTTATTTTCTGTTCCTCTCCCCATTCTCGATATGAAGTATTTACTCAGCTGACACAAAACAGGTGAAATCACACCCACACATTCTCTGTTTCTCTCACACTGGTACAGCAGAGGCAATAGTCATATAAGTGATGTTGCTCGCTATCTCTTTTTCTTCTTCACTCTATTTCTTTCCTCTTTGACTTATTCCCAAAGAACAAAACACTTTTGAGTTTCCAAATCCCCCATTCTCATATCGCCAGGTAGTTTTGAACAATTCTGGGGTGTTGGCTCAGGTCAGCAATGACATAGTTGAAGCTCGTGGGGAGGGGTCCGTTGTCTGATGGTAGACAATAGGATTCTTCTGCTACTCAGCAAACCGCTCAGACAATCTTACAACCGCTTCAATATTCATATATAAAGGATGGTATTGTTTTTCAGACACAGTCAACGTGTCACTAAGTCCTGGCACAGAAACTGTGGGATCCAAGCTTGCTTTTAACATCTTTAAATGGGTGGTTTGTAATTCTCACATTTTCTAGTTTGACCTCAACAGTCTCACCATGTTAACATTCAGCTGAATTAAGTCTGGTCCACTAATAACAATTCCTTCATTTTTATGGTCTGTGGACAATTGACTTTGTCCTCTTTTGTTTCTGGTGAGAGTCTGCCAGTATAGCAGCAGTGACCATACCATGTCAATAGTCACCAGAGGGACATTTTGGCAAATAAGAGTACAACATCCAGCCATAGATACTGTACCTCTTTAAGACTGTGTTAATATTGGAACTTACTAACACAAGTGCATAATTCGTTTTCCTGCTATTTCCTCCAAGGCAGCATCACATCAACATTAACATGGATGCTATTGCTAGCTACAGTCGTTTGACTTACAGTACCAGTCAAAGGTTTGGACACACCTACGCATTCCAGGGTTTTTCTTTATGTTCATTATTTTCTACATTGTAGAATACTAGTGAAGACATCAAAACTGTGAAATAACACATATGTAATCATGTAATAACCAGAAAAGTGTTAAACAAATCAAAATATATTTTATATTTGAGATTCATCAAAGTAGCCACCCTTTGCCTTGATGACAACGTTGCACACTCTTGGCATGCTCTTAACCAGCTTCATGAGGTAGTCACCTGGAATGTATTTCAATAAACAGTTGTGCCTTGTTCATTTGTGGAATTTATTTCCTTCTTATTGCGTTTGAGCCAATCAGTGTTGTGACAAGGTAGGGGTGGTATACAGAAGATAGCCCTATTTGGTAAAATACCAAGTCCATATTATTGCAAGAACTGATAATTTGTTTTTAAACAGGACAATGACCGAACACACGTCCAGGCTGTGTAAAGGCTATTTAACCAAGAAGGAGAGTGATGGAGTGCTGCATCAGATGACCTGGCCTCCATAATCACCCGACCTCAACCCAATTGACATGGTTTGGGATGAGTTGGACCCCGGAGTGAAGGAAAAGCAGCTATCAAGTGCTCAGCATATGTGGGAACTCCTTCAATACTGTTGGAAAAGCATTCCAGGTGAAGCTGGTTGAGAGAATGCCAAGAGTGTGCAACGCTGTCATCAAGGCAAAGGGTGGCTACTTTGAAGAATCTCAAATCTGTTCTGTCCTGGGAGTGATGGACAGAACAGAAGGAATGGCTGGGGATGTGAGTGGTGGTAGGTAACTGTTGGCTTGCCACTCGCCACTGCTTGACTCTATCTTCAGTCAGTCGTTCCTTCCCCTCCACAGCTACACATCCCTTCTTCCCTCTATCTTTCCCTCCCCCGCTAGCAGGTGTATGCCTCTGCCTGATTGCTGGGTTGGTGGGATATTCTGTGGCCTTATAGGTGATGTGTAGTGTGGTGGATGCTGGGATCCATCCAGCAGCAACCCTACCCCTCCTACCCCAACCCCCACGCACCACTCCCAGATCCCCCCTTCAGGCTTGCGTGATGAAAGCTGCTGTTTGTATTGATAATGGAGAGCCAAACCTCCAACTGGAGCACGTGATAATGAAATCATGGCCTGGATTAGCGTGCTGATTTGCCCTGCAACCGATCCCATGAGGAATCCTTGTGATGAGTCGGATTTCCATGGACTGTGGAGGGAACATTCATTAGAAATCGTGTCACAGGCAGACCGATGAAGTCAACTCTATCTGCTTGAATCACGCCACGAGACAAGCTATAGAGAGAATAAACTACGTGGAGTAGAGGGAATAGCATCCAGGCGATTCAATGTCAAAGTCAATTTGGGTGTACTTTCAAAAGCTTCAGTGTCCCGATGAAGAGTGATTGGTGCTGTGATGTGGTTATGAACCAGAGCCACTTTAGTGGATTCCGTTGTAAACACATCAGTGTATTAAGAACTAGCAAGCACACCATGTACTCTTCGGTTGATGGTAATAGGTCCATTTTTGGGCTAGTTAACTAGTATGGCTCCTCTCCATCTCGTGTAACAATGCGTGTGTACCTTTGGCAAAGATCACTCCCTCCATATGATCCATTTGATCATACTTATTGTATACAGTCACAAGCAGTGCTTATAGTGTTCATCTCATACAACCTACTGAATAAAACAACATCTAGAACAGATACAGTAGACACTCATCACAAGCCTCTGAAGGAAGAGTACAGTAAACGTGATTAAAGAATGAAACGTCATCTGAGTGATTTATGCCTTTGCCCTTGCTGTGACTGTGAGGACAACAGAAGCAAATATGAATGACTCATTGTGTGTTTGAGGGCAAGTGTATTAAAGGAAGCTTGTGTTTACATTTCACTGGATCCGCTGTGATTGAGGCGTAATGATCATTGACTGTAACAATGGCACCTCTCCCATTGAGTTCCTGTGGTCAGTTCAAGCAGTTTGTCTGAATGTGGAAATGTCAAACCAGTGGTAATCTAACTGGAATATATTGTGCATACAATTTTCTCTTGTTTTCACTGGTTCTTCCAGATGAGGCTCAGATGCTTTGTACTGTATGCGGTATCATTATCTTAGGAAGGGCAAAGATGTGCGTGCTCTTCATCATTGCCCTCATATAAGTTGTGACCTCTTTGTTGTAAGTGAGCATTAACATCCATTGTGAGTGGAAATTATATTGAATGTGCCTTCTATGAAACATACCAAGTTGTCTGTAGTAATTCCCAGCAAAGCATATGCTGGCTGTTTCCGACCAATAGGGAATGGCTGGAAGAGGAGTTGTTGGCACGATTGCTATTACTACTATTCAGTTTTTTTTTCATATCTTCCCCGGAGGGGGGTGTGTGTGTGTGTGTGTGTGTGTGTGTGTGTGTGTGTGTGTGTGTGTGTGTGTGTGTGTGTGTGTGTGTGTGTGTGTGTGTGTGTGTGTGTGTGTGTGTGTGTGTGTGTGTGTGTGTGTGTGTGTGTGTGCCTGCCACCAAGCGTGTGTGTGTGTTAGCTCATGTCCGTGCATGTGTTTGTGGGTGTCTCCATTAGCTCACTCCTAAAAGTAGAAATAATACAATTGATAGAGTGCATTTCCATGTTATCCATGCTTTCACCAATGCAGTTGTCATGGCATGCAGTATAGACTGTTGATGCTAAAAGGTATATCAACTAAAGGACATGATGTTTGTACAATTCCATAAGGAATAATGCCATGGATTTCCCACAGTCTTAGTTA